>NC_091984.1:237237622-237537622 GCF_044704955.1 Pristiophorus japonicus | reverse complement strand
GACATAGTATCAGAATAAGGGGTTGCCCATTTAAAACTGAGATGAGGAGGAATTTCTTCTCCCAGAGGGTTGTAAATCTGTGGAATTCTCTGCCCCAGAGAGCTGTGGAGGCTGGGTCATTGAATATATTTAAGGTGGAGACAGACAGATTTTTGAGCGATAAGGGAGTGAAGGGTTATGGGGAGCGGGCGGGGAAGTGGAGCTGAGTCCAAGATCAGATCAGCCATGATCTTATTGAATGGCGGAGCAGGCTCAAGGGGCTGTATGGCCGACTCCTGCTCCTATTTCTTATGTTCTTATGTTTTACTACGTTAAAGGCGCTATATAAATACAAGTTGTTATGTCCCAAAGCGCTTTACAGCCAGTGAAGTACTTTTCGGAGTGTAGTCACTGTTGGAAATTGGGAAATGTGGCAGCCCCGCAAACAGCAATGTGATAATGGCCACATCATCTGTTTTAGTGATGTTGACTGAGGGATAAATATTGGCCAGGACACTGTAAAGGCGCTAGCTGAATGCATGCCTTTGTATCTTCTCCAGGCAACACAAGCCAGATTTCCCCAGTCTCACGTCGCACTGTCCCTTCCCATTGATGTTACATTTTAAATCACAAACACAATTGTGAAGAAAATCTTTCAACGTGACCTTTATGTCACGCTCTTAAAGAACGCCCGGCTGAAGTTGACATTTTGAGGCAATTTAACATTTGCCGCAATTAAGAGCTCGTCTCTTTCAGATGAACAGATAGATTTGTCATCACCTGGGGCAGTTTGATCGAACGTGATACTCTGCAGAGACCTCCTTGGAGCTGTTTCTAATGAGTACTCGGCTGCTCAAGGTTCGTGTGTCCCATTTGAAGCCGAATAAAACGCGGCAAGTTCAGCTCCTTGAACACTGACGAGAATCTAATCCTTGATTAAAACTCACACGCTGACAAAAAGCGAATGGAAAGGTCTCCAATGGACAGCATGCGGCGATGAACGGACGAATGGCTTCGGGGGTCGAATGACGTTCTGCAGTTTGAACAAAGGATGTGTCCAACTTAAAGCAGGTTAACACCACCGGTTGAAATAAAGGGATCTTGTAGGAACCCACCCCGCAAGGGGGGGATGCTAATGTCATGCAGCGTCATACAGAAAAAGCCTGACTTGATGGGAGAGTCAGGGGAGCAGTTTGGAGAGCGAGGCCGGAGCGATGGGCTCATCATAGAAAGGGCAGACTCAACAAGGTGTCGGGAGGGCGAGAAAACCTGGCAGCGGAGAGGTCCGGAGGGTGGAGGCAGTGAGGAGCGGACAGGTCGGAGCCCAGAGCTGAAGCAGTGTGGACAAGACCAAGCGAGGCTGTGAGGTGGTGGGTGAGGCTCACATTGCGGGCTGTGAACTCCAGGTGGGGAGAGGTCCTGCGGGAAGGAGGACAGTCGGAGTATGAGTGAGTCTGGGCGCAGGTGTTGGCACATGCGGCGGAGCCTGGTCTCCAAGTCAGCCTGCACTCCCCGGCCACTTGTGTTCCAAGTGCAAAGCCTTTGCACCCTGCATCTGACGGAGCAACCAATTGACCAATAGGAGGTGTGTGGGGGGCCTGACCCATCCACCTCCACGGAGGTGTGTGGGGGGGGCCTGACCCATCCACCTCCACGGAGGTGTGTGGGGGGCCTGACCCATCCACCTCCACGGAGGTGTGTGGGGGGGCCTGACCCATCCACCTCCACGGAGGTGTGTGGGGGGCCTGACCCATCCACCTCCACGGAGGTGTGTGGGGGGCCTGACCCATCCACCTCCATGGAGGTGTGTGGGGGGGCTTGACCCAACCACCTCCACGGAGGTGTGTGGGGGGCCTGACCCATCCACCTCCACGGAGGTGTGTGGGGGGCCTGACCCATCCACCTCCATGGCACGAACCTGGTATTGCAGTACTTCCAGGAACGGTGCAGTGGCTCTCGGCCTTTTGGCTAAGAGCATTGGCGCAGAGTGATCCTTGATGTGTGCAAGGTGACCTCTGGCGTTTGTGATTTGACAAAGAATTGGAAAGATTGGCTACGAATTTAAAAATAAATAAATAAATAAATAAACCCAGGGCTGAGCGGGGTTACCAACCCCTCCAGGACTGGCCGGGAGTCTCCAGGAATTGAAGATGAACCTGCGGGGCACATCGCCCAGCGAAAACCTCGGGAGAAAAGTCACAGGACCGTTAAAAAGTTGTGCGTCTTTATCACTTTCTTTGAAAAGCTCCTGTCGGAAATTCAAGAGAAACTTCTTTGCCCAGAGGACGGTTAGAATGTGAAACTCACTACACACAGTGGTTGAGGCAAATAGCGTAGGTATTTGCAAAGGGGAGCTAGGCGAGTACGCGAGAGAAAGGGAATTAGAAAGATGGAATGCAAGGGGGCTGGTGTGGAGCATAAACTCCAGCACTGTCGAGTTGGGCCGAATGGCCTGTTCCTGAGCTGTACATTCTCTGTGATCCTATGCAAGTCAGGATGGGTGTGTGTGGCTTGGAGGGGAACTTGGAGATGACTGTGTTCCCACGGGCCCGCGTGTGGTAGTAGCGATCGCGCGTTTCCTCACTCCAATCTCAGAGGCAGAAACCCTCACCACATTTAAAAAGTACCTGGATGTGCACCTGAAGTGCCGGAACCTGCAGGGCTACGGACCGAGAGCTGGAAAGTGGGATTAGACTGGGTAGCTCTTTGTCGGCCGGCGCGGACACGATGGGCCGAATGGCCTCCTTCCGTGCTGTAAATTTCTGTGATTCTATGAGGGGTTAAGTGTCCAACAACATTGGCCCAACACTGTGTCCTTGAAGCTGTTCTCTCTCTACATTCAGCCCAGCAAAACAGATTGAAGGTGTGTGCTTGGTAATGGATGCTAAAGGTCACAAGCGAAATAGGTTTTGGGTCTCAGCCTGGTTTGATATGGGTGTCGTGGAAACGGACTATGTTTGGGGCTTTTAGTTAGCTTTTAGTTACGAGAGCGTGAGGATGAAAATGCCATGTTGTTGCAGTTGAAGGAAAATCGATGACAAAAGCTGTATTTTTGCATTAAGTGCACAGAAGTACCTTTCTCAGTCAATTCCCTGCATAACACACACATTATTTGACTATTACAGACAGGGTAAAACACAGCCAGGGTAGGTCAGTCACACATTCACACACATTCTCACTGCAGATGTGTAACATTAAACACTAATTAAACATTAAAATTAATAATAAAACTGACACTGGGAGTTGTTGAGGGAAATAAGGGGATTTAGTGTATTTAAGGGGAATCTAGCTAAACACATAAAAAAGACTTGGATTTATATAGCGCCTTTCATGACCACTGGACATCTCAAACCTTTTACAGCCAATTAAGTACTTTTGAAGTATAGTCACTGTTGTAATGTGGAAAACGTGCAGCCAATTTGCGCACAGCAAGCACCCACACAGCATTGTGATAATGACCAGATCATCTGTTTTTTTGTTATGTTGATTGAAGGATAAATATTGGCCACGGCACCGGGGATATCTCCCCTGCTCTTCTTTGAAATAGTGCCACGGGATCTTTTACGTCCATCTGAGAGAACAGACAGGGCCTCGATTTAACGTCTCATCCAAAAGACAGCACCCCCGTCAGTGCAGCACTCCCTCAGCACTGCCCCTCCGACAGTGCGGCGCTCCCTCAGCACTGCCCCTCCAACAGTGCAGCGCTCCCTCAGCACTGCCCCTCCGACAGTGCGGCGCTCCCTCAGTACTGCCCCTCCGACAGTGCGGCGCTCCCTCAGTACTGCCCCTCCGACAGTGCGCGCTCCCGCAGCACTGCACTGGGAGTGTAAGCCTAGATTTTTTATGCTCAAGTCCCTGCAGTGGGACTTGAACCCACAACCTTCTGACTCAGGGGCAAGAGTGCTGCCCTCTGAGCCACAGCTGACACATGAGGGAGAGAGGAATAGAAGGATATGGCGATGGGGTGAGATGGAGAGGGGTGGGAGGGGACTGGTGTGGAGCATAAACACCGGCACGGAGCACTTGCTCTCCTTAGTCTATTTCACCTTACCCCTCTCAGAGCCTTATTTCCACAGTCTTGTTCCTCTTATCCTTTCTGTACATACAAACCACAGGGACACAGATTGAAGGTGATCGGCAAAAGGACCAGAGGCGACATGAGGAGGATTTGTTTACTCCGCGAGTTGTTGTGATCGGGAACGCGCTACCTGAAAGGGCGGTGGGAGCAGATTCAATAGT
Organism: Pristiophorus japonicus; assembly: GCF_044704955.1. Taxonomy (NCBI): domain Eukaryota; kingdom Metazoa; phylum Chordata; class Chondrichthyes; family Pristiophoridae; genus Pristiophorus; species Pristiophorus japonicus. The sequence continues at coordinate 237,533,404 of NC_091984.1, read as the reverse complement.
GACTTTCAAACGGGAATTGGATAAATACTTGGAAAGTAGTAGTTTGCCGGGCTGTGGGGAAAGAGCGAGGGGAGTGGGACTGATTGGATCACTCTCTCACAGAGCCGGCACAGGCTCGAAGGGCCGAATGGGATCCTCCTGTGCTGTGAGGTTCTATGTGACCTGCACAACTTTGCCTTTTGATGGGGGCCTATGATGGGGCAATTCGAGGAACAAAGACAGTTGAAGAAGATGAAGCTGGGCCCAAGAGACCAGAATTGCCTGTTTTAATTAGTTGCTCAGACTTCTGTCGGGATCAGACGCAATTTAAGAGCCTTCTCCCTCTGCTAGATCCCCCTCCCCCCCCCCACCATATGTACATAATCACAATTCCAATGGAAGTGTCTCCAGCTACTGGGTCCAGCTGTACATCAGTGTCCACAAATCCAGCCGTGTTTCTGCATCACCTCCCAGACTGGCTCCACAACAGGGGAACATTCAGGGGGTGCGCTCCAGTGTCGATTGCCGCAGCTCAGCGCAAGACCGGGGGGCTGGGGTGGGGGGCAATGTGAGCCTGGGGGAGGGGGGGGCAGTGTGGGCCAAGGGGGGGCGGGGTGAGTGTGGGCCCAGGGGGCTGGGGGGCAGTGTGAGCCCGGGGGGGGGGGGAACAGTGTGGGCCTGGGGGGGGGGGCTCACTACGCTTCGCCCCGGTGCCCCCACGTGATGTCACTGAGAGATTGCATACAGACAATAGCAGAGAGGAGACCATGGATCGAGCTCGGGGAAACTGGAGGTGATCGTATGGATGTGGGAGGAGACATTGTTGGAGCATTGGGGGGGGGGGGGGGTGGGGGAATGGAGGTAAAGGCAAGTTGATCAAGGCCTCGCTCCCAGACTGGATTCTCACCAAAGGGAATGCAGGTTGAGCCCGTTCGGCATGTTTACATCAGTGAGTTCAATTACCAGGGCTGAATTGAGAAAGCTTTACCTGGTCTGGGCGATACCTGGCCTGGGCGATATCTCCCTCAGCACTGCCCCTTTGACAGTGCAGTGCTCCCTCAGTACTGCCCCTCTGATAATGCGGTGCTCCCTTAGTACTGCCCCTCCGACAGTGCGGCGCTCCCTCAGTACTGCCCCTCCGACAGTGCGGCGCTCCCTCAGTACTGCCCCTCCGACAGTGCGGCGCTCCCTCAGTACTGCCCCTCCGACAGTGCGGCGCTCCCTCAGTTCTGCCCCTCCGACAGTGCGGCGCTCCCTCAGTACTGCCCCTCCGACAGTGCGGCGCTCCCTCAGTACTGCCCCTCCGACAGTGCGGCGCTCCCTCAGTACTGCCCCTCCGACAGTGCGGCGCTCCCTCAGTACTGCCCCTCCGACAGTGCGGCGCTCCCTCAGTACTGCACTGGGAGTGTCAACCTGGAATTTTGTGCTCAGGGTTCTGGAACCCACAACCTTCTGACTCAAAGGCGAGAGCTCGAACCACTGAGCCATGGCTGACTCCATTTGACTGCTTCTGTATGCTAGAACTTTGCCACGTGGAATTAACCTCCAAATGTTCATTTTATTTTGTTGTTTGTGGGATCATTGTTCAGCGTAAGGGCCCGATAGCGGCAGTGACAGGCTGCGGGCCAGACAGTCAGACTGTTACTTAGCATCGGAGTGCGGAGGCGTCGGACTCAATTCCTCCCTATAATGGACCTCTCAGCCTTACACTGCCACTCCAGAGTTCTTTACCATATCATTCATCTGCTCAACCGTGTAGTGATAATGGCACCATCTGACTCATTGCAGAGATCATGGCCTTGATTAAATGCCAAATGATGTGCTTGAGCAATGTCCTGCTGAAAGGAGAGAGGATTGCTTGATGGCATTTCCCCTTGGGTCTCACACCTATGGAAATAATTGGACCGATGTCTGTCATAATGCCAACAGTGCTGGACACTGCCTGGGATCACTGGGAACCTTGGGGTGGGTCGGCTGTTTGGGGGAGGTTGAGGCGGTGACTGAAGTCTTTGGGTCTGAAATTTTCACCGTAAGAAATAATATGTCCTTACTATACAGTACAAATGCACACGAGGCCCATACTTGAGAGATGGTCACTCTGTGACCAGTTACCTTTATTAGCCAGCATTGAAGTGAAGAAGGTGGGTGGAGCTTCCCCTTTTATACCTGAAAGACCAGGTTAGGAGTGTCTCCCACAAGTTCACCACCTAGTGGTCAGTGTTCTCACGGTGTACAACTTAGGTCAGTTTATACATGGATTACAATGACAGTTGAATACATGGCAAGAAAGAAAGACTTGCATTTATATAGCGCCTTTCAGGACCTTAGGATGTCTCAAAGCTCTTTAAAGCCAATGAAGTACTTTTTGAAATGTCATTTTGAAGCTGGGCTTCCTGCGGGCGCTCGCCTGAAAATAGGAAAAAAGATCGGCACCTACCCTTTGCTCCTGCGTCCTCCAGCGATCCCGGTCGGAGGCCTCCTCTCCCTGCGCATCGCAGCGTGTTCACGTCTTGGAGATCCGCGGGGAGTAGCTGGAGTCACATGGCACTGGACAGCCAATCAAGATAAAGTATCCTCATTCATAATAATGGGAACTCCGTCAGTAGGAACTCATTATTATGAATGAGAAACACCCCCCCAGCAACACAAATAAATAATTAAAAAAACACCTCACATATTTAAGATTAATTTAAAGTAAAGTTAATAAATGAGTTAGAACAAATATATATTTTTCAGATTTTTTTTTAAAAAAGTGTTGTAATTAGGGTTAATAATAAACTTACCTCAGTGAACAGGGCTTTTAACATATAAAAATAAAATTTAAAAATACATTTTTATGTTATTTATATGTTTTAAAACTCTTACGCTGGTAAAATTATGAGTCTGCTTTTACCAGGCACAAGAGTTTGAAGGACATTCACTGGGCAAGTGATGGATAAATACCAGCTTCTCGCCCGCGGAAATGTCCTTCTCCCCGAGATGTGGAGGATCTGTCAGGCCAGAACTTGACAGATCGGAAAAGCGTTTTTCAACGCATGCGCATTGTGTGTCGAAAACCGGCTTTTGCAATGCCTTCCCGGGTCCGTACACACCCCGTAAGCACTCCATACACACCCCGGGCACACCCGCTATCCAGACGGACGGAATTGTGGGACGCTGGCAACATAAAGACCCAACCCTTCGTCACTGCCCCACCAGCAGAGGTCCCCGGCCTCGCCCTCCCTCGGAAACAGTGGGCAGCGAGCGCTCTGACCAATCGGCACGGGGCACGGACGCTGTGCCCAACTGCTCCACACGGGGAAAGTGAGGGACGGCCCAAAGTGTGACTGTGGCCCTGAGTCCCAGACCCTGGAACACCTCACATCGACCGGCCCACTGAGATCTGTGGGTCCCAAACCCTGGAACACCTCACATCGACCTGTCCACTGAGATCTGTGGGTCCCAGACCCTGGAACACAGCGGCCGGCCCACTGAGATCTGTGTGTCCCAGACCCTGGAACACCTCACATCGACCCGTCCACTGAGATCTGTGGGTCCCAGACCCTGGAACATCTCACATCGACCTGTCCACTGAGATCTGTGGGTCCCAGACCCTGGAACATCTCACATCGACCGGCCCACTGAGATCTGTGGGTCCCAGACCCTGGAAGACCTCACATCGACCTGTCCACTGAGATCTGTGGGTCTCAGACCCTGGAACATCTCACATCGACCGGCCCACTGAGATCTGTGGGTCCCAGACCCTGGAACATCTCACATCGACCGGCTCACTGAGATCTGTGGGTCCCAGACCCTGGAACATCTCACATCGACCGGCTCACTGAGATCTGTGGGTCCCAGATCCTGGAACACCTCACATCGACCTGTCCACTGAGATCTGTGGGTCCCAGACCCTGGAACATCTCACATCGACCTGTCCACTGAGATCTATGGGTCCCAGACCCTGGAATACCTCACATCGACCTGTCCACTGAGATCTGTGGGTCCCAGACCCTGGAACATCTCACATCGACCGGCCCACTGAGATCTGTGGGTCCCAGACCCTGGAACATCTCACATCGAACGGCCCACTGAGATGAGTGGGTCCCAGACCCTGGAACACATCGGCCGGCCCACTGAGATCTGTGGGTCCCAGACCCTGGAACATCTCACATCGACCGGCTCATTGAGATCTGTGGGTCCCAGACCCTGGAACACCTCATATCGACCGGCCCACTGAGATCTGTGTATCCCAGACCCTGGAACACCTCACATCGACCTGTCCACTGAGATCTGTGGTCCCAGACCCTGGAACATCTCACATCGACCGGCCCACTGAGATCTGTGGGTCCCAGACCCTGGAACACCTCACATCGACCTGTCTACTGAGATCTGTGGGTCCCAGACCCTGGAACACCTCACATCGACCTGTCCACTGAGATCTGTGGGTCCCAAACCCTGGAACACCTCACATCGACCTGTCCACTGGGATTTGTGGGTCCCAGACCCTGGAATACCTCACATCGACCTGTCCACTGAGATCTGTGGGTCCCAGACCCTGGAACATCTCACATCGACCGGCCCACTGAGATCTGTGGGTCCCAGACCCTGGAACATCTCACATCGAACGGCCCACTGAGATCTGTGGGTCCCAGACCCTGGAACACATCGGCCGGCCCACTGAGATCTGTGGGTCCCAGACCCTGGAACATCTCACATCGACCGGCCCACTGAGATCTGTGGGTCCCAGACCCTGGAACACCTCACATCGACCTGTCCACTGAGATCTGTGGGTCCCTGACCCTGGAACATCTCACATCGACCGGCCCACTGAGATCTGTGGGTCCCAGACCCTGGAACACCTCACATCGACCTGTCCACTGAGATCTGTGGGTCCCAGACCCTGGAACACCTCACATCGACCGGCCCACTGAGATCTGTGGGTCCCAGACCCTGGAACACCTCACATCGACCGGCCCACTGAGATCTAATGGGTCCTAGACCCTGGAACACCTCACATCGACCGGCCCACTGAGATCTGTGGGTCCCAGACCCTGGAACACCTCACATCGATTGGCCCACTAAGATCTGTGTGTCCCAGACCCTGGAACACCTCACATTGACCCTCCCACTGAGATCTGTGGGTCCTAGACCCTGGAACACCTCACATCGACCCTCCCACTGAGATCTGAGTTTCCCAGACCCTGGAACACCTCACATCGACCGGCCCACTGAGATCTATGGTGGGAGGCACCTCATTCCCCCACTCAGTCTCTGAGGAGGCCGTCAAATGGAGAGCTGGACTAGACATAATAACCTGTCATACGAAACAACAACACTAATTGTCTGAAAGGAATCTTATCTGATCTGCATTTGAATGAATCCACACTGACTGCTCCCACTGACTCCCCAGCGAGCCTCTTCCACAGACTGACTGCTCGCTCACTGAAATAATATTTCTGCAGATTAGTTTTCTATTTCCCCGCTTTCCAGCACAACCGTGTCCTCTGGGTCTGCTGTTCTGGACACGGTGAGGCAGCTCGTCATGGGCGACATCATCCAGACCCTTTAGAAACCTAAAAGCAGCAATCACAGCACCTCAACCTCTTCCAGTGAAAACATGCCCAATTTCCACAATCACTCCTCCTAATGCAATCCCCCCGTCCCCTCAATTATATCCTTTTAATTGCTGCAATATCCCTTTCTGTACTGCAGTGACCAGAACTGTATTCGGTGTTCGAAGTGCAGTCGTCCATTGGTTTATAAAGTGTCAGGATTACCTCACTGCTGCTCACTGTTGACCCTTCAACATCTGATCGGCTTCACTCTCTGCAACTGAGCGTCGTTGCGATCACTACAATTTATCGTCAGCCGTGACCCCCAGATCTCTCGCATTCTCAATGCACTTTATTCCCTTTCCATTTAAGTAATGGTCCCCTCCTGGGTTTTTAAAGCACGTGGTGCTTTAATAGGATTTTCAATGTCAATTTAAAGGTTTTACTGTCACAACTGTATTCGATGCCATCGCGTCTTAGAGCTTCTGTCTTGTGTGTGAAGAGCTCCATCTGCTGTGAGAACCTTGCGAACTTTTTATATTTAAATTAAATAAATTGTCTCATTTATTTTTAAGACTTAATATTATTGGTACTTGGCTCCATTCCCTCAAGGCCAGCCCGAGATCACTGCTCCCCACTGGTGTGTCTCGCTCCTGGCCACATGTAACAAATATTTCCTGGATGCGTCTTGTCTCTGAAGAGGGCTGTGTATTTACAGTTTTGAAGAATTGTCTTCTGTTTTCTCCTGATGGGTCTAGCCCGGGTCCGGGTCCTGCAGCCACTCACTGCCAGCTTGCCCAGGTTCCCAACGCTGCCCCTTCCCCTGGTTCAGCCCATTCCCCAACTCCCCACAGCCCGTGAACCCCCCTGAGCCACTTTCAGTACCACTCGCCCTCCTACCGCTGGAGGCAAACTAAGAGGGACTGGGGTCAAGGGGGAGAGTGATGTGAGGGGGGGGATTGTGATCGAGGGGGAGATTGGGGTGGGGGGAGCTTGGGGTCGAGGGGGAGCTTGGGGATGAGGGGGAGCTTGGGGTCGAGGGGGAGATTGGGGTCGAGGGGGAGATAGGGGGAGAGTGGGGTCGAGGGGGAAAGTGGGGCCGAGGGGAGATTGGAGTGGGGGGGAGAGTGGGGTCGAGGGCAGAGTGGGGTCGAGGGGGAGATTGGGGTCGAGGGGGAGATTGGGGTCGAGGGGGAGATAGGGGAGAGTGGGGTCGAGGGGGAGAGTGGGGTCGAGGGGGAGAATGGGGTCGAGGGGGAGATTGGAGTGGGGGGGAGAGTGGGGTTGAGGGGGAGATAGGGGGAGAGTGGGGTCGAGGGGAGATTGGAGTGGGTTCGAGGAGGAGAGTGGGGTCGAGGGGGAGATAGGGGGAGAGTGGGGTCGAGGGAGAGAGTGGGGTCGAGGGGAGATTGGAGTGGGGTCGAGGAGGAGAGTGGGGTCGAGGGGGATATAGGGGGAGAGTGGAGTCGAGGGGGAGAGTGGGGTCGAGGGGGAGAGTGGGGTCGAGGGGAGATTGGAGTGGGGGGGAGAGTGGGGTCGAGGGGAGATTGGGGTCGAGGGGGAGATAGGGGGAGAGTGGGGTCGAGGGAGAGAGTGGGGTCGAGGGGAGATTGGAGTGGGGTCGAGGAGGAGAGTGGGGTCGAGGGGGATATAGGGGGAGAGTGGAGTCGAGGGGAGATTGGGGTCGAGGGGGAGAGTGGGGTCGAGGGGAGATTGGAGTGGGGGGGAGAGTGGGGTCGAGGGGGAGAGTGGGGTCGAGGGGGAGAGTGGGGTCGAGGGGAGATTGGAGTGGGGGGGAGTGGGGTCGATGGGAAAGTGGGGTCGTGGGGGAGTTTGGGGTTGAGGGGGAGATTGGGGTCGAGGGGGAGATTGGGGTCGAGGGGGAGATTGGGGTCGAGGGGAAAGTGGGGTGAGGGGGAGATTGGGGTCGAGGGGGAGATTGGGTTGGGGGGGAAACATTGAAGAGATGGGGAGAGAGAAATCTAGCTTTGCACTCTCCGGCATTTCAATGAGGCAAGTAGCTTGTGAAGTTGTGGCTATTTAGGCCTCCCACACGCCCACACCCCCACCCGCACCCCCCCAACCCACCCTCAGGTAATTCCAGAGCAATGTGCTTAAAGGCACAGGACAAGGTTGGCAGCTAAACCCCGCACTAGAGTTAACACATTCATTAGTGCAGTACCTGGCAGTGCTTTATGATATTGATGGAAAAGGTGGAATATGTTTTAATCTAGGCTGACACTCCACTGCAATACTGAGGGAGTGCTGCACTGTCGGAGGGGCAGTACTGAGGGAGTGCTGCACTGTCGGAGGGACAGTACTGAGGGAGTGCTGCACTGTCGGAGGGGCAGTACTGAGGGAGTGCCGCACTGTCGGAGGGGCAGTACTGAGGGAGCGCTGCACTGTCGGAGGGGCAGTACTGAGGGAGTGCCGCACTGTCGGAGGGGCAGTACTGAGGGAGTGCCGCACTGTCGGAGGGGCAGTACTGAGGGAGTGCTGCACTGTCGGAGGAGCAGTACTGAGGGAGCGCTGCACTGTCGGAGGGGCAGTACTGAGGGAGCGCTGCACTGTCAGAGGGGCAGCACTGAGGGAGTGCTGCACTGTCGGAGGGGCAGTACTGAGGGAGTGCTGCACTGTCGGAGGGGCAATACTAACTGAGGGAGCGCTGCACTGTCGGAGGGGCAGTACTGAGGGAGCGCTGCACTGTCGGAGGGGCAGTACTGAGGGAGCGCTGCACTGTCAGAGGGGCAGCACTGAGGGAGCACTGCACTGTCGGAGGGGCAGTACTGAGGGAGCGCTGCACTGTCGGAGGGGCAGTACTGAGGGAGTGCTGCACTGTCGGAGGGGCAGCACTGAGGGAGTGCTGCACTGTCGGAGGTGCCGTCTTTCGGATGAGACTTTAAACTGAGGCCCCGTCTGCTCTCTCAGGGGGATGTAAAATATCGAATGTCCACTATTTCGAAGAAAAGCAGGGGAGTTATCCCCGCTGTCCTGGGGCCAATAGTTATCCCTCAACCAACATCACTAAAACAGAGGATCTGATTGTTGTCATATTGCTGATTGTGGGAGCTTGCTGTGCACATATTGGGCTGCTGCATTTCCCACATTACAACATTGACTACACTCCAAAAAGTACTTTGTAAAGTTCTTTGATACGTCCAGTGCTCCTGAAAGGTGCTATATAAATGCAAGTCTTTCTTTCTGTTTACCTGTTTGACCAAGCTTTTGGCTGCCTGTCCTAATGTCTCCTTTTGTGACTTTCACAATGGGAGGCTGAGCTTAAAATTGGTGCCGTGACGTTGGCTAGCGCTGTTACTGGATATTTGTGACAGTATTTCTTTGATTGCCTTGAGTCAAGCCTCGTGCAGTTGGCTGGAATCAGCAGCTGGGGATTCTGACATGAATCCGTGACATTTGTTCCTCCAGCTCTGTGCTGCACTCTGCCCAGCCAGGAAGAATAGCTGTCTCCTCGCAAACCGCGACTGTGGGGCCACTGGGTCATATTTTCTGCAGGCCTGAAACTCAGAGATTTTCAAATCTGTCATAAATTTGTTAGTGACTGGTTTTCACTCACTAAAGTGGCAAAGATATCTGGGCATATAAAGACTGTGGCTGTTTAAAGTACATTTTCTCTAGAAAAGAACATAAGAAATAGGAGCAGGAGTCGGCCATTTGGCCCCTCGAGCCTGCTCCGCCATTCAATAAGATCATGGCTGATCCGATCATGGACTCAGCTCCACTTCCCTGCCCGCTCCCCATAACCCTTCACTCCCTTATCGTTCAAAAATCTGTCTATCTCCACTTTAAATATATTCAATGACCCAGCCTCCACAGCTCTCTGGGGCAGAGAATTCCACAGATTTACAACCCTCTGAGAGAAGAAATTCCTCCTCATCTCAGTTTTAAATGGGCAGCCCCTTATTCTAAAACTATGCCCCCTCGTTCTAGATTCCCCCATGAGGGGAAACATCCTCTCTGCATCCACCCTGTCAAGCCCTCTCAGAATCTTGTATGTTTCAATAAGATCACCTCTCATTCTTCTGAACTCCAATGAATAGAGGCCCAACCTACTCAACCTATCTTCATAAGTCAACCCCCTTAGCTCAGGAATCAACCTAGTGAACCTTCTCTGAACAGCCTCCAATGCAAGTATATCCTTCTTTAAATACGGAGACCAAAACTGCACGCAGTACTCCAGGTGTGGCCTCACCAATACCCTGTACAGTTGTAGCAGGACTTCTCTGCTTTTATACTCTACCCCCCTTGCAATAAAGGCCAACATTCCATTTGCCTTTCTGATTACTTGCTGTACCTGCATACTAACCTTTTGTGTTTCATGCACAAGGACCCCCAGGTCTCTCTGTACTGCAGCATTTTGTAATCTCTCTCCATTTAAATAATAATTTGCTTTTTTATTTTTTCTGCCAAAGTGCATGACCTCACACTTTCCCACATTATACTCCATCTGCCAAATGTTTGCCCACTCACTTAGCCTGTCTGTATCCCTTTGCAGATTTTTTGTGTCCTCCTCACAATTTACTTTCCCATCCATCTTTGTATCATCAGCAAACTTGGCTACATTACACTCGATCCCTTCATCCAAGTTATTAATACAGATTGTAAATAGCTGAGGCCCCAACACCGATCCCTGCGGCACCCCACTAGTTACAGTTTGCCAATCGGAAAATGACCCATTTATCCCGACTCTCTGTTTTCTGTTAGTTAACCAATCCGCTATCCATGCTAATATATTACCCCCAACCCTGTGAGCTCTTATTTTGTGCAGTAACCTTTTATGTGGCACCTTATCGAATGCCTTCTGGAAATCCAAATATACCACATCTACTGGTTCCCCCTTATCCACCCTGCTCGTTACATCTTCAAATTTGTCCAGCAAATTTGTCAAATATGATTTCCCTTTCATAAATCCATGCTGACTCTACTTGATTGAGTTATGCTTTTCCAAATGTCCTGCTACTGCTTCCTTAATAATGGACTCCAATATTTTCCCAACGACAGATGTTAGGCTAACTGGTCTATAGTTTCCTGCTTTCTGTCTGCCTCCTTTTTTTAAATAGGGGCGTTACATTTGTGGTTTTCCAATCCGCTGGGACCTTCCCAGAATCAGGGAATTTTGGTAGATTACAACCAATGCTTCCACTATCTCTGAAGGCTGAGGGGTGATCAAATAGAGATGTTTAAAATTATAAAAGGGTTTGATAGGATAGACTTAGCTAAGAGGTTTGGTCAGACCACACTTGGAGTTCTGCGCACAGTTCTGGTCTCCATATTACAAAAAGCATATAGAGGCACTGGAGAAGATGCAAAAAAAAAGATTGACAAAGATGACACCAGAACTGGGAGGTTATAAAAATTAGGGAAAGATTGAATGGGTTGGAGCTCTTCTCCAGAAAAGAGAAGGCTGAGGAGTGACCCGATAGAGGTCTTTAAGATAATGAAAGGGTTCGATAGGGTGGACGTAGAGAAGACGTTTCCACTTGTGGGGGAGACCAAAGCTAGAGACAGTCACTATTTAAACCCAATGGGGAATTCAGGAGAAACTTCTTTACCCAGAGAGCGGTGAGAATGTGGGACTCACTGCCACAGAGAGGGGTTGAGGTGAATAGTATCGATGCATTTAAGGGGAAGCTGGATAAACACATGAGGGAGAAAGGAATAGAAAGATATGGTGATGGGGTGAGATGGAGAGGGGTGGGAGGGGGCTGGTGTGGAGCATAAACCCCGGCACGGAGCGGGGGACCCAATGGCCTGCTCCTGTGTTTTAAATTGTATGTAATTCCCCTATACAGTGCGTGTGTCTAAATGTGTGATGTATACACTTCACTACATAATAAATTTGGGAACACCCCACCAAAATGTATTGTTTACTGTTGGCAATTCCTTTGGTTCGTGCTGGCTTTTCTGTCCCTATCAATTGCAATAACTACCATCCGTGCAGATCGCAAACAGTTGTGTGAGCTTGGAACAATCAGTAGCACTCTTACTCTGAGTCAGAAGGCTGTGGGCTCAGGTCCCCTCCGGCAGTTGAGCATATAGTCGAGGCTCATACCTCAGTGCAGTACTGAGGGGGTGCTGCATTGTCGGGGGGGTTCCATCCTTCAGATGCCTGGAAGGGAGGCGGAAGCAGACTCAATAGTCACTTTCAAAAGGGAATTGGGTCTTTGCCTGAAAGAGAAAGATTTGCCGGGCTATGAGGAAAGGGCGGGGGGAGTGGGACTAATTGTATCGCTCTTTCACAGAGCCGGCACAGGCACGATGGGCCGAAGGGCCTCCTTCTGAGAGATTCTAAGATGAGACGTTGAACCAAGTCAATTTACCTGTTCAGGTAGATCTGAATAATCCCACGGCACTATTCAAACAGAACAGGCAAGACATTCTCTTAACCAACACTGTTAAGGACTCCATCTAGTTTTGATAGTGGGATCTTGCTGTTCGCAAGCTGGCTACCACATTTGTCTACAAAACAGTAATGACGACACATTAAATGAATTCGCTCTACGCAAAGTGCTTCAGGGTATCTCAGAGTGACCCAGCAAGCCAAATGCTTTCTTCCCAACATCTTAAACCAGCTCCAACTGAAGTCCATTCATGAACAGCATAGTTTAAATAAATATTTTATTGTAATCATCTCTTATTATTTTTTTTTTTAAATGTGTACAGCCCAATCAGCGGTTGGGTGAAGTTTACGATTTAGTACAGGTGGGGAAAAAAAACCGAAGACAGAAATACAAGGTGTGGCTTCACAATCCTGAGACCAACTTGAATACATTTTGCATGAATGTAGCACGTTGGTGATTGGCAAATCACACAGCTGAATAACTGGACTCCCAGGGTACCCGGAGAAGGGGAATCTTAAGTTAATTGTTACTCAGCATCTCAAAATCGTACAATGTAGAGTTAGTCGTATCCGATGCCATCTGATAGCCACACTGCTCCAATGGCGATGTTGACGTAGTTGGGTCTGGGGTATCAACTTGGAACATCTCCTCCTCTGGTTGGACGACCGACTCCTCCACAGGGTGCGGCCTTTCCTTCGATTTTCGACAGTGTTTTCCTCTCTTTCTTTTCTTTTTTTTGTTTAAGTCCTTAATGCCTTTGTAGAAATAGCAACTGCAGAAGGAATTTGACCAGACAAGAAACATCTCATTAAGTCCAAGCACTGGGCTTCAACAGTTTTAAACACTTGAATATATTTTGGTGGGGGGGGGGCAAGTTGGGGAGAATGGAGCCTGCGGCACATTGAGCAGGACTTGGGCAAAGTGTAAACTCGAGCAGCCACGGAGCAGGACGCGAGGCTCGAGGTTGATAGGTCCTTACTATACAGTATAAATGCACATGAGGCCCATGCTTGAGAGAAGGTCAGTCTGTGACCTGTCCTTTATTCCTTAGCACTCACGTGATGAAGGTGGGTGGAGCTTCCCCTTTTGTACCTGAAGGCCCAGGTTAGGAGTGTCTCCCACCTAGTGGTCATTGTTCTCACAGTGTACAACTTAGATCAGATTATACATGGGTTACATTGCTGGTTGAATGCATGACAGAGGTCAGTCAGGGACGGAGCCGGGCTGGTTTGCTGTTCACTGGTGCAGCAAAGTCTCCGGCCTGAAATGAGTGAAGGTGTTCCTGGGTCTGAGGCTCGGGGGACAGGTATCCCAGAGGCCGAGACTGGAGCGCAGGGCCTCTACAACAACAACAACTTGTACTTATATAGCGCCTTCAACGCAGTAAAACGTCCCAAGGCGTGTTATAAGACAAAATAAACACATTTGACACTGAGCCACATAAGAAGAAATTATTGCCGATGGAGGTCGGTTTTAAGGAGCGTGTCAAAGGAGAAAAGAGGGGTGGATAGGCGGAGAGGTTTAGGGAGGGAGTTCCAGAGCTTGGGGCCCAGGCAACCGAAGGCCACCGATGGTAGAGTGATTATAATCAGGGATGCTCAAGAGGGGCAGAATTAGAGGAGCGCAGAGATCTTGGGGGGGGGTTGTGGGGCTGGAGGGGAGTAGAGAGATAGGGAGGGGCGAGGCCATGGAGGGATTTGAAAACAAGGATGAGAATTTTGACAGGTTTGGAACAGGGATCTGAGTCCGGGGCCAAGATCCTTGCTTTCCTGGGGCTGAGCCTTATCCAAAGGGTGGCAAGGTCACGATCGTCATGGACCACAATTTAGTTTCGGGGCAATTTTAACCGGACTTGCGGCGTGTGACTTTACACCCCGCCCGATTTCCCTCTCCTTCGAAGTCAAGCGGACGTCAATATCGGGCGGGGTGTAAAAGCGACAGAGTGCTCGATCTTGGCCGGTGAGTCCGGCTGGAATTGGCCCCAGATGTGTCTCAACTCTCTCTCTGCTCCTTACAGAAGCTGCTCGTTATTTTCCAGCCTGTTCTATTTTCCATTTGCAGCTCGTGCCATTGTCTGCACCGTTATATTGTTCTCCCTCCCAGCAGTGCCTCGGAGAGAGTCCAAACACTGGTGCTTTACTCTGTCATCCTGTGCTTTTTCTTTAAACAAAAGAAAAAATGCAGTTACGTGTGAATTATTCGTCGCTCCCAATAACAGGCTCCTTGCGTTAAGGGGCTGTCGGGTATTTTCTGTCACCAGATTGGGGGTGAAGGGAGTGGGGGGCATCAGATATGAACACAGCAAGTCCTGGCTCACTCTGTCAATAGCCCGTCTTACTGACAATCCATCCAAACCAAAATCCTGGGGTGATATGTGCTTCCTCCCACCACCCCCCATCACCCCGCGCAAGGCATGAACATTCAATCGCAAATCCCGATTGTTCTTTTGCGAATTTTATTTTAATATAAAAATTATTGATAACCTTTTATTTTTCGATCGTTTAAAACTCTTATACTCTTACGCTTGCTTTGAGCAGGCGTAAGAGTTTGAAGGACAATCGCTGAGGTGACTTCACTTCAAGCTGAACTTATGGGCCCTGAAACTGCGGCCTCTCCGGGTGCGTACGATGTGCGCGCAGGCCCGAAGAGGCGTCGCAAGTTTTGGTTACGGGCGCGTGAAGCGCATGCGCTGAAATCCAGCACTTGCGATCTGTCGCGCACCTCCACAGGGAAAGGGCCTTTGCGGGCGGAGTATTGGGCTATTGTCCTGCCCAGCGATTGTCCTTCAAACTCTTACGCCTGCTCAAAGCAAGCGTAAGGGTATAAGAGTTTTAAAAGATCGAAAAATAAAAGGTTATCAATAATTTTTATATTAAAATCCCTGTCCATTAAGGTAAGTTTATTTTTAACCCTATTAAAACATATAAAAGAATGTTTAAAAAAATATATTTTTTTGTCTAAAACATTTAATTAAAGACAATTTCAATTAATTTTAAATATGTGAAGTGTTTTTCTTCAAATGTTTGTGTTTTTCGGGGGTGTTCCCGTTCATACAAACGGCGATCCCCGTACAAACGGAACTCACCATCACTGTGACTGGGGAGAGACCGTTGTCATTGATTGGTCCGGCCCATGTGATCGCAGGCTGTACACACGCGCTCCTGGGATACATGGGCCCCCGCGCCGGGCTGCGTATCGAGGCCTCGGAGCGCAAGTGTTCGTTCTTCTGGGACCACCGGGTACATTCGTAAAACATTTTTGTGGTCGGAGGTTTCCGCCCGCGGGAAGCCTCCGACCGCAATTTCAGGGCCATAGAATCGTAGAATGGTCCAGGACAGGAGGGGGCCATTCGGCCAGTCGAGCGTGCCTGTGTGGACAGGATTGCTTGCAGCAATTTGGATTGGCTGCAGCTTGGTTTGGCCCCGGCAATTGCCCGCACCGTGACACAACCAGGTGTGCGCGCTTTATTCATTTTTAGCTCCCTTGTACCATTTCAAACCTTGGAGAAGTTTCCCGTGTCCCCGCGCGCTAGTCCTGGCCAGGAGAGCAAGAAGGTAAGGAAAAAGGGGAAGGTGAAAAAAGAGAGGAGACGACGAGGAGATAGAAAGAGGAGCAGAAGGAGGAACTACGGAAAAGAAACCCTTCGCACCACACAGGAAGGGGGCCATTCAGGTGCTCCTGTCGGTGCAAGCCCTTTACTGGAATTATACAAAGCTATTCCCACTGCTGTCGCTCTCCATAACCCTGTACCCTCCTCGGCTTGAAATAGTTAACCAATTTCCCATTATAAGAGGCAAAGTTCCCTTCCTCAACCATTCCCTACAAAGTATTCCTCGCTCCAACAAAGTTCAGTGATACAGGGGGTGAAATGTCCCTTTTTATAGCCCCGTTAGCGTCTCCCCCAGGAGGGGGGGGGGCAGGAAAGATTTCAGCCAGCGGAGGGGGACCTCTCCACCTCCCAGGAAATTGTGCTTGTGGAGGCGTTGCCATGGCAGTACCACGGCCCGCGGTTAACGCCCCGGGCCGCCGCACAACCAGCGATGACGTCACCACCGTGTGCGGCAACCCCTCACCACCCCACGGGGGAAAATTGCCCCGCGGGTCGCGAAGCTGGCTGACATCCGCTGTCGGGGGCGGTGCTTAAAGGGGGAGGACGCCACGCCCCGCGAAGCCACCTTTTTTTTTTGCCGGCCGACTCTCGGGTCGGCTCGGCGATGGCGTCCCCAGCGAGGTCCATGCCGCCATCGTGCAGCGGGCACTGTGTCTTGGGGGCTGGGCTGCTGGCCCAGTCTCACACTGCCCCGGTGGCCCTGGGGAGGCTGTCAGAGGCCGTGCAGAGCGCACGGCGGCCCACCTCTTTAAGCAAAGGTGAGGGGGGGAATGATGCACGTCAGCGCCATGCGGAGCGACCGCATAGCGTTTGACTCCACCCCCCCTCAGGAAGTGGAACGTGCGAGATTGTGTTCCGCTTCCATTGAGGGGCAGTAAGGGCAATTCCACAGCGGGGGCGGGACCTCCGTGCCGGGCACTAAAAGTCCCGGCTACGGAAGGCACCATCCACAATCGGGGCGTGGGGCAATTTTGCCCCCACAACCTCCTCTTTTCAATTGATTACTCCTCTTCACTTACTCTCCAACCAGAGGAATTGGTCTTTTCCCATTAACCCTATGGAATCCCTTCACCATGTTAACAACCTCTGTCAACCTGTGGAAATAGTCCCAGCAACTCCAATTTCTCCTCACAACCATCGTTTCGCATCCCTGGGATTATCCGAGTTAAACATCTTGCGATTTTCACCTGTATTGTCCGCAAGGGATTTTATTTTGATTCGGGCTTCACGTCGAGCCTGCAGCCCAGAAACAGGCCATTGGGCCCAACCAGTCCATGGGATATACGGCCCAGAAACAGGCCATTGGGCCCAACCAGTCCATGGGATATACGACCCAGAAACAGGCCATTGGGCCCAACCAGTCCATGGGATATACGGCCCAGAAACAGGCCATTGGGCCCAACCAGTCCATGGGATATACGACCCAGAAACAGGCCATTGGGCCCAACCAGTCCATGGGGTATACGACCCAGAAACAGGCCATTGGGCCCAACCAGTCCATGGGATATACGGCCCAGAAACAGGTCATTGGGCCCAACCAGTCCATGGGATATACGGCCCAGAAACAGGCCATTGGGCCCAGCCAGGCCATGGGATATACGACCCAGAAACAGGCCATTGGGCCCAACCAGTCCATGGAATATACGGCCCAGAAACAGGCCATTGGGCCCAACCAGTCCATGGGATATACGGCCCAGAAACAGGCCATTGGGCCCAACCAGTCCATGGGATATACGGCCCAGAAACAGGCCATTGGGCCCAGCCAGGCCATGGGATATACGACCCAGAAACAGGCCATTGGGCCCAACCAGTCCATGGGATATACGGCCCAGAAACAGGCCATTGGGCCCAACCAGTCCATGGGATATACGGCCCAGAAACAGGTCATTGGGCCCAGCCAGGCCATGGGATATACGGCCCAGAAACAGGCCATTGGGCCCAACCAGTCCATGGGATATACGGCCCAGAAACAGGCCATTGGGCCCAACCAGTCCATGGGATATACGGCCCAGAAACAGGCCATTGGGCCCAACCAGTCCATGGGGTATACGACCCAGAAACAGGCCATTGGGCCCAACCAGTCCATGGGATATACGGCCCAGAAACAGGCCATTGGGCCCAACCAGTCCATGGGATATACGGCCCAGAAACAGGTCATTGGGCCCAACCAGTCCATGGGGTATACGACCCAGAAACAGGCCATTGGGCCCAACCAGTCCATGGGATATACGGCCCAGAAACAGGTCATTGGGCCCAACCAGTCCATGGGGTATACGACCCAGAAACAGGCCATTGGGCCCAACCAGTCCATGGGATATACGGCCCAGAAACAGGCCATTGGGCCCAACCAGTCCATGCCGGCGTTTATGCTCCACTCGAGCCTCCTCCCGTCTTTCCTCATCTAAATCTATCAGCATAATCCTCTATTCCCTTCTCCCCCATACGCTTGTCCAGCCTCCCCTTAAATACATCGATACTATTCGCCTCAACCCCTCCCTGTGGCAGCGAGTTCCACATTCTCACCACTCTCTGGGTAAAGAAGTTTCTCCTGAATTCCCCATTGGATTTATTGGTGACTGTCTGATATTGATGGCCCCTAGTTCTGATCTCGCTTGCTGAAGGAAGACAGACGGGGAGGCAGCAGAGAGGAAGATGTCACGGGGACAAAGGACCATCTCCACGATGCACTTTGGTAGCTGAGATAGGGGTCTCCAGGAATTAACGGTTCATCTCCAGCACATCTGAGCAAACCCACCGTGGGGGGGGGAGGGGGGGGGAAATATAATTAAAACAATATCGGGCCTGAATTTGCGTTTGAGGTATTCCCGCGGGCGGATGCCTCCGAACCGCTATAAATCTACGCATCTACCTGATGGTCCCGGATCCACGGAGACCCCCACTCCAGGGCCTCTCCGCGTAGGCCTGCGTAATGGCCCATGTGCCCAGGGGTACTGGCAGTGTTCAAGTGTCCCTGGAATCACATGGGCCGGCCTAACCAATCAGAAAGGGGAGCCCCATTATGCTTATGGGGGATTCCATTTATGTACAGAAGCCCCATAAACCGAATAGGAATCACCTCCAAAAACACATGGACACAACCTTGAAATTTAAAAAAAAAATCATCACAAGTTTAAAATTAATTAAAATCCAATTTCATTAAACATCTCAAACAAAACTTAAATTTTTATTGAAGAATAAATATCATTTTTTTTTAAGGGGCCACACACTTATTTTACAGGCTCTTGAATGTAAAAAATAATTTAGCATTTTTTATTTTAATATTTATTTTTACCCTTACGCTGGTAAAAGGAGGCCAAAACTTGCTGTCGCCAGGTGTAAGAGTTTCACGGGCAGTAGTTGGGAAAATAGCCTAACTCTCCTCCAGCAAAAGTCCATTTCCTAGGGATGTGGAGGATCTGTCAATGAGATTCTTGACAGATTGCAAGTTCCGGATTTTCGTGCATGCTTGAACGCAGAACTTGCAGGGACCCTACGAGCGCGTGCGTAGCAGGTACATGGTCATAGGCCATGGAAAATCCTGGCAAATGTATATTATCTTCCTTTATTGCAAGGGGGATGGAGTATAAAAGCAGGGAAGTCTTGCTACAGTTACACAGGGTATTGGTGAGGCCACACCTGGAATACTGCGTGCAGTTTTGGTTTCCATATTTATGAAAGGATATACTTGCTTTGGAGGCAGTTCAGAGAAGGTTCACTCGGTTGATTCCGGGAATGAGGGGGTTGACTTATGAGGAAAAGTTGAATAGGTTGGGCCTCTACTCATTGGAATTCAGAAGAATGAGAGGTGATCTTATCGAAACGTATAAAATTATGAGGGGGCTTGACAAGGTGGATGCAGAGAGGATGTTTCCACTGATGGGGAAGACTAGAACTAGAGGGCATAATCTTAGAATAAGGGGCCGCCCATTTAAAACTGAGATGAGGAGGAATTTCTTCTCTCAGAGGGTTGTGAATCTGTGGAATTTGCTGCCTCAGAGAGCTGTGGAAGCTGGGACACTGAATAAATTTAAGACAGAAATAGACAGTTTCTTAAATGATAAGGGATTAAGGGGTTATGGGGAGCGGGCGGGGAAGTGGAGCTGAGTCCATGATCGGATTAGCCATGATCGTATTAAATGGCGGAGCAGGCTCGAGGGGCCGTATGGTCTACTCCTGCTCCTATTTCTTATGTTCTTATTCTCTTTGAACAATTTTGTTTATTAATCATAAAAATATTGGAATCGTTTGTAGGCCGGACTCATGTGATAAAAGCCTCCAGGAATATGGCTGGCCAGAGTAGGAGACCCTAATCTGAGAGATAGAGAGGAACATTGTACGTACCACAGCACGATACCGGCTACTGTTCCCATGAGTAGAATCCCAGTGACGACTCCTGCAATGATCTCCAACCCCAAGGTTGACACACCAGTCTTCGTCGATATAGATTTTATTCCCTTCGATAAAGTCACCAAGTGCCTGTCAAAGTCAGCAAATTCACTACAGGATTCTGGACTTAAACCCTCTGTTGACCTCTGTTTGAACGAACCATTTGCCTTTTTCAATGATTTGCGCATTTGAGAAGTTTCACCTAAACAATGTAATTAGAATCGTACGTTATTATAGAATAGAACGATACAGCACAGAAGGAGGCCATTCGGCCCATCGTGTCTGTGCCGGCTCTGTGACAGAGCGATCCAATCAGTCCCACTCACCCCGCTCTTTCCCCACAGCCCTGAAAATTGTTTCCTTTATTATTTGTGTGGTTTCTGTTAATTTTCTCCCTCTGTCTGAAGGAAAAACTCCTCTTACTTTGCCCAACTGGTTCTTGATGTTTCAGGTGCAAGGTTAGATAGTGACATTGGAAGGGTATTGAACCTTGGGTGGGGAGTGGAGAGGGGGGGTGGGGGGAAGGGGCATAGAAACATCGAAAATAGGAGCAGTACTAGGCCATTCGGCCCTTCGAGCCTGCACCGCCATTCAATATGATCATGGCTGATCCTCTATCTCAACACCATATTCCCGCTTTTCCCCCATACCCCTTGATGCCTTTTGTTTCAAGAAATCTATCTATCTTCCGCTTAAATATATTCAGTGACTTGGCCTCCACAGCCTTCTGTGGTAGAGAATTCCACAGGTTCACCACCCTCTGAGTGAAAACATTTCTCCTCATCTCGGTCCTAAATTTCCTACTCTGTATCCTGAGACTGTGACCCCTTGTTTCTAGACTTCCCAGCCCCGGGAAACATCCTCCCCGCATCCAGTCTGTCCAACCCCGTCAGAATTTTATATATTTCAATGAGATCCCTTCTCATTCTTCTAAACTCTAGTGAATACAGGCCCAGTCGACCCAATCTCTCCTCGTACGACAGTCCTGCCATCCCAGGAATCAGTCTGGTGAACCTTCGCTGCCCTCCCTCTGTGGCAAGTATATCCTCTCTTAGGTAAAGAGACCAAAACTGTACACAATACTCCAGGTGCAGTCTCACTAAGGCCCTGTATAACTGTAGTAAGACATCCTTGCTCCTGTACTCAAATCCTCTTGCAATGAAGGCCAACATACCATTTGCCTTCCTAACTGCTTGCTGCACCTGCATGTTTGCTTTCAGTGACTGGTGTACAAGGACACCCAGGTCCCTCTGTACATCGACACTTCCCAAGCCATCACCATTTAAATAATACTTTGTCTTTATGTTTTTCCTACCAAAGTGGATAACTTGACATTTATCCACGTTATACTGCATCTGCCATGTGTTTGCCCACTCACTCAACCTATCTAAATTGCCTTGCAGTGTCTTTGCATCCTCCTCACAACTCACAATCCCACCTAGTTTTGTGTCATCAGTAAACTTGGAAATATTACATTTGGTTCCTTCATCCAAATCATGTATATATATTGTGAATAACTGGGGCCCAAGCACTGATCCCTGTGGTACCCCACTAGTCACTGCCCGCCACCCCGAAAAAGACCCGTTTATTCCTACTCTCTGTTTCCTGTCAGTTAACCAATTTTCAATCCATGCCAATACATTACCCTCAATCCTATGTGCTTTAATTTTACACACTAACCTCTTATGTGGGACTTTATCAAAATGTTAAATTCTGAGGAGAAATGCTGTAAACTTGGCTTGTATTCCATGGAATAAAGACAGTTAAAGGATGATCTGATTGCGGTTTGGGGGATTTTGAAAGGAATTGATCGGCTATCGGCTAGAGAGAGAGAGAAACATTTTCCTCTGGTGGGGAAGTCTAGGGCAAGGGGACATGACCTTCAAATCTGAGCCTGGCCGTTCAGGAGAGAAGTCAGGAAACACTTCATCACACAAAGGGCGGTAGAAGTGTGGAACTCTCTCCCACAAAAAGGGTTAATTAATCATTTTAAATTTGAGATTGATAGAGTTTTGCTAGGCAAGAGTATTAAGGGATATAGAACCAAGGCAGGGGTGGATGAAGTTAGGTCGCAGATCAGCCATGATCTCATTGAATGGCGGAACAGGCTCGAGGGGCCGAATGGCCTCCTCCTGGCCCTATGAATCGGGATTTGGAGTGTCGACCCAAGCTGATTTCCTCCCGTGTCAAACACACAGGTGAGGGTAAAACCAGAGGACACAAAATAACTCAACACAAACTGGGGAATTATTACAGCTCAAACACAACAACTTGTATTTATATAGCGCCTTTAACATAGTAAAAAGTCCCAAGGCGCTTCACAGGAGTGTTGTAAGACAAAACGATTTGACACCAAGCCCTATAAGAGGAAATTAAGGCAGATGATCAAAAGCTTAACCAAAGAACGTTTTAAAGGAGGAAAGAGGTAGAGAGGCGGAGAGGTTTAGGGAGGGAGTTCCAGAGCTTGGGGCCCAGGCAGCTGAAGGCACGGCCACCGATGGTGGAGCGATTATAATCAGGGATGCACAAGAGGCCAGAATTAGAGGAGCGCAGACATCTCGGGGGGTTAGAGATAGGGAGGGGTGAGGCCATGGAGGGATTTGAAAACAGGGATGAGAATTTTGAAATCGAGGCGTTTCTGGACCGGGAGCCAATGTAGGTCAGCGAGCACAGGGGTGATGGGTGATTGGTGCGAGTAAGGACATAGAAACATCGAAAATAGGTGTAGGAGTAGGCCATTCGGCCCTTCGAGTCTGCACCACTATTCAATATGATCATGGCTGATCATGCAACTTCAGTACCCCACTCCTGCTTTCTCTCCATACCCCTTGATCCCTTTAGCCGTAAGGGCCACATCTAACTCCCTTTTAAATATATCCAACGAACTGGCCTCAACAACTTTCTGTGGTAGAGAATTCCACAGGTTCACAATTCTCTGAGTGAAGAAGTTTCTCCTCATCTCGGTCCTAGATGGCTTACCCCTTATCCTTAGACTGTGACCCCTGGTTCTGGACTTCCCCAACATCGGGAACATTCTTCCTGCATCTAACCTGTCCAATCCCGTCAGAATTTTATATGCTTCGATGAGATGCCCTCTCACTCGTCTAAATTCAAGTGAATATAAGCCTAGTCGATCCAGTCTTTCTTCATATGTCAGTCCTGCCATCTCAGGAATCAGTCTGGTGAACCTTTGCTGCACTCCCTCAATAGCAAGAATGTCCTTCCTCAGATTAGAAACCAAAACTGCACACAATACTCAAGGTGTGGTCTAACCAAGGCCCTGTACAACTGCAGCAAGACCTCCCTGCTCCTATACTCAAATCCTCTTGCTATGAAGGCCAACATGCCATTTGCTTTCTTTACTGCCTGCTGGACCTGCATGCCAACTTGCAATGACTGATGTACCATGACACCCAGGTCTCGTTGCACCTCCCCTTTTACTAATCTGCCACCATTCAGATAATATTCTGCCTTCCTGCTTTTGCCACCAAAGTGGATAACCTCACACTATCCACATTATACTGCATCTGCCATGCATTTGCCCACTCACCTAACCTGTCCAAGTCACCCTGCAGCCTCTTAGCATCCTCCTCACAGCTCACACTACCACCCAGCTTAGTGTCATCTGCAAACTTGGAGATATTACATTCAATTCCTTCATCTAGATCATTAATATATATTCTAAATAGCTGGGGTCCCAGCACTGAACCCTGTGGTACCCCACTAGTCACTGCCTGCCATTCTGAAAAGGACCCATTTATTCCCAACCTTTGCTTCCTGTCTGCCAACCAGTTCTCTATCCGTGTCAATACATTACCCCCAATCCCATGTGCCTTAATTTTGCACACCAATCTCTTGTGTGAGACCTTGTCAAAAGTCTTTTGAAAGTCCAAATACACCACATCCACTGGTTCTCCCTTATCCACTCTACTAGTTACATCCTCAAAAAATTCTAGAAGCTTTGTCAAGCATGATTTCCCTTTCATAAATCCATGCTGACTTAGACTGATCCTGTCACTGCTTTCCAAATGCGCTGCTATTTTATCTTTAATAATTGATTCCAACATTTTCCCCACTACCGATGTCAGGCTAACCGGTCTATAATTTCCTGTTTTCTCTCTCCCTCCTTTTTTAAAAAGTGGTGTTACATTAACTACCCCCCAATCCATAGGAACTGATCCAGAGTCCATGGAATGTTGGAAAATGACCACCAATGCATCCACTATTTCTAGGGCCACTTCCTTAAGTACTCTGGGATGCAGACTATCAGGCAGAAATCCCATCAATTTCTCTAATACCATTTCCTGACTAATAAAGATTTCCCTCAGTTCCTCCTTCTCGCTAGACCCTCGGTCCCTTAGTATTTTTGAGAGGTTATTCGTGTCTTCCTTAGTGAAGACAGAACCAAAGTATTTGTTCAATTGGTCTGCTGTTTCTTTGTTCCCCATTATGAATTCACCTGATTCTGACTGCAAGGGACCTACGTTTGTCTTCATTAATCTTTTTCTCTTCACATATCTATAGAAGCTTTTGCAGTCAGTTTTTATGTTCCCTGCAAGCTTACTTTCATACTCTATTTTTCCCCTCCTAATTAAACCCTTACTCCTCCTCTGCTGAATTTTAAATTTCACCCAGTCCTCAGGTTTGCTGCTTTTTCTGGCCAATTTATATGCCTCTTCCTTGGATTTAATTTTCTTTGTTAGCCACGGTTGAGCCACTTTCCCCATTTTATTTTTATGTCAGACAGGGATGTACAATTGTTGTAGTTCATCCATGTGATCTTTAAATATCTGCCATTGCCTATCCACCGTCAACCCTAGTCTCTGAATTAACTGTGTCACTCTCCATCTTAATGAAGAATTCTACCATATTATGGTCACTCTTCCCCAAAGGGCCTCGTATGACAAGATTGCTAATTAATCCTCTCTCATTACACAAGACGCAGTCTAGGATGGCGTGCTCTCTAGTTGGTTCCTTGACATATTGGTCTAGAAAACCATCCTTTATACACTCCGGGAAATCCTCCTCCACAGTATTGCTCCCAGTTTGGTTAGCCCAATCTATATGTAGATTAAAGTCACCCATGATAACTGCTGTACCTTTATTGCATGCGTCCCTAATTTCCTGTTTGATGCCATCCCCAACTACGACTGTTTGGTGGTCTGTACACAACTCCCACTAACGTTTTCTGCCCTTTGGTATTCTGCAACTCTACCCATATCGATTCCACATCATCCAAGCTAATGTCCTTCCTTACTATTGCGTTAATCTCCTCTTTAACCAGTAACGCTATTCCACCTCCTTTTCCTTTCTGTCTATCCTTCCTAAATGTTGGACATCCCTGGATGTTGAGTTCCCAGACTTGGTCAACCTGGAACCATGTCTCCGTAATCCCAATTACATCATACCCGTTAACAGCTATCTGCGCAGTTAATTCAGCCACTTTATTATGAATGCTCCTCGCATTGAGACTCAGAGCCTTCAGGTTTGTTTTTTTTAACACTCTTTGTCCTTTTAGAATATGTTGTAATGTAGCCCTTTTTGATTTTTGCCCTTGATTTCTCTGTCCTCCACTCTTACTTTTCTCCTTCCTACCTTTTGCTTCTGTCTCCTTTTTACTTCCCTCTGTCTCCCTGCGTAGATTCCCATCTCCCTGCCATATTAGTTTAAACCCTCCCCAACAGCACTAGCAAACACTCCACCTAGGACATCGGTTCCGGTCCTGCCCAGGTGCAGACTGTCCGGTTTGTACTGGTCCCACCTCCCCCAGAACCGGTTCCAATGTCCCAGGAATTTGAATCCTTTCCCCTTGCCATGTATTCATCGGAGCTATCCTGCTATTCCTACTCTGACTAGCACGTGGCACTGGTAGCAATCCTGAGATTACTACCTTTGAGGTCCTACTTTTTAATTTAACTCCTAGCTCCCTAAATTCAGCTTGTAAGACCTCATTCTGTTTTTTACCTATATCGTTGGTACCTACATGCACCACGACAACTGGCTGTTCACCCTCCCCCTCCAGAATGCCCTGCAGCTGACATGGGCTGCAGAGATTTGAATCATCTCTAGGTTATGATGGGTAGAATGTGGGAGGCCAGCCAGACATGCATTGGAATAGTCAAGCCTAGAGGTAACAAAGGCACGGATGAGGGTTTCAGCAGCGGATGAGCTGAGGCGAGGGCGGAGACGGGCGATGTGGAAATAGTTGGTCTTAGTTGTGCTGCAGATATGTGGTCGGAAGCTCATTTCAGGGTCAAATATGACACCAAGGTTGCAAACAGTCTGGTTCAGCCTCAGACGGATGTTAGGGAGAGGGATGGAGAACGGAGTTTGTGGCGGGGACCGAAAACAATGGCTTATTAAGAGGGGCTGACCAAAAGCCTAATCATAGATGGGTTTTCAGGAAGGTCTTAAAGAAACAACTTGTATTTATATAGCGCCTTTCAGGAGCTCAGGACATCCCAAAGCGCTTTACAGCCATTGAAGTACTTTTTTGGAGTGTACTTGTTGTGTTTTTAGATGCACTGATAATGACTCCACGAGGCAAAGTATTGTACTTGAATTGTAGTGACCTTTGTCCATTTAATATAACTCCTGAGTGAAGATCACACATGGTGGCCTGCCTTTTATACTAGGCCTGGCACACCTGTACAGGTAACCTACAAGTCTCCTACTGCAGTGCCCTCTGGTGGCACATCTTAGTGACCATACAGCTGGTGGACAAGTTTCCCCTAGTAGTGCCCTCTGGTGGCACATCATATGTAATAGTAAAAGCAGTAAACATGTCTGGATACATAACATCACTCTCCCCCAAGTCCTGAGTGCAAATCGCCTTCATGCATTGACTGTGCTCTGGGCTTAGCTCTATCTGGTTGACCCTTGGAGGGTCGTTTCCATCTTGGGTGAGTAGGTGATGTTTCCTTGGCAGTAGAGGTGCTGGTGGTTTCTGTTTCTGAGTCCACAACCACTCCATTCTCTACCCCCCCCCCCCACCACCCCGCCCCCCCGGCCCCTGCACATACAGATTATGCCGGTGGCTCATTACATTCATATACATTTAAATCCAGAAAAAAAAATTGCGTTTACAGCATTACATTTGTGGTACCGTTGTGAGGCAAGTACATTTGACTGGTGAGGTACATACTTGATACATACTTGGCCTCAGTGCTGGGGTCAGCACCGGTGCGTGAGCACAAACTAGTACCAGAGCTGCTGGATGGTGCCCAGGTAGTCTGGTGATGGCGCGGTGCCCGGTGCTGGCAGTGGGAACCCGGTTGGCTCGAGCTGCCTGCTCTCGGGGCTTTTGCCATTGCTCCTAGCGTCGGGCAGGTTCACAGATGCCTGTGACCTCCCTGTCCTCTCTTTGCGCCCCGGGTCACTGCTGTTCCCTGAGGAGCAGTCGTCTGGCAGGGCACAGGGAACTGCTGACTCACTTGCCTGGGCGTTATTTGGTTTGGGATCCTGGCTGGTCCCGGTCCCATTTGGGAGAACCATTGCGGGTGACCCTTCGTTCCCGGGTGTAGCCTTGGTGGCGATGGGGTCTGGGGGCTGCGCCTTAGCGCAGTTTGCTCTTTCAGGCTCGTGGCGGTTGGTGCCATCGGGTGCCTGAGAGGTGGAGCTGATCAGGGGCAGGGTATCGATACCAGTGCCGTTGCCCTCCTGAGATCGCTTGCTCTGCAGCTTGTCTATATTAGCTGCTTGTGGCACATTCCGTGTGCATCACTCTGGTCCCAGGGGCGCAGCTACAGCATTGGGTAGCTCGCTGGACCTGTGGCTGTTTGCCCGCTGCATTAACTGAATACAGTTGAAATCCTACATCGCACAACGTTTCATTACTCATTGTAAATAAACTGTAGCTCCAATCGCAATCGCACAACTTTTCTTTGCTTATTACATGTATAAAACTCTGATCATCAATTACACGCTTTACATTTAACTCACGATTACTATTACATTGATTGAGAATGTGGACCTGTCCCTTTAAGTGTGGTGGATTGCTGGTCTCCTTTAAGAGAGCCTTGCTATCTTTACCCCAATCCTCCTCTTCGCTTGGTACCACGTGTTGCTCCATCAGCGCTGCACCTCGTGGTCTGGCCGCTGTCATCTTTTCCTTCAGCACCTCACCTCGTGGTTTGTGCGCCATCTTTCCTCCATCCACGATGTCGACTGCTGTGATCCTCTTCTCCCCGGGTTCTGCCACCGAGGCTGGGAAGATCCGATTTTCTTCCTCCGGAATCCTGGAGCCTGGAAGGTGCATTCGGGTCGTCTCAGCTGGATCATCTCCACGCAGTCGTGCTGAGTGGTTTATGCCTCGGGTGCTGTGCTGGTCTGCTCTCTGGTGCTGGATCCAACCTCAGGTGGGGGCTTGCTTTGTCTCTGAGCACGGGGGACATCGATCGCTGGAGGGGTGAAGTCTTCCCACTTCCAATGGATCTTCTCCATCCACCTTCTTCCGAGTAGCGTTGGTCCATCACCTGCAACAATCCACAGGGGTAACTTGTGCAGCGCACCATCATGGAGTACCTTTACATCTGCACTACCAACGACCGGGATAAGTTCATCGGTGTAGGTGAGCAGCTTTGCCTGAACCGGGACCAACTTGGGTCGTTCAGTCTGATTGTCCCATAGCCTCCCAAAGGCTCCTTGATTCATTACTGACTGGCTCGCCCCCGTGTCCACTTCCATGAAGACTGGAACACCATTTATCTTGAATTCCATCCTCAACAGGGAACATTCTGCGGTGCAGGTAAACATGTTATATACCTCATCGTGGGGCTGAGCTGCCTCTCTGACTATCGCTTTATAATCCGCGCTGGATTGATGGCCATCTGCAGACTCTTCATCGACACACTGAGTCCTATTTCTTTTACACATTTGCTGGAGGTGGCCCTTTGTGCTGCAGCCTTTACACACATACACAAAGCGGCACTGGTGAGCCCTGTGATTCCCTCCACAACGCCAGCATGGAGCTACTCGATTAACCCCCCTCAGGGGACTCTGAGTTAAGGGACTCGGGAGCCTGTTCTCTCTCTCCTGAGGAGTTTCTCGTTCTACAGATCTGCCTCTAAAAGGCGCCAGTCTGTATACAGTACTTGCCGGGTTTGAGTCCTGAGGATGAGTCATCTGCCTAGAACCGCAGGTCGAGGTCATGAATGCCTGGCTCACGGAGATGGCCTTCTGCAGTGTCACTGTGGTATCCGCAGGTAGTAGCCTGTGAAGAAGGCCTTCGTGGCGGATTCCAATGACAAAGATATCCCGCAGCGCTTTGGTGAGGTGGTTGCTGAAATCACACGGTGTCGCCAGCCTGAGGTCTGCAGCATATTTCGCGATTTCCTGGCCTTCGGGCCATTGGTGGGTATAAAACCGGTGTCTGGCTGTGAGGATGCTCTCTTTGGACTTGAGTTGTTCTTGGATCAGCGTTACAAGCTCCTCGTACGTCTTGGTCGTTGTCTTCGCTGGTGCCAGCAAGTCCCTGACGAGGCCAGAGACAGTGGGCCCACAACTGGTGAACAGGATAGCTCTACGCTTATCAGCCAGTGTGGCTGTATTATCATCTGCCAGGTCGTTTGCTGTGAAGAAATGGTCAAGCCTCTCCATAAAGGCGTCCCAATCATCACCATCGGTGAACTGCTGCAACGTACCAAGGTTAGCCATTTTCGCGTGAAAGTCCATAATCTCGTCGCCAATTATTGTGTCTTTAAATACTCTAACAATGACTCCACGAGGCAATGTGTTGTACTTAAACTGTAGTGACTTTAGTCTATTTAATGTAACTCCAGAGTGAGCATCACACATGGTGGCCTGCCTTTTATACTAGGCCGGGCACACCTGTACAGGTAACCGACAAATCTCCCACTGCAGTGCCATCTGGTGGCATACCTTAGTGACCATACAGCTGGTGTACAAGTTTCCCCTAGTAGTGCCCCCTGGTGGCACATCACATGTAATAGTACAAGCAGTAAACATGTCTGGATACATGACAGTAGTCACTGTTGTAATTTAGAAAACACGGCTGCCAATTTGTCGATGGCCCTTTGTCAGAACATCACCGACCTGAAACGTTAACTCTGTTTCTCTCTCCACAGATGCTGCCTGACCTGCTGAGTATTTCCAGCGTTTTCTGTTTTTATTTCAGATTTCCAGCCTCCGCAGTATTTTGTTTTGGAATCTGTTTTTGTTATGTTGGTTGAGGGATAGATATTGGTCCCAAGACACTGGGGAGAACTTCCCTGCTCTTCTTCAAATAGTGCCATGAGATCGTTTCCATCCATCTGAGACAGCAAATGGGGCCTTGGTTGAACGCCTCATCTGAAAGACGGTCCTCCGGCAGTGCGGCACTCCCTCAGTACTGACCCTCCAACAGTGCGGCGCTCCCTCAGTACTGACCCTCCAACAGTGCGGCGCTCCCTCAGTACTGCCCCTCTAACGGTGCAGCACTCTCTCAGTACTGCCCCTCCGACAGTGCGGCGCTCCCTCAGTACTGACCCTCCAACAGTGCAGCGCTCCCTCAATACTGCCCCTCCGACAGTGCAGCACTCCCTCAGTACTGCCCCTCCGACAGTGCGGTGCTCCCTCAGTACTGACCCTCCAACAGTGCGGCGCTCCCTCAGTACTGCCCCTCCGACAGTGCAGCACTCCCTCAGTACTGCCCCTCCTACAGTGCAGCACTCCCTCAGTACTGCCCCTCCGACAGTGCGGCACTCCCTCAGTACTGCTCCTCCGACAGTGCCGCACTCCCTCAACACTGCCCCTCCGACAGTGCGGTGCTCCCTCAGCACTGCCCCTCTGACAGTGCAGCGCTCCCTCAGTACTGCCCCTCCGACAGTGCAGCACTCCCTTAGTACTGCCCCTCTGACAGTGTGGCACTCCCTCAGCACTGCACTGGAGTGTCAGCCTAGATTATGTGCTGCAAGTTCCTGGAGTGGGACTTGAACCCACGACCTTCTGACTCAGGTGAGAGAGTTAACTACTGAGCCATGGCTGATACTTACAGGAGGAGACGGAAATGGAGTGGTGGGGTGTAGCATTGTCAATGAGTAGATTTACAGAGGATTCCATCGGACATACGGCCCAGAAACAAGCCATTGGGCCCAACCAGCCCATGCCGGCGTTTATGCTCCACTCGAGCCTCCTCCCATCTTTCCTCATCTAAATCTATCAGCATAACCTCTATTCCCTTCTCCCTCATATGGTTGTCTAGCCTCCCCTTAAATGCATCGATACTATTCGCTTCAGTCACTCCCTTATTGTTCCCATTGGAGATCGCCACTCTAATCCTATTCTCCTCCTCTTTCCCTTTAATATTTTCCTTTCCTAAAGTGTTATTCGCTCTAAAATATTGTGATTGGCTCAGATTTTATAACTGTTTATGGTAATTCAGCCCGATACCAGTACCCCTGTGCAACCATATCATGATGCTATGATGATGGTCACTTACAATAAAAACAGGAAATGCTGGAAACACTCAGCGGGTCAGGCAGCGTATGTGGAGAGAGAAACGGAGTTAATGTTTCCGCTCGGTGACCCTTCACCAGATCACCCTTTGCTCTTGTCCTCTTGTGGCTGATCATGCAACCTCAGTACTCCTTTCCTGCTTTCTCTCCGTACCCCTTGATCCCTTTAGCCGTGAGGACCACACCTAACACCTCATGAATATATCTAACGAACTGGCCTCAACAACTTTCTGTGGTAGAGAATTCCACAGGTTCACTACTCTCTGGGTGAAGAAGTTTCTCCTCATCTCGGTCCTAAATGGCTTACCCCTTATCCTTAGAGTGTGACCCCTGGTTCTGGACTTCCCCAACATTGGGAACATTCTTCCTGCATCTAACCTGTCCAATCCCATCAGAATTTTATATGTTTCTATGAGATCCCGTTCACTATTTAACCTTTCATAGAAACATAGAAACATAGAAAATAGGTGCAGGAGTAGGCCATTCAGCCCTTCTAGCCTGCACCGCCATTCAATGAGTTCATGGCTGAACATGAAATTTTAGTACCCCCTTCCTGCTTTCTCACCATACCCCTTGATCCCCCTAGTAGTAAGGACTTCATCTAACTCCCTTTTGAATATATTTAGTGAATTGGCCTCAACTACTTTCTGTGGTAGAGAATTCCACAGGTTCACCACTCTCTGGGTGAAGAAGTTTCTCCTCATCTCGGTCCTAAATGGCTTACCCCTTATCCTTAGACTGTGACCCCTGGTTCTGGACTTCCCCAACATTGGGAACATTCTTCCTGCATCCAACCTGTCCAAACCCGTCAGAATTTTAAACGTTTCTATGAGGTCCCCTCTCACTCTTCTGAACTCCAGTGAATACAAGCCCAGTTGATCCATTCTTTCTTGATAGGTCAGTCCCACCATCCCGGGAATCAGTCTGGTGAATCTTCGCTGCACTCCCTCAATAGCAAGAATGTCCTTCCTCAAGTTAGGAGACAAAAACTGTACACAATACTCCAGGTGTGGCCTCACCAAGGCCCTGTACAACTGTAGCAACACCTCCCTGCCCCTGTACTCAAATCCCCTCGCTATGAAGGCCAACATGCCATTTGCTTTCTTAACCGCCTGCTTTACCTGCATGCCAACCTTCAATGACTGATGTACCATGACACCCAGGTCTCGTTGCACCTCCCCTTTTCCTAATCTGTCACCATTCAGATAATAGTCTGTCTCTCTGTTTTTACCACCAAAGTGGATAACCTCACATTTATCCACATTATACTTCATCTGCCATGCATTTGCCCACTCACCTAACCTATCCAAGTCACTCTGCAGCCTCATAGCATCCTCCTCGCAGCTCACACTGCCACCCAACTTAGTGTCATCTGCAAATTTGGAGATACTACATTTAATCCCCTCGTCTAAATCATTAATGTACAATGTAAACAGCTGGGGCCCCAGCACAGAACCTTGCGGTACCCCACTAGTCACTGCCTGCCATTCTGAAAAGTACCCATTTACTCCTACTCTTTGCTTCCTGTCTGACAACCAGTTCTCAATCCACGTCAGCACACTACCCACAATCCCATGTGCTTTAACTTTGCACATTAATCTCTTGTGTGGGACCTTGTCGAAAGCCTTCTGAAAGTCCAAATACACCACATCAACTGGTTCTCCTTTGTCCACTTTACTGGAAACATCCTCAAAAAATTCCAGAAGATTTGTCAAGCATGATTTCCCTTTCACAAATCCATGCTGACTTGGACCTATCATGTCACCATTTTCCAAATGCGTTGCTATGACATCAAATTGGAACCCTTCCTTTTGATTCCCCCCTAACATTGGCTTGTATTCTTGAGTTTCGAAGGTTGAGGGGTGATCGGATCGAGGGGTGTATGGTAAAAGGATTGGATAGGGGAGATACGGAAAAGGTATTTCTTGTGATTGAGGGGTGGATCAAGAACAAGGGACACAATCTTAAATTATCCGTCCAGGTGGGAAATCAGGAAGGACTTTTCACACAAGCCGTGACGGAAAGCTGTCACTCTCTCCCCCATGGGGCTGTGGGTGCTGGAGGTCAATTGGAGCTTTCATGTTATGTATGTATGTAGACCTTACCCAAATGTAAGACTTGCCACTAGGGGGCACACCTGTGGGAGACCTGGGTCACCTGTGCACCCTGGGGCAAGCAGGTATAAAAGATGATTCACCATGCTGTCTGAAGTCTGAGTAAAGAGACAAAGGTTACAACAGTTTGAGCTTGCGATATAGTCCTGTGGATTTATTCTGAACATAACAGAGATCACTAGGTTTTTGTTGGGTCAGGGTTTTAGTCACTTTAGTGCACCCCGTCTACGGTCAATTCCTGAGCAACACTGCTCTGTCAGACCTCAAAGTCAAGAATTGGCACATGGTGAAAGACTTTCAAAGTGTGGCAAAAGCAAACTGCAATCCTGAGGGAAACATGTTTGGCATCTATATCCTCAAACTAGCCAAGGTGTCAATCAGGGGGAAAACTCTCCACTGGCTGCAGTCAAACCCAGCACAAAGGAAGATGGTTGTGGTGGTCGGAGCTCAATCATCCCAGCCCCAGGACATCGCTGCAGGAGATCCTCAGGGCAGCGTCCTCGGCCCAACTACCTTCAGCTGCTTCATCAATGACCTTCCCTCCATCATAAGGTCAGAAGTGGAGATGTTCACTGATGACTGCACAGTGTTCAGTGCCATTCGCAACTCCTCAGATAATGGAGCAGTCCGCCCCCACATGCAGCAAGACCTGAACAACATTCAGGCTTGGGCTGATAAGTGGTAAGTAACATTCGTGCCACACAAGTGCCAGGCAATGACTATCTCCAACAAGCGAGAGTCTAACCACCGCTCCTTGACATCCAACTGCATTACCATCGCCGAATCCCCCACCATCAACATCCTGGGGGTCACCATTGACCAGAAACTTAACTGGACCAGACACATAAATACTGTGACTACAAGAGCAGGTCAGAGGCTGGGTATTCTGCGGCGAGTGTCTCACCTCCTGACTCCCCAAAGCCTTCCCACCATCTACAAGACACAAGTCAGGAGTGTGATGGAACACTCTCCACTTGCCTGGATGAGTGCAGCTCCAACAACACTCAAGAAGCTCGACACCATCCAGGACAAAGCAGCCACTTGATCGGCCCCCCATCCCCCACCTTCAACACTCCCTCCCTCCACCACCGGCGCACCGTGGCTGCAGTGTGTACCATCTACAAGATGCACTGCAGCAACTCGCCAAGTCTTCTTCGGCAGCATCTCCCAAACCCACGACCTCTACCCCCTAGAAGGACAAGGGCAGCAGGTGCATGGGAACACCACCACCTCCATGTTCCCCTCCCAGTCACACACCATCCCGACTGGGAAATATATCGGCCGTTCCTTCATCGTCGCTGGGTCACAATCCTGGAACTCCCTCCCTAACAGCACTGTGGGAGCACCTTCACCACACGGACTGCAGCGGTTCAAGAAGGCGGCTCACCACCACCTTCTCAAGGGGCGATTAGGGATGGGCAATAAATGCCGGCCTTGCCAGCGACGCCCACATCCCAGGAATGATTTTAAAAACCGTGGCTGAGAGTCAGGAGGTTGAGGATCATATTCCCTCGCTAGAGACTTGAGCAGATAATGTAGGCTGACAGTCCCAGTGCAGTGCTGAGGGAGTGCTGCACTGTCGGAGCTGCCCATTTTCAAATGAGATGTTTATACCGAGGTCACGTCTGCTCTCTCAGGTGGACTTAAAAGATTCCACGGCACTATTTGAAGAGGAGCAGGGGGAGTTATCCCCGGTGTCCTGGCCAATATTTATCCCTCAACCAACATCACAAAAACAGATTACCTGGTCATTCTCACATTACCGTGTGTGGGAGCTTGCTGTACACTATTGTGTTTCCTACATTACAACAGTGACTTCACTTCAAAAGTACTTCATTGGCTGTAAAGTGCTTTGGTACATCCTGAGGTTGTGAAAGGCGCTATATAAATGCAAGTTCTATCTATGTTTTTCTTTTTAAACCCGAATGTTTAACCCATTCACAAATATGGAGCAGTCTCCTGGTAAAAAGCCAATTATGTTATGGGGAGGGTAATCCCCCATGAAGAATGAATGGGAATTGCTTTATCCTAGTTAGGTTCTTGCATGCCCCAGGCAATTCGCCAACCGAGAAATCTTTCCAGGTCTCTCTGCTAGTATTGGAGTAGAGCTGGCCCCTGGGGTCCATACGAACAATGCGAGTGATTAACCAGCGCCTCGATTCTTCCTCGCCTTGCCTCACTGGCTCCCATGGCTGAAGGTTAGGGTTAGTTGTTGGTGTGAATCTAATGATGTCATGGGTCCTGTGCAATGCTCATTTTACTTTATGAATAGAGTAGAACGGGCCTATAGTCTCTGGAATTTAGAAGGAGAGGTGAGCTCATTGAAATGTATAACATTCTTAGAGAGCTTGACAGGGTAGATGCTGAGAAGATGTTTCCCCCTGGCTGTGGAGTCGAGAACCAGGGGTCACAGTCTCAGGATAAGGTATCGGCCACTTAGGATTGAGATCAATTTGGTGTTGCCTGCTAATTTAAATGGTTGTAGCTCACAGCCTAGTGACTAACGTGCTATCGACAGGCTGTGCGCTCAGCAGAGGGCCCAAGTTCGGGTTGCTGGAGCAAGACTGCCTTCACTCAAAGCTAGCCTGCTCCTTTTCAAGGCGGTCTCCAGCCCTTAACCGCCTCTGAAAAAAAAAATTAAATCCTTCAGAGCTAGGCCGTCTGCAGCTCTTAAAGCGGAACCGCCTTCCGCGCATAAAAAATGTTAAAAGTGCTTCAGCGCTAACTAAAATGGCTCAACAGGCCAGGGAAAGGGCGCCCAGAGTCTCGGACGCAGCATTCCAGCTTTGTGTAGGAGATCAACACTGGAAGGGAGGTCCTCTACCCATAGGGAGCAAGTAGGCCCTCCACAAAGAATGATGAGGGATCAGAGCACAAGGCTGTCATTGCCCTGCAGTGTGGCTCCACCGACCTGTACCCATAGACGTTTCATGACCACAAACGAGTGGTCAAGGTCAGTGAATGCATCTTCAAAAGCCGTTTCCTACCATTATCATCACAGACAGTCCCTCGAAATCGAGGAAGAGTTGCTTCCACTCCAAAAGTGAGTTCTCAGGTGACTGAACAGTCCAATATGGGAATTACAGTCTCTGTCACAGGTGGGACAGACAGTGGTTGGAGGAAAGGGTGGGCGGGGAGTCTGGTTTGTCGCACGCTCCTTCCGCTGTCTGCGCTTGGTTTCTGCCAACTGCACCACAAGCCTCACACACTACACGACACCACCTCATCACTCACCTACCAACCATCTCTACCAAACACGAGGGACACCTCACATTCCTAACTTTACCTCACCTCCTTGGAGGAGATGGGTGCTGGCCATTCTTGGAGGGGGCATGGCTGAGTCCTTGGCCAGCGACGGGGCTGATAGGATACAAGATCCTCGTCTCCTCATATATTATCCTCCTTCTCAAATCCCACATCTCCCTCAACCGCAATATCTTCTGATTTACAAGCTGCCCATGGTGTAAGCACGTACTTC
The DNA here is from genome assembly GCF_044704955.1 of Pristiophorus japonicus. NCBI lineage: Eukaryota > Metazoa > Chordata > Chondrichthyes > Pristiophoridae > Pristiophorus > Pristiophorus japonicus. Next base: position 237,496,491 of record NC_091984.1, on the reverse strand, counting down.
TTGCTTTAACACCCCTCCCCTCATCACAACCCGACCCTTGTGTTGTCCTCATTTCAGATACCCAAGCGATGCAGCTTGCCCAGCCAGTGGCTGACCAAGAAGAGGGAGAGGAGAGTGAAGAAGAAGAAACACCATCCATTTGATTTCACACGCCCAGTCACTAGCTCCACGAGGCCAACCTGCAAGTCAGCAGCCTTCCAGCAGCCTTGCTGCAGCCACTGGGGTAGCACTGCATGACATCAGTAGGATAGGCAAAGGCACACACAAGACACTCACTACGAGAATGCATACGGGTGATGAGTTGATTTCTTGATGTAATATTGGATGCAAACATGGATAAAGTTGGATTGGAAAGTTTGCTTTGTGGACTTTATTTCAGCATTGTGGCCAAGAGGACGCTGCGATGGTCAGTAACAGAGCGAAGGTAAAGGCGTGGGACAAATGCTGAAAGGGGAATCCCCGGATTGTGGTCACTGGTACCGCAGGCGGATGATTCGATCCCGGATATCTCGGACAGGACAGGGCTGTCTTTTGGTTACCTCCTTCCTTCTGCTTCCTCCTCTCTCTGCGAGCAGCATGTCCCCTTTGCTGCCTCTGCTCCATCTCCATGTGATGTTGCAGCCCAAGGGGGGGACGGCAACTAGAGCCCCCAGGAGTGGGAGCAAGTGGTCTTCTCAGAGGCCTTCCTTTCACATCCAAAGCCTTGCAGACGTCCAGCAGCCCTCCCTGCATACTTTTTTTAAAATGGATTGCACCAAGCCGCTACTCCAATAAAATGTAAAAAATGTAAAAAAAAAAACGTTCCAAAAGCAAAAAATCTAAACTTGCCTGAAAGATGTGGGTGTCCCTTTAAGAAGCGCTGGCAACATCAGTGCCGCGCTGCTGCCCGCTTGTTCCTCCGTGCGTGGTTTGGAGACGCCGCTATCGAGGGCGGCGAGGTCCAAAATTACAGAGCGTGAGTCAATTCAGCCGTTGCACGCCGATTGACGTCACGATCTGCTGCATTTAAATGTAGGGTGGCGACCATGGGGAAGGCCAGCTCTGCCGCCCTCCCCAAAATGGCGGCTGCCGCATTCCGCACCGGGAGCGAGGCGGCCGCCATTTTTGTCGCCCCCAGCAAAACCGCACTTAACGGCCGGCGCTACACCTTGCTGTTTCGCGTCCCAGAAATATTACAATTTTTAGCAGCACATAAAACAACAGAAAGGAATATTCTCTCTTCCGGTGGGGGAGGGGGTGGGGGGAGGGGGGGCTTTGTTGTCGGCCCGTTTTTGCACCTTACCGTTGTTGACCTGAACTTCGACCTTTTGGCCATTCACCGTGACCTCACCCTCAGAGTACAACCTCAGCTCGTATAGTCCGGAATCACTGGCCAGGATTGGCTCGAGCACCAGTGAGCAGTTCCCTGACGGAATCAGCGATATGAACATTTGCGCTCGGGCTTCGTATGGGTTGGGCTCGGTGACAGGCTCCAGCACAGACCCGACCACTCTGTAGATGGGTCTGTAGTAATTGTTGTTTCCCGTGATGACTCCCCATTCCACTCGCAGATTGTTAGATCGGATCTCTTCATCCGTTTTGAATGAACACGGTATGAGAAGCCTGTCTCCTTCACTGACCTGAAACTTGGTCTTGCTCATCTGGATGTCTTCAATGTCTAAAGCTGATTTGGAAAGAATTGTTAGAGACGGTTAACGATAAAGAAGAAGCTGCAATCATTCTATCATTCCTTCAGCTAGATTAAACCCATTATGGGCCAGGACTTTCGCCTGCATTCTCGGCGGTTTACTCAGCGGCACAGCCGTGTTTTGATGAAAAACCGCCCGGCAAAACATAGAAACATAGAAACATAGAAAATAGGTGCAGGAGTAGGCCATTCAGCCCTTCTAGCCTGCACCACCATTCAATGAGTTCATGGCTGAACATGAAACTTCAGTACCCCATTCCTGCTTTCTCGCCATACCCCTTGATCCCCCGAGTAGTAAGGACTTCATCTAACTCCCTTTTGAATATATTTAGTGAATTGGCCTCAACTACTTTCTGTGGTAGAGAATTCCACAGGTTCACCACTCTCTGGGTGAAGAAGTTTCTCCTCATCTCGGTCCTAAATGGCTTACCCCTTATCCTTAGACTGTGTCCCCTGGTTCTGGACTTCCCCAACATTGGGAACATTCTTCCTGCATCTAACCTGTCTAAACCCATCAGAATTTTAAACGTTTCCATGAGGTCCCCTCTCATTCTTCTGAACTCCAGTGAATACAAGCCCAGTTGATCCAGTCTTTCTTGATAGGTCAGTACCGCCATCCCAGGAATCAGTCTGGTGAATCTTCGCTACACTCCCTCAATAGCAAGAATGTCCTTCCTCAAGTTAGGAGACCAAAACTGTACACAATACTCCAGGTGTGGCCTCACCAATGCCCTGTACAACTGTAGCAACACCTCCCTGCCCCTGTATTCAAATCCCCTTGCTATGAAGGCCAACATGCCATTTGCTTTCTTAACTGCCTGCTGTACCTGCATGCCAACCTTCAATGACTGATGTACCATGACACCCAGGTCTCGTTGCACCTTCCCTTTTCCTAATCTGTCACCATTCAGATAATAGTCTGTCTCTCTGTTTTTACCACCAAAGTGGATAACCTCACATTTATCCACATTATACTTCATCTGCCATGCATTTGCCCACTCACCTAACCTATCCAAGTCACTCTGCAGCCTAATAGCATCCTCCTCGCAGCTCACACTGCCACCCAACTTAGTGTCATCCGCAAATTTGGAGATACTGCATTTAATCCCCTCATCTAAATCATTAATGTACAGTGTAAACAGCTGGGGCCCCAGCACAGAACCTTGCGGCACCCCACTAGTCACTGCCTGCCATTCTGAAAAGTACCCATTTACTCCTACTCTTTGCTTCCTGTCTGACAACCAGTTCTCAATCCACGTCAGCACACTATCCCCAATCCCATGTGCTTTAACTTTGCACATTAATCTCTTGTGTGGGACCCTGTCGAAAGCCTTCTGAAAGTCCAAATATACCACATCAACTGGTTCTCCTTTGTCCACTCTACAGGAAACATCCTCAAAAAATTCCAGAAGGTTTGTCAAGCATGATTTCCCTTTCACAAATCCATGCTGACTTGGACCTATCATGTCACCATTTTCCAGATGCACTGCTATGACATCCTTAATAATTGATTCCATCATTTTACCCTTTATTTGTTAAAGAGCTCCGCCCACATTTTGAAAAGACCCACATTTGAGGAAACCGCCCACGAGAAGCTGCTGGAACGGGGCGGGAGGTGAGTACCCGGCAGAGAAAGCTAAGTTAAAGGTTTTTTAAATTATTTTTAAAATTCTAAAACGGTGATCACGTTAAAAAGCATGGTCAATTTATTTTTAAACCTAAATGTGCACGAGCAAGTCTAACCAATGGGGCACTCCGTGAGATGGTCTACACCAGCATAATCTGGGCCATTATAATGGGATCAAATAGGTAAATATGGATTTAAATATGAACCAGTATGTACAACTGGATAGAAAGAATTGCATTTATATAGCCCCTTTCATCACATCAGGATAACCCAAAGAAATTTACAGCCAATGAAGTACTTTTGAGTGTAGTCACTGTTGTAATATGGGAAACACGGCAGCCAATTTGCGCACAGCAAGCTCCCACAAACAACAGTATGATAATGACCAGATAATCGGTTTAGTTATGTCGATTGAGGGATAAATATTGGCCCCAGGACACCGGGGATAACTCCCCTGCTCTTCTTCGAAATAGTGCCGTGGGATTTTTTACATCCACCTGAGAGAGCAGACGGGGCCTCGGTTTAACATCTCATCCGAAAGACGGCATCTCCAACAGTGCAGCGCTCCCTCAGTACTGCCCCTCTGACAGTATGACATTCCCTCAGTACTGTCCCTCCGACAGTGCAGCGCTCCCTCAGTATTGCCCCTCCGACAGTACGACACTCCCTCAGTACTGACTCTCCGACAGTGCGATGCTCCTTCAGTACTGCCCCTCCGACAGTGCGGCGCTCCCTCAGTACTTCCCCTCCAACAGTGCAGCACTCCCTCAGCACTGCCCCTCTGACAGTGCGGCACTCCCTCAGTACTGACCCTCTGACAGTGCGGGACTCCCTCAGTACTGACCCTCCGACAGTACGACACTCCCTCAGTACTGACTCTCCGACAGTGCGATGCTCCTTCAGTACTGCCCCTCCGACAGTGCAGCGCTCCCTCAGTATTGCCCCTCCGACAGTGCGGCACTCCCTCAGTACTGACCCTCCGACAGTACGACACTCCCTCAGTACTGACTCTCCGACAGTGCGGCGCTCCCTCAGTACTGCCCCTCCGTCAGTGCTGCACCCCCTCAGTACTGCCCCTCCGTCAGTGCTGCACTCCCTCAGCACTGCCCCTCCGACAGTGCAGCTCTCCATCAGCACTGGGAGTGTCAGCCTACACTTTTGTGCTCAACTCCCTGGAGTGGGACTTGAACCCACAACCTACTGACTCAGAGATGAGAGTGCTGCCCACTGAACCACAGCTGACACCGGAGACTAAAACTCAGAGGGGTAGATTTTACAAATTGTGTTCCTGGAGCAGAGTTCCACTCACCAGGAGTGCATGTTGGGAATTCAGGAGTGGAGGACAAGGTGCTGAGTAGGATTTTCCAACCATTAGTTTTATTGAATTGAAAATCCTTCGAAGACTTCTGTATCAAATTTCCCAACAGGTGCTGTGTGAGGGGTGCGTATATCCATAAATCCTCCACAGTGGTTGAACCAAGGCAGAGTGAGTGTTAGCAGACTACAGATAGTATACAAGGTCTGGCTCTGGGGCTTCTGATGGTGTTGTTAGTAAAATCTCTGCCTTTTCTGACGATACTAAATTGCATAGAAGACTCTTGAAGGGAGAGTTATGATTTAGAGATCGCTGCATTTTCAATGTTGACCCTCCCTTATCCGCCAGCCTCGGGGCTTGGCCTGTGCCGAATAAGGGATTTTGCCGGATGAGGGGAGGTCACGTGTTATAAGGGGAGCGATGCTATATAAACGGTTTGTACAACTTCATTGGTATTGATCATTGGTCAAAAACAGTCCGTGTCTTCATTTCCGTGTCCTAGCAATCAAGTACACACGTTATTGTGTACATTAAGTGTAATTTTTACATCTTTCATGAACTCTGATCGCTGGCCTGACCCCACAATCTCATTGCTGTACTCCCAGCTGGGGAGCCACAGTGTGAGGGGGGGGGGGGAGGAATAGTCAGCGGCCAACTCCAGTCATATTTTCTCATCTGCTTCGCAGTAAGTAAAAAAACACTTGCGGAGTTGGACTGCCGGTCCAGTGGAGTTTGCATCAGAGCGGAGCGATCGGGGATATCGGGGCAGGCTGGCTTGGGGCTGGGTGTGTGGCGGAGAGATCGTGGGGGTTGGGGTGTGGTAGTGGGGAGGGGTGGGCAGGGCGATGGGGAGGGGTTCGGGGCAGGTTAGGACACGGGGCAGCGAGCACAGGGGATGATGGGTGAGTGGGACTCGGTGCGAGTTAGGACACGGGGCAGTGAGCACAGGGGGTGATGGGTGAGTGGGACTCAGTGCGAGTTAGGACACGGGGGCAGTGAGCACAGGGGGTGATGGGTGAGTGGGACTCGGTGTGAGTTAGGACACGGGGCAGCGAGCACAGGGGGTGATGGGTGAGCGGGACTTGGTGACTTGGTGCGAGTTAGGACACGGGGGGGGGAGCCGAGTTTTGGATGAGGTGAAGTTTACAGAGGGTGTTAGATGGGAGGGCGACCAGGACAGGGTTGGAATAGTTGAGTCTGGTGGATGAGCAGATGGACGAAGGCAGGGGTGGAGACGGGCGATATTACAGAGGTGGTAGTAGGCAGGCTTGGTGATGGAGGACTGCACGAAGACTGTACTTGATCCAGGCCCCCTGTATACAACATTGGGGGAGATCCATTAGTTAGTAATTATAATCAGTGCTGCAAGAATAACAGTGTTTATTAATTGATTATGTTCATGTATAAATGTTAAAAGTGTAGATTATATGGAAAGGCCTGTTTGTGTTGAGATAAAATGGAAGCCCACAGATTGCCAGCATGGGCTAAGTTTTGTAAGAAACAAAATGAAAGTCCCCAGAGCTGCCGCATTCGTGTATTGGAAAGCCATTTAAACTAATCAGAGATGGCCGAGCCAGACCAAACTGCCACATGTGTGAGGAGGGCCAATAAGGAGCTGCCCTGGAACCAAAGTCCAATCGGGAGGCTTTCTGAGAACAGTGGCCTTGAGGAATATAAAAAACGCAAGCCAGGAACTTTTCTCTCTCTTCTCTCCCTGTTGGACACACGGCAAAAGACCTCCTGTTGAAGACCAGCCAAATCAGCATGCCGTGAGTTCAAATCAGGCAGCCAAAGGGACGTAACGCATATCACTTTTTATTATAACCTCATTGTATCTTTGTTGTAACTTAGGTAGATCTGTAGGAAATGTGACGACAGCTGTTAAATGCATGTGTGTGCTTTTAATTGAAAGAATCGTCTCACTGTCAAATGTAAGCCCAGAAAGATTTCGAAATCCTACAAAATTGGCAGAGAATGCGGGCAACTGGCGAGACAGCTTTTTGATGATTCTTTTGAACAATTGGAAATCTCGGTAGTTGCGATTCTAACCTGTGTTGCGATTATAATTGAAACAATTAAACGGATCGGGAGTTGCGTCTTAGTGGAGCGGTCGTCTCGATAGTTGTAACTGTTTAAGTGGGGTGGGTTGGAGCTGTTTAAGTGGGGACCCACCAGGAGTTATATTCAAAAGGCACAGGATGAAGGGATCGGTCATGGACAGAAAGCCAACAATAAAAAGTAATGTTGAGCTAGTTTACCAGGAGGGGTTGTCCAAAAAGCTCCCGATACAAGACGCAGAAGAGTTAAGGGCACAGGCACAGCACGAGGGTGGATCTGTGTCATTTAGGGAGATGGGGAGAATTATCCAGGAGAGGGTAGATAGGGGAGCGCTGAGATCAAAATGGGCAAACAGTCTCGTGGCGTTTAGCACTTTTTATTGTGCCAGGAGAGATGAGGAATTATTGAGGCAAGACACCAAAATGATACAAGATTTGAAAGAATTGCAAGTAAAAGAGATTCAGTTAAAAGAAAGAGAGACTGAAGGTATAAAACAACAAAAGGAAGAAGGCCTCCAACTTGTGAAGCAGTTAAAAGAGGGAGAAATAGAGCATTTAAGACAAGAAATTGGCCACTTAAACCACAGCATTAAGCAATTAGAAAGAGAGGCCAAACAGGCAGCTTCACTGCTCCAGCAACAAAGCCTTTCAAACTTAAATGCCACCGCAGCCATTGTTGAAGCAAATGAAAACAAATTAGAGTTAAAAAATATATAAATTGGAAAACTTGAGGCTCCAGCAAGAGATAGAAGATGCAAGAGGTGCATTAAGAGAAGTCATTAAGAAGCCACATAGGGAGGCAGACCACTCCCAGTGCCAACTAGAAATAGCGAGGCGAAACAGTAGGTTAGGGGAGCAGCGGGCCCTGGTATCCACGCTAACACGGGGAGCCATAACAGAGACAGCAGAAGGGGACAAGGGGGAAACAGATTGAGAAGAGGAAGGAAGTCGGTATAATCCCCAGGAGAGTGGTGTAGAATGGGATAGCTTGGAGACACGAGCCAATCGTAGCCATAGTAACCACTTCTTCACGACGTAATGCGCACGATTACATCACCAGTAACCATACCGACTCACGGCCCATCTCTGGTGCTGACGCTACGGTGTGTAGCCACGAGTTGGGGCCCATTAATGATGGGGATGACCTACTGGAAGATAATAGGAGGTGGGAAAATTTCAGGAGGGGTCACCCCGAGTTGGAAGAGAGAGACTTAACACGAGTCCTCCTCTTGGCCTGTTCCACTTCCCTAAAAGATAATGTGCCAGAAGCAGTCCTCCAGCCTGGCACAGTGACCGATGCACTCATGACAGAGATCCTAAACCATTTAGGGATCCGAAACTTGAGCTTAGTGACTCTGCTTAATCAGACCAAGCAGCGCCCAGAAGAGACCCCTAGAGCTTTCAGTAATTGCCTGTACGATATCTATCAACGTACGCAGATGCTACAGTAGGAAAGAATCAGTGACTAAAGTAAATGTTGGTCCCTTAGAAGATGAGAAGGGGGATATTTAATAATGGGAAATGTGGAAATGGCTGAGCCCTTAAACAATTATTTTGCTTCGGTCTTCACAGTGGAAGACACAAAAACCACGCCAAAAATTGCTGGTCACGGGAATGTGGGAAGGGAGGACCTTGAGATAATCACTATCACTAGGGGGGGTAGTGCTGGACAGGCTAATGGGACTCAAGGTAGACAAGTCCCCTGGTCCTGATGAAATGCATCCCAGGGTATTAAAAGAGATGGCGGAAGTTATAGCAGATGCATTCGTTATAATCTACCAAAATTCTCTGGACTCTGGGGAGGTACCAGCGAATTGGAAAGCAGCTAATGTAACGCCTCTGTTTAAAAAAGGGGGCAGACAAAAGGCAGGTAACTATAGGCCGGTTAGTTTAACATCTGTAGTGGGGAAAATGCTTGAAGCTATCATTAAGGAAGAAATAGCGGGACATCTAGATAGGAATAGTGCAATCAAGCAGACGCAACATGGATTCATGAAAGGGAAATCATGTTTAACTAATTTACTGGAATTCTTTGAGGTTATAATGAGCATGGTGGATAGAGGTGTACCGATGGATGTGGTGTATTTAGATTTCCAAAAGGCATTCGATAAGGTGCCACACAAAAGGTTACTGCAGAAGATAAAGGTACACGGAATCAGAGGAAATGTATTAGCATGGATAGACAATTGGCTGGCTAACAGAAAGCAGAGAGTCGGGATAAATGGGTCCTTTTCGGGTTGGAAATTGGTGGTTAGTGGTGTGCCACAGGGATCGGTGCTGGGACCACAACTGTTTACAACATACATAGATGACCTGGAAGAGGGGACAGAGTGTAGTGTAACAAAATTTGCAGATGACACAAAGATTAGTGGGAAAGCGGGTTGTGTAGAGGACACAGAGAGGCTACAAAGAGATTTAGATAGGTTAAGCGAATGGACTAAGGTTTGGCAGATGGAATACAATGTCGGAAAGTGTGAGGTCATCCACCTTGGAAAAAAAAACAGTAAAAGGGAATATTATTTGAATGGGGAGAAATTACAACATGCTGTGGTGCAGAGGGACCTGGGGGTCCTTGTGCATGAATCCCAAAAAGTTAGTTTGCAGGTGCAACAGGTAATCAAGAAGGTGAATGGAATGTTGGCCTTCATTGCGAGAGGGATGGAGTACAAAAGCAGGGAGGTCCTGCTGCAACTGTATAGGGTATTGGTGAGGCTGCACCTGGAGTACTGCGTGCAGTTTTGGTCACCTGACTTAAGGAAGGATATACTAGCTTTGGAGGGGGTACAGAGACGATTCACTAGGCTGATTCCGGAGATGAGGGGAGTTACCTTATGATGATAGATTGAGTAAACTGGGTCTTTACTCGTTGGAGTTCAGAAGGATGAGGGGTGATCTTGTAGAAACATTTAAAATAATGAAAGGGATAGACAAGATAGAGGCAGAGAGGTTGTTTCCACTGGTTGGGGAGACTAGAACTAGGGGGCACAGCCTCAAAATACGGGGGAGCCAATTTAAAACCGAGTTGAGAAGGAATTTCTTCTCCCAGAGGGTTGTGAATCTGTGGAATTCTCTGCCCAGGGAAGCAGTTGAGGCTAGCTCATTGAATGTATTCAAATCACAGATAGATAGATTTTTAACCAATAAGGGAATTAAGGGCTACGGGGAGCGGGCGGGTAAGTGGAGCTGAGTCCACGGCCAGATCAGCCATGATCTTGTTGAATGGCGGAGCAGGCTCGAGGGGCTAGATGGCCTACTCCTGTTCCTAATTCTTATGTTCTTATGTTCTTATGTTAATGTAAAAAACCCACTTTCCCGCCCAATCCCCATATCCCTCGACTCCCCTAGAGTCCAAAAATCTATCGATCTCAGCTTTGAATATACTCAACGACTCAGAACCACAGCCCTCTGGGGTAGAGAATTGTAAAGATTCACCATCATCATCATAGGCAGTCCCTCAAAATCGAGGAAGACTTGCTTCCACTCTAAAAGTGGAGCTGAGTCCACGGCCAGATCAGCCATGATCTTGTTGAATGGCGGAGCAGGCTCGAGGGGCTAGATGGCCTACTCCTGTTCCTAATTCTTATGTTCTTATGTTCTTTTGTACAACCACCACATATACAGGGAAGGCTACTGAACTTCAGTTGGGAGGCCTCACCTGTAAGGTCCCAGCACCGATGCTGATGACCACCCCCGACGGAAGGGGAATTTTAGGGACTGATGTGTTGGATCAGTATGGCGCGGTGATAGATTATAATCAGGACTGTGTTTGGATGGGATTGGGAGGTAAGGCAGGAGTGATAGAAATTTCAGATGCTCACTCGGTTTTTGCTATTAAAAAGCCATCTGAGTATGATGCTCCGGGGAGCGAAAATGAAGCTGTGGCAAAACTAATTCAGGAACACCTAGCGGTGTTTGCCATGTGCAAGCATGACTGTGGAAAAATGGCAGGCGAGGAATCTAGTGAGGGACCCTCCCACTCATTCACTAAACAGTACCCCATCCCAAGGGAGAGTCACCCTTACATCCGAGACACCATAAAATCCCTAGTCGAGCAGGGTGTTCTTAGGACAGGCACTTTCACGACCAATTCACCCACATGGTCAGTTAAAAAGCCTAATAGCAGCTGGCGACTGACTTGATTACAGAAAGTTACATTCTCTAACACCAGCCTGCTCACCGGTAGTAAGAGAAACTCCCACCATATTATCTCAAATTCCTGCTGGTTCCAAGTACTTCTCAACCCTCGACATCGCCAATGGATTCTGGAGTATCCCTGTTAAAGGGGAAGACCAGTACAAATTTGCATTCACATTTGAGGACCAGAGCTACATCTGGACTTGCCTGCCTCAGGGGTTCCACAATGCCCCCACGACATTTCACAAAAGAATGGCTGTAATTTTAAAAGACTTTTCCCACCCGACCTGCTTGCTGCAGTACGTAGACGACCTACCGCTGGAAACCGACAGCATGGAGGAGCATCTGTCCCTTTTGCACGAATTTTTGACATTGTTGGCTCAGGCGGGACTAAAGGTGAATCCCCGCAAGGCTCAATTAGTAAAAGAACGGCTCACCTTTCTAGGAGTGTCCATTTCTCCAGAGGCATCATCCCCCGACTCTCACAAGGTGGAGATAATACAGCGACTGCCATTACCCACTTCCAAAACAGCCCCACGATCATTCTTGGGTTTGGTGGGGTACCAAAGGAACTTTATCCCAGGCTTTGCAGCGTGTGCAAAGCCCCTGTATGATTTAACAAAACTGCAGGGTGACGACATACGCCCGGCATGGACTGATACCCACACCCAGTCTGTGGCTAAATTAAAAACTGCAGTGATACAGGCCGCATGTCGGATCTCTCCTGACCCCATGCAGCCCTTCCATCTGGAGGTCGGGGCCACAGAGCAAAGCCTCACTGCAGTTCTGTACCAAATGCGAGCTGATCGATTACAGCCCATTGCATATGCGTCTCGAATCCTGCAGGGGGCAGAAAAGACGTATACCACATGCGAGCGCCACCTACTGGCCGTCTTCTGGTCGGTAAATCACTTTACCTTTATTACTGGGTTACAGGCTACCGCACAGCGGTGACACACACCTCTGAAACTACTGATGAAACCTGGAGATTCACTAGTTTCCTCGCAGAGCCTCAGCAAATGGACATTGGAATTTATGGAACGAGACATTGATACCATTTCCAAACCCACCACCTTGCTGCCACAATTTCTGGTCTATGAGGGGGACCCGCATGAATATCCGTTATCCCTGATTAACTTTGAGACCCATCCTGTGCAGAAAGAGCCCATACAGGGTGCCTCAGATGTCTACATCGATGGGTCCTCATATCATATTGAGGGATCCCCCTCACACCGGATATGCTGTGGTATTGCCAGAAAGAACCATCCAGCAAAGATGCAACAGACAGTGTTCACAATGTGCAGAAATCACCGCACTTCTAACTGCGGTAAAGGAAACCTCAGATAGATCCGTGACTATTTGGTCCGATAGTACCTATACTACAAACACCATGCTCTCCTTGCCCCTATACCACAAACTGACTATTGTACGATAGACGGTAAGGCCCTGATCCATGGGCCCTGGTTACGCCTACCTTAAACAGCAATCCCAGCCCTGCTTCATAGGAGAGGTAGCAGCCCATAGAATAGGGGGTCCGCATAGTGAGGGAAATTCCAGAGCAGACAGAGCGGCCAAGGACACTGCGATTGATGGGGAGATAGAGGATATAGTTGTTGAGCCCTGCAATGCTGTTAGCAAGGCCTCCCCAACAGACACCTAGATTTAAAATCCCTGCTACAGCAATACTGGTCATATGCTGTTGTAAGCGCCTGGCACGAGGAAGGCAGACCCCTTCCTCAACCAACAGCCTGGGCTCCCAATACCAGACTAGCCACTGCCCCTGACTCCGATGAGCAGTTGCTGATGTTCAAAAGAAAGCCAAACGCCTGCCCGGTGGTGTGTGTTCCACCAGAGGTGGGTCAGGAACTGCTCTCCCTCTTTCACTCCCATCCCACAGCAGGGCACTATTCGGCCCTGGTAACCCTCTACAAGGTAGCATCCACAGCTTGGTGGCCTTCCATGAGGGAAACAATCGACCAATACGTGACACGATGCCGACCGTGCCTGCAACACAATCCTCCTGCATGCACTAACCGAGCCTTGCCTCAAAGCATGCCCCCACCTCAAGGGCCATGGACTCACCTCCAGATAGACTTCATTGGGCCACTTCCACAGGCACAAGGCAATTTTCGGCATGCCCAAGTGGTGGTGGATCAATTCACTAAATGCCGCTCCAACACCGCAATCACGGCAGCCAAAACACTATTGAATCATGTTTTGTAGGTGAGGAGTACCAGTATAAGTGGACAGCGATCAAGGTTCATACTTTACCGGTAACATTTTTACCCACCTGCAGGAAATGTTGGGGATAAAACACGAATTACATATTGCTCATCACCCCCAGTCGTCCGGAGGGGTCGAAAGGGGGAACGGGACCCTCAAGTTAATGTTAAAAAATTGTGTGCGGACCACCCCACTCAATGGGCTAACATGCTGACAATATGCTTAATGGCAATGAGGTCCACACCTCATAGAACAACGGGGGTCTCCCCATATCAGGCCATGACGGGAAGGCTCATGGGAACACCTGGCCAGCTAACACTAACAGGGATGGGTCCCCTAACAATGAAAAAATGTAGTTCCAAATGGCTGGAACAAGTGATAGATCACACCGATCAGACCAATCGATTTGTGGCCACCAAATTGGGCAAGTCAAAAAGACAAATTAAAAAGTGCTTTGACAAGAAAGTACGTCCCTTTGAATACGAGGTGGGAGACTCAGTAATAATTCCAAATTGTGGGGAAAAGGAGCATGCCTTTGAGCCCAGGTGGTGGGGACCGCATATGATTATAGACCGATTGAACCCCGCGGTTTATTTGATTCAGTTACCGGGGAAGAAGGTTGTTAAGTACAAGAAGTGGTTTCACATTAATCAGTTTAAAACTGCCAAAGAGTAAATACTGCACTGATCTTGTTTCCCAGACCACGTTACGGATCCTCACGATGGTCAGGACGACACTGGCCACGACCGAAGCCGAGGGAAGATGGAGAACCGGGAGCTGCAGCATGACCCATGAACATCAGCAATCGTCAATGTGCTTCGAGAAGTGACGGTGCACTGAGGATACGGGAACGGGAGAGTCTCCGCTGGAGATGTTATCGGACTGTGATTAAATCCCCTACACCTTACGAGGTGGGGACCAAGTCAGGCCATGCACCTTTCTCTCTCGCCCTCTCAATGTCTATAATATGTGATCCCTGAGGAGATAAGCCATATGAGGGGTCAATTAGGATATTTCCCCCTCAAGGTGCAGAGTTTGTAAGAATAAAAGTGTTTATTAATTGATTCTGTGTATGTATAAATGTTAAAAATGTAGATTATACGGAAAGGCCTGTTTGTGTTGAGATCAAATGGAAGCCCACAGGTTGCCAGCATGAGCTAAGTTTCGTAAGAAACAAAATGAAAGTCCCCAGAGCTGCCGCATTCGTGTATTGGAAAGCCATTTAAACTAATCAGAGATGGCTGAGCCAGACCAGACTGCCACATGTGTGAGGAGGGCCAATAAGGAGCTGCGCTGCAACCAAAGTCCAATCGGGAGGCTTTCTGAGAACAGTGGCCTTGAGGAATATAAAAAACGCAAGCCAGGAACTTTTCTCTCTCTTCTCTCCCTGCTGGACACACGGCAAAAGACCTCCTGTTGAAGACCAGCCAAATCAGCATGCCGTGAGTTCAAATCAGGCAGCCAAAGGGATGTAACGTATATCACTCTCTATTATAACCTCATTGTATGTCTGTTGTAACTAAGGTAGATCTGTAGGAAATTTGACGACCGCTGTTAAATGCGTGTGTGTGTTTTTAATAAACTGTGCCAATTGTTCTGAAAGAATCATCTCACTGTCAAATCTCTCCAGAGAGATTTAGACATCCTACAGTGCTGACAATTAGAAGCAGGTGGAAGCCATAAATCTCAAACATGCTGTGGGGAGGGGGAGGTGGGGAGATGGGGGGTGGGCAAATGGGAAACATCTTACCCACAGCAACAACAAAAATGACACTGTATTTAATTAATGGCTGTGATCCCATGGGTAAACACTTCGTCATTATTGTTGCACCCTGTTGCCCAGAGGACAGCAACAAATGATGAACCTTCGCCAAATAGGTCAATCTAGCAGTTTATCGTACCTGAAGCAGCCTGCAGGCAGAGTGTAAAGATCCAGAGTCGAGGATAGAAGTGCATTTTATATTCTGTCTCAGCCGTAAGCCATGTTGGACGCTGCTCTGGGCAGGAGGAAGCCGGCCGGCCTGTCCATCCAAACAATGGCCCATTGTGACCCCCAGCATTTGGAATTTGGAACCCAATGTAACAAAAACAAGGTGACACATCAATGTTACTGGCATCACTATCTCCACTCACACTGTATCCATTGCAGCCCAATATAACACATCCACAGAACTAGAATTAATCCACACAATTCATTTTAAACATACTTTTTTATTGCAAACTAAACCTGCCCCCCTCAAATGGGTTGTAAATCCACAATTCAGCGTCTTGACACTTTGCATACTGCGAGTTTATAAACTAACCACCCCTCACTACACGATCCGCAGATTTATTCATGCAGCACTGCAGATGTCAATGGAAAGAAAGCAGTGTGGAATTAGCGTTGGGCACAGGGGTGGTTTTTTGGGAAGAGTGAGGGGGTGGTCTGGGTCGGTGATTCCAGCGGGCGTTAGAATCTCGGCATCGAATCCTGTTTCCTGCTGCACATAGTGCAAAGGTGGGGCTGGATGATTAAAGGTGGGCTGAGTGATTGA
This sequence comes from Pristiophorus japonicus, assembly GCF_044704955.1. Classification (NCBI taxonomy): domain Eukaryota; kingdom Metazoa; phylum Chordata; class Chondrichthyes; family Pristiophoridae; genus Pristiophorus; species Pristiophorus japonicus. The sequence goes on along the minus strand of NC_091984.1, from coordinate 237,480,914 downwards.
CAGGTGGGCTGGAGCTGGGTGATTGATAGGTGGGATGGAGCTGGGTGATTGACAGCTGGGCTGGGTGATTGACAGGTGGGCTGGGGCTGGGTGATTGACAGCTGGGCTGGGGCTGGGTGATTGACAGGTGGGCTGGAGCTGGGTGATTCTGACAGGTGGGCTGGAGCTGGGTGATTGACAGGTGGGCTGGAGTTGGTTGATTAACAGGTGGGCTGGGTGATTGACAGCTGGGCTGGGGCTGGGTGATTGATAGGTGGGCTGGGGCTGGGTGATTGACAGCTGGGCTAGGGCTGGGTGATTGACAGGTGGGCTGGAGCTGGATGATTGACAGGTGGGCTGGGGCTGGGTGATTGACAGGTAGGCTGGGGCTAGGTGATTGACAGGTGGGCTGGAGTTGGTTGATTGACAGGTGGGCTGGGTGATTGACAGCTGAGCTGGGGCTGGGTGATTGACAGGTGGGCTGGGGCTGGGTGATTGACAGGTGGGCTGGAGCTGGATGATTGACAGGTGGGCTGGGGCTGGGTGATTGACAGCTGGGCTGGGTGATTGACAGGTGGGCTGGAGCTGGATGATTGACAGGTGGGCTGGAGCTGGGTGATTGACAGGTGGGCTGGAGCTGGGTGATTGATAGGTGGGCTGGAGCTGGTTGATTGACAGGTAGGCTGGGGCTAGGTGATTGACAGGTGGGCTAGAGTTGGAACATAGGGAGGAGATTATTCAGCCCCTTGAGCCTGTTCTGCCATTCAATGAGATCATGGCTGATCTGTCACCCAACTCTATATGCCCGCCTTCCGCCCATATCCCTCGTACCTTTGTTTAACAAAAGTCGATCAATCTCAGATATAAAATTAATTGATTTAGCATCAATTGCCATTTGCGGAAGAGAGTTCCAAACTTCTGCCACCCTGTGTATGTAGAAGTGTTTCCTAATTTCACTCCTGAAAGGTCTGGCTCTAATTTTTAGACTGTGCCCCCTAGTCCTAGACTCCTCTACCGTCGGGAAATGTTCAGACACAGTTAGGCCGTTAACTACATCTGCCACATGACTCATTACTAAATCTAATTTGGCATGCCCCCTTGTTGCCTCCAGAACAAACGGTTGTAGAAAACTATCCTGGACACTCTCAACAAATTCACTACATTTCTGACAGGTGCAAGTCTGCTAAACTATATGAACGTTTAAATCCCCCATTAAAACCACTCTGCCATTACTACACGCTTGGGTTGTGGTAGGATGATTGACAGGTGGTGCTGTATGGGTAGCAGAAGTTTGCAACATATTTAGATACAGTGCAATATATTTAAATACAGTGCAACATATTTGGATACAGTGCAACATATTTAGTTACAGTGCAATATATTTAGATACAGTGCAATATATTTAGATATGGTGCAATATATTTGGATACCGTGCAATATATTTGGATACCGTGCAATATATTTAGATACAGTGCAATATATTTAGATATGGTGCAATATATTTGGATACGGTGCAATATATTTAGATACTGTGCAATATATTTGGATACGGTGCAATATATTTGGATACAGTGCAATATATTTAGATACGGTGCAATATATTTGGAAACAGTGCAATATATTTAGATACGGTGCAATATATTTGGAAACGGTGCAATATATTTGGAGACGGTGCAATATATCCAGATACAGTGCAATATATCCGGATACAGTACAATATATTTGGATATAGTGTAATATATTTGGATGCGGTGCAAAATATTTGGATACGGTGCAATATAGAAACATAGAAAATAGGTGCAGGAATAGGCCATTCGGCCCTTCAAGCCTGCACCGCCATTCAATGAGTTCATGGCTGAACATGTAACTTCAGTACCCCATTTCTGCTTTCTCGCCATACCCCTTGACCCCCCTAGTAGTAAGGACTGCATCTAACTCCTTTTTGAATATATTTCGTGAATTGGCCTCAACAACTTTCTGTGATAGAGAATTCCACAGGTTCACCACTCTCTGGGTGAAGAAGTTTCTCCTCAACTCGGTCCTAAATGGCTTACCCCTTATCCTTAGACTGTGACCCCTGGTTCTGGACTTCCCCAACATTGGGAACATTCTTCCTCTGCATCTAACCTGTCTAAACCCGTCAGAATTTTAAATGTTTCTATGAGATCCCATTTCATTCTTCTGAACTCCAGTGAATACAAGACTAGTTGATCCAGTCTTTTTTGATATGTCAGTCCCACCATCCCGGGAATCAGTCTGGTGAACCTTCGCTGCACTCCCTCAATAGCGAGAATGTCCTTCCTCAAGTTAGGAGACCAAAACTGTACACAATACTCCAGGTGTGGCCACACTGCAGTAACACCTCCCTGCCCCTGTACTCAAATCCCCTCGCTATGAAGGCCAACATGCCATTTGCTTTCTTAACCGCCTGCTGTACCTGCATGCCAACATTCAATGACTGATGTACCATGACAACCAGGTCTCGTTGCACCTCCCCTTTTCCTAATCTGTCACCATTCAGATAATAGTCTGTCTCTCTGTTTTTACCACCAAAGTGGATAACCTCACATTTATCCACATTATACTTCATCTGCCATGCATTTGCCCACTCACCTAACCTATCCAAGTCGCTCTGCAGCCTCATAGCATCCTCCTCGCAGCTTACACTGCCACCCAACTTAGTGTCATCCGCAAATTTGGAGATACTACATTTAATCCCTTCGTCTAAATCATTAATGTACAATGTAAACAGCTGGGGCCCCAGCACAGAACCTTGCGGTACCCCACTAGTCACTGCCGGCCATTCTGAAAAGTACCCATTTACTCCTACTCTTTGCTTCCTGTCTGACAACCAGTTCTCAATCCATGTCAGCACACTACCCCCCAATCCCATGTGCTTTAACTTTGCACATTAATCTCTTGTGTGGGACCTTGTCGAAAGCCTTCTGAAAGTCCAAATACACCACATCAACTGGTTCTCCCTTGTCCACTCTACTGGAAACATCCACAAAAAATTCCAGATTTGTCAAGCAAGATTTCCCTTTCACAAATCCATGCCGATTTGGACCTATCATGTCACCTCTTTCAAAATGCGCTGCTATGACATCCTTAATAATTGATTCCATCAATTTACGCACTACCGATGTCAGGCTGACCGGTCTATAATTCCCTGTTTTCTCTCTCCCTCCTTTTTTAAAAAGTGGGGTTACATTGGCTACCCTCCACTCCATAGGAACTGATCCAGAGTCTATGGAATGTTGGAAAATGACTGTCAATGCATCCGCTATTTCCAAGGTCACCTCCTTAAGTACTCTGGAATGCAGACCATCAGGCCCTGGGGATTTATCGGCCTTCAATCCCATCAATTTCCCCAACACAATTTCCCGACTGATAAGGATTTCCCTCAGTTCCTCCTTCTTACTAGACCCTCTGACCCCTTTTATATCCGGAAGGTTGTTTGTGTCCTCCTCAGTGAATACCGAACCAAAGTACTTGTTCAATTGGTCTGCCATTTCTTTGTTCCCCGTTATGACTTCCCCTGATTCTGACTGCAGGGGACCTACATTTGTCTTTACTAACCTTTTTCTCTTTACATACCTATAGAAGCTTTTGCAGTCCGTTTTAATGTTCCATGCAAGCTTCTTCTCGTACTCCATTTTCCCTGCCCTAATCAAACCCTTTGTCCTCCTCTGCTGAGTTCTAAATTTCTCCCAGTGCCCGGGTTCGCTGCTATTTCTGGCCAATTTGTATGCCACTTCCTTGGCTTTAATACTATCCCTAATTTCCCTTGATAGCCACGGTTGAGCCACCTTCCCTTTTTTATTTTTACGCCAGACAGGGATGTACAAGTGTTGTAGTGGATACAGTGCAATATATTTAGATACAGTGCAATATATTTAGATGCGGTACAATATATCCGGATACAGTGCAATATATCTGGATACAATGCATTATATTTGGATACAGTGCAATATATCTGGATACAGTGCAACATATTTCGATACAGTGCAATGTATTTAGAAACAGTGCAACATATTTAGATACAGTGCAACATATTTGGATACAGTGTAACATATCCGGATACTGTGCAATATATCCGGATACAGTGCAATATATTTGGACACCGTGCAAGATACGGTGTAATATATCCGGATACAGTGCAGCCCCATGTGGTGTCGGTGGGTGGAACAGCTCGCTGCTGTGTGTCGGTGGGCGGCAGTGAGCGGGCCGGGCTGCGGATCCGCTCCACGCTGCAGTCTCCGCTCTCTGGTTGAAGCGGTGTTGCTGCACATGGTGGTGCAAGGCGGTGGGCGAGCAGGCGAGTCCTTCCTTCCTTCATCGGTGCGGCTCCGGCCGCATGGTTTTATACTGAGAGAGGCTGGATCTGCGGCGGCCTGGTCGCTGCAATGGCGCTTGCACCAGTAATGCAGGGCCCGGCTGCTCCTGCAGCACTCTGACTGTGCTTCCAGCAACATTGCAAGGCCGGGCTGCAGGACTCGGTCAGTGCATTCACCCTGCAGCAGTAATGCAGGGCCCGGCTACTTCTGCAGGACTCTGTCGGTGCATTCCTCCTTCCAGCAGCTTTGCAAGGCCGGGCTGCAGGACTCGGTCGGTGCATTCACCCTGCAGCAGTAATGCAGGGCCCGGCTACTTCTGCAGGACTCGGTCGGTGCATTCACCCTGCAGCAGTAATGCAGGGCCCGGCTACTTCTGCAGGACTCGGTCGGTGCATTCACCCTGCAGCAGTAATGCAGGGCCCGGCTACTTCTGCAGGACTCGGTCGGTGCATTCACCTTGCAGCAGTAATGCAGGGCCCGGCTACTTCTGCAGGACTCGGTCGGTGCATTCACCTTGCAGCAGTAATGCAGGGCCCGGCTGCTTGCAGCAGGAGCAGTCCCGGCGCTGCATTGGCCGGGAGGCCGCCATGCCGACTCTAATCGATGTGTTTGTGCCCCTCTCTCCCGCAGGGTGCCAGTCCGGGGCCGCGGGCCGAGGCCAAGGTATGGCCAGCGCGGTGCTGGAGGGCGGGGAGCGGCGGGCCGGCCCGGAGCAGGAGCCGGAGCCGGGGGGGAAGCGCAAGCCAGAAGCCGGCGGGCAGCTGCAGGCGGCCAAAAGGCTGAAGGAGGACCAGAGCAAGAAGTGCCCGAAGCGGAAAGTGGTCCTGCTGCTGGCCTATTCGGGGAAAGGCTACCACGGCATGCAGGCAAGGAGGGAGCCCTCGCAATACTGCACCCCCTCACTGCACACAAACAATCCTCCTCTATTACATTGGTTTTTTTCTATTCTATTTTTATTATTATAAAAGAAAGACTTGCATTTATATAGCGCCTTTCATGACCACTTGACGTCCCAAAGCATTTTACAGCCAGTGCAGTACTTTTTGAAATGTAGACACTATTGTAATGTGGGAAATGCGACATTACAAATGTGCACACAGCAAGCTCCCACAAACGGCAATGACCAAACCTATTATTTAAAAATTCATTCCTGGGATGTGGGCGTCGCTGGCAAGGCCGGCATTTATTGCCCATCCCTAATTGCCCCTTGAGAAGGTGGTGGTGAGCCGCCTTCTTGAACCGCTGCAGTCCGTGTGGTGAAGGTGCTCCCACAGTGCTGTTAGGGAGGGAGTTCCAGGATTGTGACCCAGCGACGATGAAGGAACGGCCGATATATTTCCAAGTGAGGATGGTGTGTGTTTTGATTGAGGAGTAAATATTGGCCCCAGGACACCAAGGAGAATTCCCCAACTTTTCTTCAAAATACTGCCGTGGGATCTTTTACATCCACCTGAGAGAGCAGACGGGGCCTCGGTTTAATGTCTCATCCGACAGTGCGGCGCTCCCTCAGCACTGCCCCTCCGACAGTGCGGCGCTCCCTCAGCACTGCCCCTCCGACAGTGCGGCGCTCCCTCAGCACTGCCCCTCCGACAGTGCGGCGCTCCCTCAGCACTGCCCCTCCGACAGTGCGGCGCTCCCTCAGCACTGCCCCTCCGACAGTGCGGCGCTCCCTCAGCACTGCCCCTCCGACAGTGCGGCGCTCCCTCAGCACTGCCCCTCCGACAGTGCGGCGCTCCCTCAGCACTGCCCCTCCGACAGTGCGGCGCTCCCTCAGCACTGCCCCTCCGACAGTGCGGCGCTCCCTCAGCACTGCCCCTCCGACAGTGCGGCGCTCCCTCAGCACTGCCCCTCCGACAGTGCGGCGCTCCCTCAGCACTGCCCCTCCGACAGTGCGGCGCTCCCTCAGCACTGCCCCTCCGACAGTGCGGCGCTCCCTCAGCACTGCCCCTCCGACAGTGCGGCGCTCCCTCAGCACTGCCCCTCCGACAGTGCGGCGCTCCCTCAGCACTGCCCCTCCGACAGTGCGGCGCTCCCTCAGCACTGCCCCTCCGACAGTGCGGCGCTCCCTCAGCACTGCCCCTCCGACAGTGCGGCGCTCCCTCAGCACTGCCCCTCCGACAGTGCGGCGCTCCCTCAGCACTGCCCCTCCGACAGTGCGGCGCTCCCTCAGCACTGCCCCTCCGACAGTGCGGCGCTCCCTCAGCACTGCCCCTCCGACAGTGCGGCGCTCCCTCAGCACTGCCCCTCCGACAGTGCGGCGCTCCCTCAGCACTGCCCCTCCGACAGTGCGGCGCTCCCTCAGCACTGCCCCTCCGACAGTGCGGCGCTCCCTCAGCACTGCCCCTCCGACAGTGCGGCGCTCCTTCAGTACTGCCCCTCCCGACAGTGCCCCTCCGACAGTGCGGCACTCCCTCAGCACTGCACTGGGAATGTCAGCCTCGATTTTTGTGCTTAAGTCTCTGGAATGGGACTTGAACCCACAACTCTTTTTGAATAAACAAAACAAACATTAGATCAAGTGCCCCCCGATCTGGGGGACACTACAAACACTACAAGGCCCGTTTTTTTGGGGGGTTTTTTTGGGCACTAAAATCAGTTTTTTTTTTCCAAGTGCCCCCTCTAAAAGTGGAGGGGGACACTAAAAACCCCGGCAATTAAAACAAATTAAACTTTAAAACATAAAATCAAATTAAAATTTGGTTGCCGGGGGTGATGATGCACTCCAGTCCCTCCGGCGCCCACCTCTCGCGGAATGCCGCGAGCGTACCGGTGGACACCGCGTGCTCCATCTCCAGGGACACCCTGGCCCGGATGTAGGCGCGGAAGAGAGGCAGGCAGTCGGGCTGAACGACCCCCTCGGTCGCCCGCTGCCTGGATCGGCTGATGGCACCCTTTGCTGTGCACAGGAGCAGTCCTACGAGGAGGCCCTCGGACCTACCCGCTCCCCTCCGCACAGGGTGCCACTTGAACCCACAACCTTGTAACTCAGAGGCGAGAGTGCTGCCAATTGGGCTTATTAAGCAATCCAATTGTGGCATAGAATGCACAGTCTGAAGGGGTGGTGCACAGAGATTCAATGGTAACTTTCAAAAGGAAATTGGATGAATACTTGAACAAGTAAAATATTGCAGGGAAATATAGAGTGGAACTGACTAGATCGCTCCTCGATCGAGCCGGTGCAAACCCGATGGCCCGAATGGCCTGTGCTGTACTGTTTTAAGATAAAATGCATCCATTGAATAGATTTTTGTGCATATGGATACAAATTAAAGGGGAAGTTAGCGAAACAATGGCTGTTGATGCACGGTCCATAAATTCTTTTAAATAGGGATTTATAAACATGTATAGGTGGGATGTGGGTGATGCTAGGTAGGCTGTATTTATTGCCCGAATAAACTGTTCCCGAGCCAGCGACTGCATTCCACTGACCCGCGTGTTCAAATCCCTCCCCGGCCTTGCCCCTCCCTATCTCTGTAACCTCCTCCAGCCCCTACACCCCTCCCAATCTCTGTAACCTCCTCCAGCCCCTACACCCCTCCCTATCTCTGTAACCTCCTCCAGCCCTACATCCCTCCCTATCTCTGTAACCTCCTCCAGCCCTACACCTCCCCCTATCTCTGTAACCTCCTCCAGCCCCCTACACCCCTCTCTATCTCTGTAACCTCCTCCAGCCCTACACCCTTCCCTATCTCTGTAACCTCCTCCAGCCCTCACACCACTCCCTATCTCTGTAACCTCCTCCAGCCCCTACACCCCTCCCTATCTCTGTAACCTCCTCCAGCCCCTACACCCCTCCCTATCTCTGTAACCTCCTCCAGCCCCCTACACCCCTCTCTATCTCTGTAACCTCCTCCAGCCCCCTACACCCTTCCCTATCTCTGTAACCTCCTCCAGCCCCCTACACCCCTCCCTATCTCTGTAACCTCCTCCAGCCCCTACACCCCTCCCTATCTCTGTAACCTCCTCCAGCCCCTACACCCCTCCCTATCTCTGTAACCTCCTCCAGCCCCCTACACCCCTCCCTATCTCTGTAACTTCCTCCAGCCCCTACACCCCTCCCTATCTCTGTAACCTCCTCCAGCCCTACACACCTCCCTATCTCTGTAACCTCCTCCAGCCCCTACACCCCTCCCTATCTCTGTAACCTCCTCCAGCCCCTACACGCCTCCCTATGTCTGTAATCTCCTCCAGCCCTAAAACACTCCTAAGTTGTCCGCGCTCCTCCAATTCTGGGCTTTTGAGCATCCCTGATTATAATCGCTCCACCATCGGTGGCCGTGCCTTCAGCTGCCTGGGCCCCAAGCTCAGGAACTCCCTCCCTAAACCTCTCCACCTCTCTCTTCTCTAAGGCGCTCCTCAAAACCTATCTCTTTGACCAAACTTTTGTCCACCTGTCCTAATATGTGGCTCGCTGTCAAATTTTCTTTGATAACCGCTCCTGTGAAGTATCTTTAGGATGTTTTCCTACTTTAATTTCTTCTTATCTGGCTCAGAGTCAATTATTTTTGTCTTGTAGCACTCCTGTGAAGCACATTTTACCACGTTAAAGGCGCTATTTAAGCACAATTTGTTGTTAAAGGCACTATAGAAATGCAAGTTGTAAGTAGGTGCTGATGCTTTTACAAGTAGTGGCTCTAGGCTACTTCCGAAGGTATTAAGAATGGGCCAAGTACTGCGGGACTATGGTCAGGTGTAGGTCAGGCCACAGAGCAGTGGAGGTGAACCCGTTAGCCTTTCACTGTCGTGGTATTTCTGCTACCAGCCCATAAATGGCCAGATTGACTAAATTCACTTTTATAATTCGATGTGAGATATCAGCTGCCAACTGCTGGCTTGCTAAACCCAGGACCATGGATCGTTCCAGCATTGTATCCTGCCTTGCTTCAAAACCGAAATATTGAAGATATAAAAACAGATCTCATTGAAACGTGTAAAATTCTGACAGGGTTTGACAGCGAAGATGCTGAGAAGATGTTTCCCCCGGGCTGGAGAGTCTAGAACCAGGGGTCACAGTCTCAGGATAAGGAGTTGGCCATTTAGGACTGAGATGAGGAGGAGTTTCTTCACTCAGAGGGTGGTGAATCTTTGGAATTCTCTGCCCCAGAGGGCTGAAGAGGCTCAGTCTCTGAGTATATTCAAGGCTGAGATCGATAGATTTTTTTATTGAGTCGATGGGGAATCGAGGGATATGGGGATCGGGCGGGAAAGTGGAGTTGAGGTCGAAGATCTGCCGTGATCTCATTGAATGACTGAGCAGACTCGAGGGGCCGAATGGCCAACTCCTGCTCCTAGTTCTTGTGTTCCTTTATGGGAAATCCTGGAAACACTCAGCAGGTCAGGCAGCATCTGCGCAGCGAAGAACAGTTCAGGCCGATGACCTTTCTTCAGAACTGGAAGATGTTTGAGGTTTAGCCGTTCATTAGCGAGGACAGAGCTGGGGAAAGGGGGGAGGGAGAACAGAGGGGAGGGTCTGTGAGAGGGCGTAAGGCAGGAGAGCTTCAATGATAAAAGGGATGATGGATGGTGAGAGGCAAAAGTTAGGTGGTGATGGAGCAAATGGAGAAACAAAAGATGCGTCCAGAGGAGGTGTAAATGGCAACCGCAACATCCACCCACTGCCTGGAAAAATGGGAGAGGGGCGGAATACTGGAGAGTAACTGGAGTGGGCTTGGAGTAGGCAGCTGTGAGAGAAATGCTAGCACAGACCTGGCCCGCATGGTATCTTTGTCTGAGGGTATTCAGCAGCACAGGACATAGAATCATAGAATAATTACGACACGGAAGGAGGCCATTCGGCCCATCGTGTCCGCGCCGGCCGACCAAGAGCTACCCAGCCTAATCCCACTTTCCAGCTCTCGGTCCGTAGCCCTGCAGGTTACGGCACTTCAAGTGCACATCCAGGTACTTTTTAAAGGTGGTGAGGGTTTCTGCCTCTACCACCCTTTCAGGCCGTGAGTTCCAGACCCCCACCACCCTCTGGGTGAAGAAAGTTCCCCTCAACTCCCCTCTAAACCTCCCCCCAATTACTTTAACTCTACGCCCTCATGTTGTGGACTCTGCTAAAGTAACCAGGTCCTTCCTGTCCACTCTATCCAGGCCCCTCATAATTTTTATACACCTCAATTAAATCGCCCCTCGGCCTCCTCCTGTTCCAAGGAAAACAACCCCAGACAAAGCAGAGCAATCTCTTTATTCTGTGACGTTAACAAACATTTGTTTTCTGGGATTTTCTTTAAAAACAGCGAAATGTTGGATCATCTCAGTTTAAGACCATTGAGGATGAGCTGGTGAAGGCCTTGGTAAAGGCGGAGTGTATTCCGGAGAACCATGGTGACGATATGAGGAAAATGTCCTTTCAGAGATGTGCCAGAACCGACAAGGTACAGTTTGTGATTTCTCTTCATTGCGATGCTGAACTGCTTTTGTTCATCGTCATGTGGGACTAGTTGTATTGATTATATTGATCGCCAGAGCTGTAGCGAACAGTGAGCTCAGCTGTAGTCACTAATAGACGGTTCGTGTCAACATTCTTGTTCACTTGTGCTTACAACTGACTCCATTCTGCACCATGAATTATTGCCGGTAATTATAGGACCCTCGGAGAGCTGCACTTCCAGTACTGTGCACAGTATTGTCTCTCTGCTATAAAAAAGACAAAGAAGCACTGCGAGCAAGTGCAAGGATGCTGCCAGAACCGAGAGGTTCCAGCTTTCGGGAAAGACTTCGAGGCGACCTGATCAGGGTCTTTACATTGTGAATGGGTTGGGCAGGGTCAATGTGGAGAGAATGTTTCCACTTGTGGGAGAACCCAAAACTGGGGGTCACAAATACAGGATCGTTACCGATAAACCCAATGGGGGAATGAGGAGAGATCCAGGGGTTTGTGGAACTTTGCTGCCACAGGGAGTGGTTGTGGTGAATAGCATCGGTGCTTTCAAACTGAAACTGGATGAGTCCATGAGAGAAAAGGGAATGGAGAGATGTTGGAAGGCTGCGATGAGGCCAATGGAATGGGAGACTGGTGTGGAGTATAAACACCAGCACAGACTACGTTCTATGTAATTGTTAAGTAACTCTGGCAAAAACCATAGGGATCGAGAGAAAGGCACTTGCATTGACGGACCAGCGATCTTTTAAATTCATTATTCTTACAATTCAAGGGTTATGGGGAGCGGGTGGGGAAGTGGAGCTGAGGCCAGGATCAGATCTGCCGTGATCTTATTGAAGATCTTATCGAGCAGGCTCGAGGGGCTGAATGGCCGACTCCTGCTCCTATTTCTTATGCTGATCTCTTCATTTGCAAATCAGATTCTGCCACATTTTGTGGTTGAATCTGGCTCATCGTACTGTGCAGTAATTAATCTCTGGGTGGCGTTTTTCTGCCTCTTCAGGTTCCTTGTAGCAAGGGCTTCTGCCGACACTGACTCCGTAAGGGGCCACAACAAAACGAGCAGCAGTAGCCCAGACTGGCGCTGCCTCCCAACCTCTTGCCCCCCCCCCCCCGGCAGGAAGTGTATGCGTTTGACTTGGGGATGATTCTCCCATCTGTATCTGGAATTGTGCAGTTTTGGCCTCCTTCCCTAGGAAGGATATACTTGCCACAGAGGGAACGTAAGAGCGTAAGAGCCTGATCCGCCATTCAATACGATCATGGCTGATCTGATCATGGATGAAGGTTCACCAGACTGATTCCTGGGATGGGGGGATTGTCCTATGAGGAGAGATTGAGCAGACTAGGCCGATATTCTCTGGAGTTTAGAAGAATGAGAGGTGATCTCATTGAAACATACAACATTCTTAGAGCTTGACAGGGTAGATGCAGGGAGGGTGTTTCCCCCCCGGGCTGGGGAGCCTAGAACCAGGGGTCATAGTCTCAGGATAAGGGGTCGGCCATTTAGGACTGAGATGAGGAGGAATTTCTTCACTCAGAGGGTGGTGAACCTTTGAAATTCTCTGCCCCAGAGGGCTGTGGAGGCTCAGTCGCTGAGTATATTCAAGGCTGAGATCGATAGATTTTTGGATATTAAGGGTATCGAGGGATATGGGGACAGTGCAGGGAAGTGGAATTGAGGTAGATGATCAGCCATGATCTCATTGAATGGCTCGAGGGGCCGAATGGCCTACTCCTGCTCCTAATTCTTATGAATCCTGGGGCCTGCATTTCACAGTTGCCCTGTCGGAACAAACTAGTTCCTCTGCAGCTTCATTTTATTTGCGGTAGAAATATTGTGGGGTGCTAACTCTCCAGCAGTGTTTCCCCCCGGGGCGCGTGGCCGTGTATCAGTCAGGAGGTCCCGCGCAGGCCGTTCGCGGGCTGTTGCCGCTGGACGCAATACCGTGTGTGCATTTAACGGGTCTGCGCATGGGGAAAACCCCGAGGGGAAATTGCTCTCCAGGCGGAGATCCCCCGGGATCGCGTGAAAGGCTGGTTTTACACCCCGCCCAGTATCACTCTGCCCTGGTGTAAAGCCAGTGTTGCACCCGATCCAGTCCGTTCCCCAATGGACGGCTTGGGTTAAAATGACCCCCAGAATGTGGGGCAACAACGATCTAGCCGTTTACTTGTTCTAACACCAACGGTGTTTGCTATTTTCCAGGGTGTTTCTGCTGCTGGTCAAATCGTCTCACTGAAACTCTGGCTCATCGATGACCTAGTGGATAAGATCAACGGAAACTTACCACCAGGCATTAAAATATTGGGTAATGGCCGCCTCTGGACTTCTATTGATGTGACAGCCCAATGTGAGAGTTAAAAAAAAAAAATTATATTCCGATGAGTGTGTCGGTGGGCAGCACTCTCACCTCTGTCAGAAGGTTGTGGGTTCAAGTCCTACTCCAGGGACTTGACCACATAAATCCAGGCTGACACTCCAGTGCAGTGCTGAGGGAGCACCGCACTGTCGGAGGGGCAGTACTGAGGGAGCGCCACACTGTCGGAGGGGCAGTACTGAGGGAGCGCCGCACTGTCGGAGGGGCAGTACTGAGGCAGCGCCGCACTGTCGGAGGGGCAGTACTGAGGGAGCGCCGCACTGTCGGAGGGGCAGTACTGAGGGAGCGCCGCACTGTCGGAGGGGCAGTACTGAGGGAGCGCCGCACTGTCGGAGGGGCAGTACTGAGGGAGCACCGCACTGTCGGAGGTGCCGTCCTTCGGATGAGACGTTAAACCGAGGCCCCGTCTGCTCTCAGGTGGATGTAAAAGATCCCGTGGCCACAATTTCGAAGTAGAGCAGGGTAGTTATCCCCGGTGTCCTGGAGCCAATGATCATCCCTCAATAAACATGACTAAAAACTGATTATCTGGTCATCATCACATTGCTGTTTGTGGGAGCTTGCTGTGCGTATGATTGGCTGCTGCGTTTCCCACATTACAACAGTGACTGCACCCCAAAATGTGTCTAATTGGCTGTAAAGCGCTTTGAGACATCTGGTGGTTGTGAAAGGCGCTATCGAAATGCAAGTCTTTCTTTTGGAACTTGCATTGCGTTTTGTACCATCAGCATGTTCTGTCTGCTGGTTTGTGTCTCCTGATGGCTCGTTGTTTTCTTCGCCAGGACTGAAGAGGGTTACCGGCAGGTTCAACTCGAAGAACACGTGCGATGCCCGCACCTACTTCTACATGCTGCCGACGTTGGCCTTCGCGCACAAGGACCACGACTGGCAGGACCCGGAGTACCGTCTCAGCAGTGGGGCACTGGGCCACGTCAACAGGCTGCTGGCCTGCTACAAAGGGACCCACAACTTCCACAACTTCACGTCCGGCAAGGGCCCGCGCGACCCCAGCGCCAAGCGCTACATCATGGAGATGTTTTGTGAGGCACCCTTCGTGCGCCAAGGGGTGGAGCTGGCCGTCCTGAAGGTCAAGGGTCAGAGTTTCATGATGCACCAGATAAGGAAGATGATTGGCCTGGTGATTGCCGTGGTGAGAGGTCACGCCCCCGAGTCCATCATGGCGCGGAGCTGGGGCGAGGAGAAGGTCGATGTGCCCAAGGCCCCGGGGCTGGGGCTGGTCTTGGACACAGTCCATTTTGAGAAGTACAACAACCGGTTTGGGAATGACGGCGTTCACGAGGCCCTGGAGTGGGCAGACATTGAAGAACAAATTTTGGCATTTAAAGAGGATTACATCTATCCTACCATTATTAAGACTGAAATTGAGGAGCAGTCCATGACTAGTTGGCTCAACACCCTTCCAATCCATGACTTTAGTGCTACAGTATCAGGAGTTCAGTTAAATGCGAACCACTCAAAGGTAATCCACAATCCATTCTCTTTTTTAATAACTTTGTGACAACAGGGATGAGGGGGTTGACTTATGAGGAAAGGTTGAGTAGGTTGGGTCCTCTACTCATTGGAGTTCAGAAGAATGAGAGGTGATCTTATCGAAACGTATGAGATTATGAGGGGGCTCGACAAGGTGAATGCAGAGAGGATGTTTCCACTGATGGGGGAGACTAGAACTAGGGGGCATGATCTTAGAATAAGGGGCCGCCCATTTAAAACTGAGATGAGGAGGAATTTCTTCTCTCTGAGGATTGTAAATCTGTGGAATTCGCTGCCTCAGAGAGCTGTGGAAGCTGGGACATTGAATAAATTTAAGGCAGAGATAGACAGTTTCTTAACCGATAAGGGGTTATGGGGAGCGGGCGGGGAAGTGGAGCTGAGTTCATGATCGGATCAGCCAACATCGTACTAAATGGCGGAGCAGGCTCGAGGGGCCGTATGGCCGACTCCTGCTCCTATTTCTTATGTTCTTATAACATAGAGCAATGGTAACAAAATGCATTTTTATTGGGTCTCTGTTTAGCCCGAGTGCTTTCAGTGATTTAGAATATTTTCGGCAGGGATTTTCAGGCTAATACTCCTGAATTGGTGCCTGTGTCGCCTGATTGATGGGGCACTAACTCTGCCCACAAACTGAGTACTGATCTGGTACAAATACGCACATAGAAACATAGAAAATAGGTGCAGGAGTAGGCCATTCGGCCCTTCGAGCCTGCATCACCATTCAATAAGATCATGGCTGATAATTCCCTCAGTACCCCTTTCCTGCTTTCTCTCCATACCTCTTGATCCCTTCAGCCATAAGGGTCATATCTAACTCCCTCTTGAATATATCTAATGAACTGGCATCAACAACTCTCTGCGGCAGGGAATTCCACAGGTTAACAACTCTCCGAGTGAAGAAGTTTCTCCTCATCTCGGTCCTAAATGGCCTACCCCTTATCCTCAGACTGTGTCCCCTGGTTCTGGACTTCCCCAACATCGGGAACATTCTTCCCGCATCTAACCTGTCCAGTCCCGTCAGAATCTTATACGTTTCTATGAGATCCCCTCTCATCCTTCTGAACTCCAGTGAATAAAGGCCCAGTTGATCCAGTCTCTCCTCATATGTCAGTCCAGCCATCTCTGGAATCAATCTGGTGAACCTTCGCTGCACTCCCAATAGCAAGAACGTCTTTCCTCAGATTGGGAGACCAAAACTGAACACAATATTCCAGGTGTGGCCTCACCAAGGCCCTGTACAACTGCAGTAAGTCCTCCCTGCTCCTATACTCAAATCCCCTAGCTATGAAGGTCAACATAGCATTTGCCTTCTTCACCGCCTGCTGTACCTGCATGCCAACTTTCAATGACTGATGTACCATGACACCCAGGTCTCGTTGCACCTCCCCTTTTCCTAATCTGCTGCCATTCAGATAATCTGCCATCGTGTTTTTGCCCCCAAAGTGGATACCTCACATTTATTCACATTATACTGCATCCGCCATGTATTTGCCCATTCGCTTAACCTGTCCAAGTCACCCTGCAGCCTCTTAGCATCCTCATAGCTCACACCGCCACCCAGTTTAGTGTCATCTGCAAACTTGGAGATATTACACTCAATTCCATCATCTAAATCATTAATATAATATATATTGTAAAGAGCTGGGGTCCCAGCACTGAGCCCTGCGGCACTCCACCAGTCACTGCCTGCCATTCTGAAAAGGACCCGTTTATCCCGACTCTCTGCTTCCTGTCTGCCAACCAGTTCTCTATCCACGTCAGTACATTACCCCCAATACCATGCGCTTTGATTTTGCACACCAATCTCTTGTGTGGGACCTTGTCAAAAGCCTTTTGAAAGTCCAAATACACCACATCCACTGGTTCTCCTTTGTCCACTCTACTAGTTACATCCTTAAAAAATTCCAAAAAGATTTGTCAAGCATGATTTCCCTTTCATAAATCCGTGCTGACTTGGACCAATCCTATCACTGCTTTTCAAATGCGCTGCTATTTCATCCTTAATGATTGATTCCAGCATTTTCCCCGCTACTGATGTCAGGCTAACCGGTCTATAATTACCCGTTTTCTCTCTCCCTCCTTTTTTAAAAAGTTGTGTTACATTAGCTACCCTCCAGTCCATAGGAACTGATCCAGAGTCGATAGACTGCTGGAAAATGATCACCAATGCATCCACTATTTCTAGGGCCACTTCCTTAAGTAGACTGTCAGGCCCTGGGGATTTATCGGCCTTCAATCCCGTCAATTTCCCTAACACAATTTCCTGCCTAATAAGGATATCCTTCAGTTCCTCCTTCTCACTAGACCCTCGGTCCCCTAGTACATCGGGAAGGTTATTTGTGTCTTCCTTTGTGAAGACAGAACCAAAGTACTTGTTCAATTGGTCTGCTATTTCCTTGTTCCCCATTATAAATTTACCAGAATCCGACTGCAAGGGACCTATGTTTGTCTTCACTAATCTTTTTCTCTTTACACATCTATAGAAACTTTTGCAGTCATTGTTTATGTTTCCGGCAAGCTTCCTCTCATAGTCGCTTCTCCCCCTCTTAATTAAACCTTTTGTCCTCCTCTGCTGAATCCTAAATTTGGATATGGGCGGGAAAGTTTTGTATTGTGTCCACTTGAATGGTAAATAGAAATTTATCTGAAAGAACAGTTATAAATCTTTACAACAGCAAAATACCGCGGATGCTGGAAACACTCAGCGGGTCAGGCAGCATCTGTGGAGAGAGAAACAGAGTTAACGTTTTGGGTCGATGACCCTTCGTCAGAACTGGGAAAAGTTAGAGATGTGACGGGTTTTTAAGGAAGTGTAAAGGCAGGGAAAAGGGGAGTGCAGGAAAGAGCGAAAGGGAAGGTCTGTGATTGGCTGGCTGGCTTGGGGCTGGGAGTGCGGCAGAGTGATCGGGGGGGGGGCTGCGATGGATGGCGGGGTCAGGCCAGCGATTGCTGGAGTCGGTAGCGAGGACGGACTTCAATTTGTTCATGTCGGAGTTCTGCGCATGCGCCACCCAGTGGCCGGGAGTGGTTCTGGATAAGGGAGTTCTGGATAAGGGAGGTTCAACCTGTACAAGCGTGTAACCAGGGAGCCGCTGCACCGAGTTGGGGTGATAATCCTCGAGGGTATCTCACCAGCTGGTGCACAATATTAAAGCATATTGGCTTGTGTGTTCTCGCCCTCTGCTCCCATTGGTATGAATACACTAAGCTTGTTCTAGTAACGACAACTATAGATTTGTCCCCGGTTCGATTACAGCATCGATAAATGCAGGGCCATAAATTCCGGCCTCTCCAGGTGTTTACGTGCCCGAAGAAGTCCCGCAGATTCCAGGATTAGGCTCATTGAGAACCCGATGCTTGCGAACTGTCAGAATGTCTTTTGACAGTTCCAACCCATCCCCAGGAAAAGGGCCTTCGCGGGCGAAGATTTGGACTATTTGCTGTAACTCCTGCCCAGCGAATGTCCTTCAAACTCTTACGCCTGTCAAAAGCTGGAGCGTAAGAGTTTTAAAAGATAGAAAAATTACATTTAATATCACACATTTTTATATTAAAATCGCTGTCCATTAAGTTAAGTTTATTTTTAACCCAATTAAAACATTTTAAAAATTAAAAAAAAACATTTTCTAAAACATTTGATTTAATTCAATTTCAATTAATGTTAAATATGTCGGGTGTTTTTTAATTTATGTGCTGTGTTTCTGTGTTTTGGGGGTATTCTCATTGATAGTAACGGGAGCTGGGTACAAAGGGAACTCATCTTTACTGTCAATGAGAATACTACACTGTGATTGGTGGTCCAGGCCCCCGTGATCCCAGGATACCCGTACAATCCCGGGATACGTGGGCCTCTGCGCTGGGCTGCTCATCGAGGCCTCGGAGTGCAAGTGTTCCTTCCTCCGGGACCACCAGGTACTTCCGACCGCAAATTCTGGCCCAGATCTTTGAATTGTATAGTTTTGCCATCAGTTTTTAAAAAAAATAGTTTTATTACTTTTATAAAATTCGATTTTAAAATTCACATCCTTGTTTTCAAATCCCTCCATGGCCCTCGCTCCTCCCTATCTGTGTAATCTCCTCCAGCCCCACAACCCTCCCAGATCTCTGCGATCCTCTAATTATCGCCTCTTGAGCATCCCTTGAGCATCGGTGGCCGTGCCTTCAGCTGCCTGGGCTCCAAGCTCTGGAACTCCCTCCCTAAACCTCTCCGCCTCCTTTAAGACGCTCCTTAAAACCTGCCTCTTTGACCAAGCTGCCGTAATTTCTCCTGATGTGGCTCAGTGTCAAATTTTGTTTGATAACACTCCTGTGAAGCGCCTTGAGATGTTTTACTATGTTAAAGGCGCTATATAAATACAAGATGTTGTTATCTACTCGTACCAACTTTTATAAAATTGTCTTGTCTCCAAGTGCAGGAAGTGTGGAATAATCTTTGAAATGTCCTTACTCATTCCTGGGATGTGGGCGTCGCTGGCAAGGCCGGCATTTATTGCCCATCCCTAATTGCCCCTCGAGAAGGTGGTGGTGAGCCGCCTTCTTGAACCGCTGCAGTCCGTGTGGTGAAGATGCTCCCTCCCTTTCCTCCAACCACTGTCTGTCCCACCTGTGACGGAGACTGTAATTCCCGGATTGGACTGTTCACCCACCTGAGAACTCACTTTTAAAGTGGAAACAAGTCTTCCTCGATTCCGAGGGACTGTCGATGACAATGATGAGGTGTTCCCCTGACATTGCTGCTCTTGTCCTTCTTGGTGGCAGAGGTCGAGGGGGAGGGAAATGCTGTTGAAGAAAGCTTGGTGAATTGTTGAGATGCAAGCTCTAGGTTGGACGTACTGTAGCTGCAATGCCCCAGTGATGGGGAGGGTGGCTATGGAGACCCAAGGGGCAGAAGCAGATGGCACTGTGTTTCTTGTGTTGTTGCGGCTTCTCCCATCTAGTATAAGAATTGAATCGGTGGGACGATGGTCTGGGTTGCAGTCTGGGCCACTCTGATCAAGGTGCACGGGTAGTTAGAGCAGGGAGACAGATTGTAGACTATTCCGACTCACTGGATTTCTGTAGCTGGTGACCCCACGCTAAGAACTGCTGTGGCAGGAAGTTTCTGCCGAGCGATCCTTCAACTTGGCACATTTCACGACGTAACAACAATGCTGCCCATTTGATATTGTAGGCTTGTAGAAAGTCGTGCATTTACATACACCTTCCACAGCCACTGGATGTCCCAAAGCGCATTACAGCCAATGAAGTATATTTGAGGTGTAGTCACTGGTGCAATCGAAACATAGAAAATAGATGCAGGAGTAGGCCATTCGGCCCTTCGAGCCTGCACCACCATTCAATAAGATCATGGCTGATCATTCACCTCAGTACCCCTTTCCTGATTTCTCTCCATACTCCTTGATCCCTTTAGCTGTAAGGGCCACATCTAACTCCCTCTTGAATATATCCAATGAACCGGCATCAACAACTCTCTGCGGCAGGGAATTCCACAGGTTAACAACTCTGAGTGAAGAAGTTTCTCCTCGTCTCGGTCCTAAATGGCCTACCCCTTATCCTTAGACTGTGTCCCCTGGTTCTGGACTTCCCCAACATCGGGAACATTCTTCCTGCATCTAACCTGTAGGAAACGCGGCAGGCAATTTGCGCACAGCAAGCTCCCACGAACACCAGCGTGATCAGGGTCATCTGTTTTAGTGACGTTGGTTCAGGGATAAATATCGGCCAGCACACTCTGCCAGCGAACACCTGTCTGAATTGCACCAGCGATACTCTGATCAATGACTTTATGTGGGCTGTGTTAATTTGCCATTGTCGTATGATGGACATCACCATCCTAATTCCCACTTGAGCCGCCATCGCGACGTGGCTCTGGCTTAAAACTTGGAATAATTAAAGCATTTTATCAATGATTAATGCATTTAAATCTCAATGTTGAAATATTAAATAAAAATCCGGCTTTATTGACGGAGGTGGTTTGGATTTCCAAAAGGCATTCGATAAGGTGCCACACAAAAGGTTACTGCAGAAGATAAAGGTACGCGGAGTCAGAGGAAATGTATTAGCATGGATAGAGAATTGGCTGGCTAACAGAAAGCAGAGAGTCGGGATAAATGGGTCCTTTTCGGGTTGGAAATCGGTGGTTAGTGGTGTGCCACAGGGATCGGTGCTGGGACCACAACTGTTTACAATATACATAGATGACCTGGAAGAGGGGACAGAGTGTAGTGTAACAAAATTTGCAGATGACACAAAGATTAGTGGGAAAGCGGGTTGTGTAGAGGACACTGAGAGGCTGCAAAGAGATTTAGATAGGTTAAGCGAATGGGCTAAGGTTTGGCAGATGGAATACAATGTCGGAAAATGTGAGGTCATCCACCTTGAGGGGGGGAAAAAAAAACAGTAAAAAGGAATATTATTTGAATGGGGAGAAATTACAACATGCTGTGGTGCAGAGGGACCTGGGGGTCCTTGTGCATGAAACTCTGCATGAATCCCAAAACGTTAGTTTGCAGGTGCAGCAGGTAATCAGGAAGGTGAATGGAATGTTGGCCTTCATTGCAAGAGGGATGGAGTACAAAAGCAGGGAGGTCCTGCTGCAACTGTACAGGGTATTGGTGAGGCCGCACCTGGAGTACTGCGTGCAGTTTTGGTCACCTTAACGAAGGATATACTAGCTTTGGAGGGGGTACAGAGACGATTCACTAGGCTGATTCCGGAGATGAGGGGGTTACCTTCTGATGATAGATTGAATAGACTGGGTCTTTACTCGTTGGAGTTCAGAAGGATATGGGGTGATCTTATAGAAATAATGAAAGGGATAGACAAGATAGAGGCAGAGAGGTTGTTTCCACTGGTCGGGAAGACTAGAACTAGGGGGCACAGCCTCAAAATATGGGGGTGCCAATTTAAAACCGAGTTGAGAGGAATTTCTTCTCCCAGAGGGTTGTGAATCTGTGGAATTCTCTGCCCAAGGAAGCAGTTGAGGCTAGCTCATTGAATGTATTCAAATCACAGATAGATAGATTTTTAACCAATAAGGGAATTAAGGGTTACGGGGAGAGGGCGGGTAAGTGGAGCTGAGTCCACGGTCAGATCAGCCATGATCTTGTTGAATGGCGGAGCAGGCTCGAGGGGCTAGATGACCTAATTCTTATGTTCTTATGAACGATGAAGTCCATTTTCCAACCATTTCCCTAACTCTCAAGTTTTACATAAGAATTAGGAGGAGTATTCAGCCCCTCGAGCCTGCTCCGCCATTCAGTAAAATCCTGGCTGATCTGATCATGGGCTCAGCTCCACTTCCCCGCCCGCTCCCCATAACCCTTGACTCCCTTGTCGTTCAAAAATCTCTCTATCTCCACCTTGCATGTTTCAGAGTTTTGACTCAAAACACTTTCTTTACCTTCCTCCTCTCCCACCCCTTCCCCTCTGCTTTCAGGAAGTGAGCGATGACATGGACGAGGATGGCTGTGATGGAGACGATTCTGACTGAGCTGTTCGCTCGGGGCTGGACCTTCCAACACGCTCCCCGGGCCAGCTGGCGGGATGCGAGGACTAGGATCACGGTGCATCAGTTGGAAGTTCCCTGGATCAGCTGTCCATACGGGACACTTCCACAGACTACTCTGGGCAGCGAGACCCAGCCCCAAGTTGTTGAGTTTTTACATTTCAATCTGGGGTTTTTTTTTAAAAGGAAGAAAATGTATTTTGGACTGTGCCTCCTCCAATTAATAATTTGTTTCAATCATTTGCTAAGACGGAGATTTAAGGAGCACTAGCAGAGGAATGTTTTCCCTATTAAATTGTTTGTAACACTCTGGTGGAGGGGGAGTAATGTGATAGACACACAAAACAATAACAGCACAGAAGGAGGCCATTTGGCCCATTGAGTCTGTGCCGGCTCTTTGAAAGAACGTAAGAAATAGGAGCAGGAGTCGGCCATTCGGCCCCTCGAGCCTGCTCCGCCATTCAATAAGATCGTGGCTGATCTGGTCTTGGCCTCAACTCCACTTCTCCGCCCACTCCCCATAACCCTTTATTCCCTTATCGCTCAAAAATCTGTCTATCTCCACCTTAAATATATTCAATGACCCAGCCTCCACAGCTCTCTGGGGCAGAGAATTCCACAGATTTACAACCCTCAGAGAGAAGAAATTCCTCCTCATCTCTGTTTGAAAGAGCGATCCAATTATAGTCCCACTCCTCCCCTGCTCTTTCCCCATAGCCCTGCTAATTTTTTTTCCCTGTCAGGTATTTATCCAGTTCCCTTTTGTAAGTTGCTATTGAATCTTTCTTTTATATATTTGTTTTTTTAGCTGGGTGTGGGAACAGCCAAATTCAGAGGACAACTTCCATTGGACTTTGGACCTTTGCTGTTGCTCCTGTAATCCTGTCTTGCGATAACGTTGCCTCCCTTTGTTGGTGGAATAATGGATCTGCGCGTTGCTGCCGCAGTACATTAACGCAGTCAAAGCTTTATTGTACCTGAATTTCAGGATTGTGTCGCTGTGCGGCATTTAAGCTGATGTATTTGTTTAAAAATAAAAAAAAAAGTGAAGGAAGTTCACCAAAAAATACATTCCACAACATTTTTTGAAACATGATATTTCCTATCCATCTTTTTCATCACTAAGTAATTCTATGGTTTTAAATCTGCATCTTTGTTTAGGAACATGGGGGCGGGAGGCCATTCGGTCAATTAGGCTGTTGAATTAGTTCTTGGCTGATGTATACCGCAACCCCAATTATCCGCATCCCGTGATCTCCTTGGCTAACGAAATCTTGGCTAACGATCCCAGTCTTGAAAACTCCAATTGACCCCCAGCACCCACAGGTTTTTTGATGGAGAGAGTTCCCGATTCCCACTGCCCTTTGTGTGACGAAGTGCCTCCTGACATCACCCCTGAACGGCCTGGCTCTGATTTTAAGGTGATACCCCCTTGTTCTGGACTCCCCCCACCAGAGGGAATAGTTTCTCTTGATCTACCCCATCGGATCTGTTTATAGTTCAATAATACACTAAGAGTCCAGACACACTTTATCGGACAGGAGCGTAAATAGATCGCCCTTCAACCCTTCGAGACGCAAGGGGATACAAGCCCAGTCTATGCATCCTATCCTCATACTTTAACCCTTTCAGCCCCGCGATCAGTCTGAGGAATCTGCGCTCTTTCCCCCCACTCCCCCGGGGCCGATATATCCTCCCTGAGGGGCGGGGCCTAGAACTGGACGCAGTGACTCCTGATTGGTCCAACCAGGACTTTGTACAACTGAAGCATCACTTCACTTTTTTATATTCCAGCCCCCTCGAGGTAAAGGCCAACGTTCCACAGCAGCCTTTCTGATTGCTTTCTGTATCCGTGTGCCAGCTCGTGGTGATTTGTGAACATAAATCTCTCTGATTCTCTGCAGCTCCTTGTCTCTCACCATTTTAAAATAAGGAATTCCTGCTTTTACTGCTGACTAGTTATGATCGCCTGGATGGGTTGGAGAAGAATTTTCCCAGATTTCTTTCTCTCTAAATTGGCCTGGGTTTTTAATCTGGTTTTTAGCTCTCCCAGGAGATCACAAGGCTCCGGTTGGGGTGCAGTGTAGAATGTTTCAGTGCAGGGAGTGTCACAGTTGTGTGGGGAGGACTGGTTGGGCCGGGTGCTCTTTGCCTTTCCGTCATTGTTCATTGTTCATAGGTTTATATGTAACCTTCAGGGCTGCTGACCGAGGGCCGTGTGGCTCTTTGTCGGCCGGCGAGGACACGATGGGCCGGAATGGCCTCCTTCTGCGCTGTAAATTTCTATGTTTTAAAGAGAAAAGATTTAGCATTTTTTCCCCGGCTGCTGTATAAATCTGCTTAACCATCTCCTAACATTAGTGTGTGTTCAGTAAAGTGCGCATCATTCCATTTATAAATTGTTCTGCTCAAAAATAAGCCATGATATTATTGGAACAAAAGCTTTTAAGACTGCTTCCGTTCCTGTCCAAGAAAGTGTGTCTGGACTCTGGGACTGTGGAAAAGACGGGGCAGAAAAATTACAAACATAAAAGCGGGAAAGGACCCTGTGGTCCATGCAGCCTGTCTCCACAATTGAAATAGCTTGTGGGTCACAATATAGACACTCCCTACCGATGTTACCGCTCATCTGTGCAGCCGCGCAGTCATCTGTAAGCAGGCCGCTCACCAGCTTCACACTAGGTACCGCGCATGCGCAAATATTTGAACAAGTCGTGCAGTGGGCAAGGCAGTGCAGTTTCTTCACCACAGGCATTCCCTCGGAATCGAGGAAGACTTGCTTCCACACTAAAAGTGAGTTCTCAGGTGACTGAACAGCCCAATACGGGAAATACAGTCTCTGTCACAGGTGGGACAGACAGTGGTTGAAGGAAAGGGTGGGTGGGACAGGTTTGCCGCACGCTCCTTCCGCTGCCTGCGTTTGGTCTGCGCATGCTCTCGGCGACGAGACTCGAGGTGCTCAGCGCCTTCCCCGGATGCTTCTCCTCCACTTAGGGCGGTCTTTGGCCAGGGACTCCCAGGTGTCGGTGGGGATGTTGCACTTTTATCAAGGAGGCTTTGAGGGTGTCCCTGTAACGTTTCCTCTGCCCACCTGGGGCTCGCCTGTGGTGTAGGAGTTCCGAGTAGCTTACGGGGGGCAATTATTCTCCTCCTCCACCCCACCCACAACCATCTGATCTGGGAGAGGAGGAAAACCAGATTTTAAAAACCCAGGCCAATTTGGGGGTGGGGCGGCATCTGGGAAATTCCTCTCTGACGCATGTAGACAGATCAAAACTAGCCCAGGGGTTCACTGTGGCCCAGATAATTCCCTGCAGCACCTACCCTTCCGTAAGCGGTGATCTCCTCCCCGGCCAGAAACTGGTACAGCTCTCGCTCGAAGGAATTCAGCGAGTCAGTATCCACCGCTCTGGACAGCAGCCTGTTCCAGGGGCGGGGGGGGGGGGTAAATTGCTGGAAGCTAATGAATAATACAGAGTCCAGCGCAGGATCTGCGTTAAGCTCTGTGACTTTACCCTCAGCAGCTGAATACCAATCGCTGCGGTGGCTGAACTGATGCACACTCCGCACGTGTCTGAATTTCCAATTTGAGTCAGTGTCGCCTCGGGCATTGGAAAACCTCACCCGCGCCTGTTCCTGTCATCAGGCCGTGCGTGTCGGCTATGCTGTACCAAGTGTGTCCTTCAACTGCCGTGCCATGCCTATCGTGGCGACTTTAACCCGACTCAGCACAAACCCGGCGGGCGGGCAGTTAAAGTCGCCCGGGCTCTTGCCTGTCCGAAAGCCGCCGTGATCGCAACCTCTGTGACTTTAACCTGCTCTCCTGAGCAGGCAGGGAGAACACCCGCCCGGAGCCAACAAGGGCATGTTGCAGCCCCGATGACATCATTGAGAGCCAGCGGTAATTTTAACTCCGGCCCCAGCGAGGAATCCTCCTGGAGTTAAAATCTGGTCCTGTATGTGCGTAGCAGGATAAATCTGATTGGTCTAAATTGCCAATATCTGTTCGGTTTACCATGTTAATTTGCATCAACATCCAACAGGTAAGAGAAAAGCTAGAGCAACCAATCATGAACAAAGAATAGCAACAAGACCAACCAATCAAATCACTTTTTTTTTGTTTCCGGAGCAAGCAATGAACACAGGATGAATCGCTGAAAATGTTCAAAGCAACCTTGGTGTCCATCTTGCTCTCCGAACCCCCGCTCTGCCCATTCGACCTACTCTGTTGAAGAGCTGTCCAATTAATCCCACTCCCCCGCTCTTTCCCCATTGCCCAGCAAAACTTTTCCCTTTTACGTATCCAATTCCCTTTTGAAAGTTACGATTCAACCTGCTCCCACTGCCCATAACAACTCGCTGCATTAAAAAAAAACAATTGTCCTTGTCCGCAATGTTCCCTTTGAGCTGTGCGGCCGTGCATCGCTCTGAAGGTCCCGTGCAGCCAGCTTGCCGGTGTTTGATTGGGTCGCGCAGCCTGTTAAAGGGGCCACACGGCCCCAACAAACAATTACACGGACCTTTGCTCATCTCGCCTCTGGTTGTTTCTGCCAATTATCTTCAATCCGTGTCCTCTGGTTACTGACTTGTCCGCCGATCACCCGCTCAGACTGCAAGGGGCACAAATCCAGCGGGCAGAGTGCGCATTCTTTTATAAAAGCAAACAAAAACCCAAGGTGGATCAAAGCTTTTTACAGAAGATTACATCGGATATATGGCACAGAAACAGGCCATTGGGCCTAACCAGTCCATGCCGGAGTTTATGTACCACTCGGGCCTCCTCCCATCTTTCCTCATCTAAATCTATTAGCATAACCCTCTATTCCCTTCTCCCCCATACGCTTGTCCGGCCTCCCCTTAAATACATCGATACTATTCACCTCAACCCCTCCCTGTGGCAGCGTGTTCCACATTCTCACCATTCTCTGGGTAAAGAAGTTTCTCCTGAATTCCCCATTGGATTTATTACTGACTATCTTATATTGATGGCCTCTAGTTATGCTCTTCCCCACAATTGGAAACACTCTCTCTGTATCCACTCCATCAAAACCTTTCATCATTTTAAAGACCTCTATTAGGTCACCCCTCAGCCTTTTTGCAAGAGAAAAGAGACCCAGCCTGTTCATCCTTTCCTGATATGTATAACCTCGCATTTCTGGTATCATCCTTGTAAATCGTCTCTGCACCCTCTCCAGTGCCTCTCTATCCCTTTAATAATATGGCGACCAGAATGGTACGCAGTACTCCGAGTGTGGTCTAACCAAGGTTCGATACAGGTTTAGCATAACTTCCCAACTTTTCAATTCTATCCCTCAAGAAATAAACCCTAGTGCCTGGTTTGCTTTTTATGACCTTGCTAACCTGTGTCACAACGTTTAGCAATTTGTGTATCTTTGTTCTCTACCCCATCCAGACTCGCACCCTCCAAGTAATAATGACCTCCCTATTCTCCCGACCAAAATGTAATATCTCACATTTAACTATATTTGCCAATTATATGCCCATTTTTCAAGTTTATTCATCTGTAATTTGTTGCAGTCCTCCTCGGTATCGACTATTCCACCCCCCACCCCCCCCACAAAATACCAATTTGGTGTCATCCGCAAATTTAGAAATTGTGTTTTTGATTCTAAAGTCTAAATCATTAATATAAATTGTGAACAACAGTGGTCCCAGCACTGATCCTTGTGGAACACCACTACCGACCTTCTGCCCCTGTGAATAGCTGCCCTTTACTCCTCACATCGACCGGCCCACTGAGATCTGTGTGTCCCAGACCATGGAACACCTCACATCGACCGGCCCACTGAGATCTGTGGGTCCCAGACCCTGGAACATCTCACATCGACCGGCCCACTGAGATCTGTGTGTCCCAGACCCTGGAACACCTCACATCGACTGGCCCACTGAGATCTGTGGATCCCAGACCCTGGAACCCCTCACATCGACCGGCCCACTGAGATCTGTAAGTCCCAGACCCTGGAACATCTCACATCGACCGGCCCACTGAGATCTGTGGGTCCCAGACCCTGGAACATCTCACATCGACCGGCTCATTGAGATCTGTGGGTCCCAGACCCTGGAACATCTCACATCGACCGGCACACTGAGATCTGTGGGTCCCAGACCCTGGAACATCTCACATCGACCGGCCCACTGAGATCTGTGTGTCCCAGACCCTGGAACACCTCACATCGACCGGCCCACTGAGATCTGTGGGTCCTAGACCCTGGAACACCTCATATCAACCCGCCCACTGAGATCTGTGGGTCCTAGACCCTGGAACACCTCATATCAACCCGCCCACTGAGATCTGTGGGTCCTAGACCCTGGAACACCTCACATCGACCGGCCCACTGAGATCTGTGGGTCCTAGACCCTGGAACACCTCACATCGACCGGCCCACTGAGATCTGTGGGTCCTAGACCCTGGAATACCTCACATCGACCGGCCCACTGAGATCTGTGACGGGAGGCACCTCATTTCTCCTCTTCGGCCTCTCAGGAGGCCGTCGAAAGGAGAGACGGATTAGACATCCCGTTGCAATCTTTCCTGTTGTACAAAGCAACAACAAATAGGTTTCCTACAACGTTGCCACATGATATTCCAAGTTGATTTAACAGTTGTACAAACTGAACTGTGTGTGTTTGGATTCAAATCCTTAGTGTCTTCCTAACGATCTATGCTTTTCTTCTTTCAGTCTTCCTCTGTCTTTCCCTGGCCGCCCGTGTCTGACTGCCATATTGGTCTTGGGGAAGCTGGTAATGAACCCACTTCCTTCATCACCCCATCGTGATGGAAGCAAGCAGGAGTCCAATGAGAATAGTGATCAGGTTCAGCGTCTTGCTCTTCGACCATCAAGCTCACCTTTGGTGTCTATTTCTCATGACTAGGTCCATGATACAGTCCATGGCAGTGTTGAATAAGGATTGACACTGAAATGCAAACCATTTGGACTGCAATGTTAACTTCAAATTCTTGTTCTTTTTTCCTTCACTCTGTACTGAAGCTCTTGTGCTCTCGTTTATGTAACGTCCTGTAACAGAGCCAGCCGTGGCTCAGTGGGCTGCACACTCGCCTCGGAGTCAGAAGTTCGTGGGTTCAAGTCCCACTCCAGGGACTTCAGCACAAAAAAATATAGATTGACACTCCCAGTGCAGTACTGAGGGAGCGCCGCACTGTCGGAGGGGCAGTACTGAGGGAGTGCTGTACTGTCAGAGGGGCAGTACTGAGGGAGTGCCGCACTGTCGGAGGGGCGGTACTGAGGGAGCGCTGCACTGTCGGAGGGGCAGTACTGAGGGAGCCCCGCACTATCGGAGGGGCAGTACTGAGGGAGCCCCGCACTGTTGGAGGGGCAGTACTGAGGGAGCGCCGCACTGTCGGAGGGGGGCAGTACTGAGAGAACGCCGCACTGTCGGAGGGGCAGTACTGAGGGAGTGCTGCACTGTCGGAGGGGCAGTACTGAGGGAGTGCTGCACTGTTGGAGGGTCAGTACTGAGGGAGTGCCTCACTGTCAGAGGTGCTATCTTTCGGATGAGGTGTTAAACTGAGGCCTCGGATGAGATGTTAAACCGAGGCCCCGTCTGCTCTCTCAGGTGGATGTGAAAGATCCCACGGCACTATTTTGAAGAAGAGCAGGGGAGTTCTTCCCGGTGTTCTGGCCAATATTTATCCCTCAACCAACATCACTAAAACAGATGATCTGGTCATTATCACAATGCTGTGTGTGGGAGCTTGCTGTGAGCAGATTGGCTGCTGCGTTTCCCACATTACAATAGTGACTACACTCCAAAAGTATTCATTGGCTGTAAAACACTTTGAGTCATCCGGTGGTCATGAAAGGCGCTATAGAAATGCACGTCTTTCTTTATTTTCCCCTGTTCTTTCATACTGTTCCACCATTGAGAAGTTCCTGGGCCTCTATAAAGTTTCCGTTTACCTTGAAATTTGTTCCATAATACATCCACACAAGCCAACTGGAAGGTCGCCTCCATTTTGTGCTGTTATAGAGATGGATATCAAGAAAAGTTAGGGATCTATTCGTGTCCAATGGAATCAAAGTGTTGGGTAAAATTGTTTCTGACGAGAGTGATTAGAAATAACCTCCAGCTGCTGACAAGGAGAAATGTATTTTTCCCAACCCCAGCGAAACCAACATGAAACAAACCAAATCATCATCATCATCATAGGCAGTCCCTCGGAATCGAGGAAGACTTGCTTCCACTCTAAAAGTGAGTTCTCAGGTGACTGAACAGTCCAATACGGGAATTACAGTCTCTGTCACAGGTGGGACAGACAGTGGTTGAGGAAAGGAAGGGTGGGACTGGTTTGCCGCACGCTCCTTCCGCTGCCTGCGCTTGCTTTCTGCATGCTCTCGGCGACGAGACTCGAGGTGCTCAGCGCCCTCCCGGATGCACTTCCTCCACTTAGGGCGGTCTTTGGTCAGGGACTCCCAGGTATCGGTGGGGATGTTGCACTTTATCAGGGGAGGCTTTGAGGGTGTCCTTGTAACGTGTCCTCTGCCCACCTGGGGCTTGTCGGAGTTCTGAGTAGAGCGCTTGCTTTGCGAGTCTTGTGTCGGGCATGCGAACAATGTGGCCCGCCCAACGGAGCTGGTCGAGTGTGGTCAGTGCTTCGATGCTGGGGATGTTGGCCTGATCGAGAACACTGACGTTGGTGCATCTGTCCTACCAGGGGATTTACAGGATCTTGTGGAGGCATCGCTGGTGGTATTTCTCCAACGCTTTGAGGTGTCTACTGTATATGGTCCACATCTGAGCCATTTGGAGGGTGGGTATCACTACTGCCCAGATTTGAGGTTCTGGTCTTCAAGCACTCTCTTCCTCAGGCGACCCACGGCTGTGCTGGCACACTGGAGGCGGTGTTGGATGGCGCTTGCATCTGCGCACATTCAGAGGCCGAACTCCAAGCCATCGTCAACACCTTCACCGAGGCGTACGAAAGCATAGGCCTTACACTAAACATCCGTGAGACAAAGGTCCTCCACCAACCTGACCCCGCCTCACAGCACTGCCCCCCGGTTGTCAATATCCACGGCCATGGCATCAATACGAGCTCACGGGAAGATTTTGACTTGGAAGGTAATCTGCAAAGTAACCACAAAGTAATGTGAAGACTTCATCAAAGTGCTGCTTCGGACTTGAGCGCAAGAGTTAACACCAGTTACAGAAACCATCCTTCCATAGAACCATAGAAATAGAATCATAGAAAGATTAAGAGATGGAAGGCCATTTCGGCCCATCGTGTCTGTGCCGGCCGACAAAGAGCTACCCAGCCTAATCCTACTTTCCAGCTCTCGGTCTGCGGCCCTGCAGGTTACGGCACTTCAGGTGCACATCCAGGTACTTTTTAAATGTGGTAAGGGTTTCTGCCCCTAACACGCTTTCAGGCAGTGAGTTCCAGACCGCCACCGCCCCCTGGGTGATTTCTTTCCCCCTCATCTCCCATCTAAACCTCCCCCCAATTACTTTAAATCTATGCCCCCTGGTTATTGCCCTCTCTGCTAAGGGAAAAACTGGAAGCAATACGGTGGAGGAGGATTTCCTGGAGTGCATAAGAGATGGTTTTTCTAGACCAATATGTCGAGGAACCAACTAGGGGGGAGGCCATCTTAGACTGGGTGTTGTGTAATGAGAGAGGATTAATTAGCAATCTCATTGTGCGAGGCCCCTTGGGGAAGAGTGACCATAATATGGTGGAATTCTGCATTAGGATGGAGAATGAAACAGTTAATTCAGAGACCATGGTCCATAATTTAAAGAAGGGTAACTTTGAAGGTATGAGGCATGAATTGGATAGGATAGATTGGCGAATGATACTTAAGGGGTTGACTGTGGATGGGCAATGGCAGACATTTAGAGATCGCATGGATGAACTACAACAATTGTACATCCCTGTCTGGCGTAAAAATAAAAAAGGGAAGGTGGCTCAACCGTGGCTATCAAGGGAAATCAGGGATAGTATTAAAGCCAAGGAAGTGGCATAAAATTGGCCAGAAATAGCAGTGAACCCAGGGACTGGGAGAAATTTAGAACTCAGCAGAGGAGAACAAAGGGTTTGATTAGGGCAGGGAAAATAGAGTACGAGAGGAAGCTTGCAGGGAACATTAAGACGGATTGCAAAACTTTCTATAGATAAGTAAAGAGAAAAAGGTTAGTAAAGTCAAACGTAGGTCCCCTGCAGTCAGAATCAGGGGAAGTCATAACGGGGAGCAAAAAAATGGCAGACCAATTGAACAAGTACTTTGGTTCGGTATTCACTAAGGAGGACTCAAACAATCTTCCGGATATATAAGGGGTTAGAGGGTCTAGTAAGAAGGAGGAACTGAGGGAAATCCTTATTAGTCGGGAAATTGTGTTGGGGAAATTGATAGGATTGAAGGCCGATAAATCGGCAGGGCCTGATGGACTGCATCCCAGAGTACTTAAGGAGGTGGCCTTGGAAAAAGCGGATGCATTGACAGTCATTTTCCAACATTCCATAGACTCTGGATCAGTTCCTATCGAGTGGAGGGTAGCCAATGTAACCCCACTTTTTAAAAAAGGAGGGAGAGAGAAAACAGGGAATTATAGACCGGTCAGCCTGACCTCAGTAGTGGGTAAAATGATGGAATCAATTATTGAGGATGTCATAGCAGCGCATTTGGAAAGAGGTGACATGATAGGTCCAAATCAGCATGGATTTGTGAAAGGGAAATCATGCTTGACAAATCTTCTGGAATTTTTTGAGGATGTTTCCAGTAGAGTGGACAAGGGAGAACCAGTTGATGTGGTGTATTTGGACTTTCAGAAGGCTTTCGACAAAGTCCCACACAAGAGATTAATGTGCAAAGTTAAAGCACATGGGATTGGGGGTAGTGTGCTGACATGGATTGAGAACAGGAAGCAAAGAGTAGGGGTAAATGGGTACTTTTCAGAATGGCAGGCAGTGACTAGTGGGGTACCGCAAGGTTCTGTGCTGGGGCCCCAGCTGTTTACATTGTACATTAATGATTTAGACGAGGGGATTAAATGTCGTATCTCCAAATTTGCAGATGACACTAAGTTGGGTGGCAGTGTGAGCTGCGAGGAGGATGCTATGAGGCTGCAGAGTGACTTGGATAGGTTAGGTGAGTGGGCAAATGCATGGCAGATGAAGTATAATGTGGATAAAAGTGAGGTTATCCACTTTGGTGGTAAAAACAGAGAGACAGACTATTATCTGAATGGTGACAGATTAGGAAAAGGGGAGGTGCAACAAGACCTGGGTGTCATGGTACATCAGTC
The DNA here is from genome assembly GCF_044704955.1 of Pristiophorus japonicus. NCBI lineage: Eukaryota > Metazoa > Chordata > Chondrichthyes > Pristiophoridae > Pristiophorus > Pristiophorus japonicus. Next base: position 237,447,521 of record NC_091984.1, on the reverse strand, counting down.
ATTGAAGGTTGGCATGCAGGTACAGCAGGCGGTTAAGAAAACAAATGGCATGTTGACCTTCATAGCGAGGGGATTTGAGTACAGGGGCAGGGAAGTGTTGCTACAGTTGTACAGGGCCTTGGTGAGGCCACACCTGGAGTATTGTGTACAGTTTTGGTCTCCTAACTTGAGGAAGGACATTCTTGCTATTGAGGGAGTGCAGCGAAGGTTCACCAGACTGATTCCCGGGATGGCGGGACTGACATATCAAGAAAGACTGGATCAACTGGGCTTGTATTCACTGGAGTTCAGAAGAATGAGAGGGGATCTCATAGAAATGTTTAAAATTCTGACGGGTTTAGACAGGTTAGATGCAGGAAGAATGTTCCCAGTGTTGGAGAAGTCCAGAACCAGGGGTCACAGTCTAAGGATAAGGGGTAAGCCATTTAGGACCGAGATGAGGAGAAACTTCTTCACCCAGAGAGTCGTGAACCTGTGGAATTCTCTACCACAGAAAGTTGTTGAGGCCAGTTCACTAAATATATTCAAAAAGGAGTTAGATGTAGTCCTTACTACTAGGGGGATCAAGGGGTTTGGCGAGAAAGCAGGAATAGGGTGCTGAAGTTGCATGTTCAGCCATGAACTCATTGAATGGCGGTGCAGGCTCGAAGGGCCGAATGGCCTACTCCTGCACCTATTTTCTATGTTTCTATGTTTCTTCCTATCCACTTTAGGCACCTCATAATTTTATACACCTCAATAAGGTTTCCCCTCAGCCTCTTCTGTTCCAAAGAAAACAATCCCAGCCTATCCAATCTTTCCTCATTGCTAAAATTCTCCTATCCTGGCAATATCCTGGTAAATCTCCTCTGTACCCTATCTAGTGCAATCACATCTTTCCTGTAATTTGGCAAGCAGAACTGCACACAATACTCCAGCTGTGGCCTAACTAGTGTTGTATGCAGTTCTAGCATAACTTACCTGCTCTTGTATTCTATGCCTCAGCTAATAAAGGCAAGTATCCCATATGCTTTTATAATTACCCTATCAACATGTCCTGCTACTTTTAAGGATCTGTGGATATACACTCCAAGGTCCCTCTGTTCCTCCACACCTCTCAGATCCTCCCATTTATTGTGTATTCCCTTGCCTTGTTGTGCTTCCCCACATGCACTACCTCACACTTTCCGGATTGAATTCCATTTGCCATTTGTAATGTCTGTAGCTCCACACTGTGGACGCCTGTGTTACTGCAGCTAGTGCTGTTCAATAAAGAGCAGGTCACCTGACCAGCAGGTCAGAAGATTCCGGACTGGCAGCCATCTTTCAGGTTGTGTGTTGTGTGCTTCCCTGAGGATATCACATTTGGCGACAGGAATGGGATGTAATCGGATAATACAAAGCTGAAATTTTTGTTGGTGAAGGATTCAGCCAGCCGACAGAGACTTTGAGAGTTTTTGGAAACAGCTACAAATCTGAGGTAAATTACGAGCACACTTGGTTAAACTGCCAGAGTCAAAATGGCTTCCCCTATGGAAATTATAAGGCATCTGGGGGCATTTCAACGCAACCATGAATGTTTCAGGGCATATGTGGATTGGCTAGAAATGCTTTTCACTACAAATAATATAATCGAAATTCCCGATAATGAAGACAATAACTGGGCAGTGCTGGAACGAGAAAGAGCTATATTCTTAACTGAGGCCGGGCCCAAGTTGTATGAAATGTTGATAAATCTGCTTGTGCCAGACAAGCCAAAGGATACAACGCTGAAACAGATTTGAACTAAGCTAGAACAACATTACAGCCCCGTTCTGTTCGAAATTGCTGAAAGTTATCGTTTCGGAATAAGAAATCAGAAGGCTGAAGAAAATATCAGTGAGTACATTGTAGCATTAAAAAAGCTATCTATTCACTGTAATTTCAGAGACTTTCAGAACCGAGCATTGCGTGATCACTTTATTTGTGGGATGAAAAATGATGCGATCAGAAGAAAGTTATTTGACGACGCCTAACTTGACTTTTGATTTAGGTCGATGAGCATGGCCGACCAATATTCCCAAGAATTTCATACTAATTTCAGTCATCAGACAACCGAGGTGAATCGCCTGCAGGTTCAAAGTAAAAGGTGATGGGGCCCCAAAGTCTCTGAAACTGGAAATGGGAACAGAGCATTGACGTCCTGCTATCGGTGCCTGGGACAACACATTGCTCAAAGTTGTCCATATGTGAAAGCAGAGTGTTTCGTCTGCAAGAAAACTGGGCATCTTGCGAAGGCATACCGACTGAAGGGTAAACCAGCTTTTAAAGCTATGAGTAGAAATCCCCAGAGACTACATAGCATGGAAGAACAACAACAGGACGAGGAGATGTTAGAGTTAAACGTCATCAGGAGCACGAGGTTAACGGACGGCGATTTGAAAAGTATCATAGTCCACATAGACGTTGCAGGATTCAAGATACCCATGGAAATCGACACTGGTGCATCCGGGAGTGTATTGCCGGAGTCGCTATACCTCGACAAATTGCAGGATTTCCCATTGGAGAAATCTAAGATGGAGCTGCGAGGCTACTCGGGAGAGAACATTCCGGTGGTGGGTCGTATCACAGTACCGGTGAAATACAAGGATCAAGTTCAGAGATTGCCTCTAATAGTAGTGGCAGGAGACAAGCCTGCCTTACTAGGAAGAAATTGGTTGGGATCGCTGAAGCTGGATTGGAGTGAGATTTTTCGTGTTGAAATGAGATTTGCGTCAAAAGATGATGTCATCAAGATTTATCCGAAGGTGTTCTGCGAAACGGCCTCCGATCCAAGGCTTCAAGGCGAGTGTCAGGGTACAGAAGGACGCTAGATCGGTTTACTGCAAGCCACATTCTGTACCATATGCACTCAAGGAGAAGGTTGAGCAAGAACTCAAAGGCTAGAGACTGAGAACATTATTTCTAAGATAGATTGATGTAATTGGGCTACACCCATTGTTGTTATATCTAAGTCCGATGGTAAGGTAAGATTGTGTGGTGATTTTAAAGTAACCGTAAACCAGGTTCTAGAGGGTAATGTCCCAAATACATTGCCAAATATAGAAGATTTGTTCACAACACTGACAGGGGGTCAGATCTTCTCAAAGTTGGATCTTACGAATGCCTACTTACAGCTTGAACTAGATGAGGAGTCCAAGTCATGCTTGACTATAAATACTCATCTCGGCCTATAGCAATTTAATAGGCTACCATTTGGAGTGCCTTCCACCCCTGCCATATTCCAAAGGGTAATGAACCAGATTTTGCAAGGTATTGAAGTGGTAGTATGTTATTTAGATGACATACTAATTTCAGCACAAAATAGGCAAATTCATAATAACATATTGAATGAAGTCCTCAAACGGCTAGAGAAGCACAGAGTACGAGTGTCTGCTCGCAAGTGTGAGTTATTTCAAAACTCAGTGGAATACTTAGGGTACAGATTCGACAAAGATGGTTTACATCCAACTCAGGAAAAAGTGGATGCAATCAGAAATGCACCCACTCCCAAGAATGTCACTGAACTTCGATCATTTTGGGGTCTTTTGAACTATTATAGGAAGTTCCTACCAAATTTGGCTACAGTATTAGATCCACTGAATGAACTATTGAAAAACAAGTCCATTGGAAGTGGTTAAAAGAATGTGATACAGCATTCAAGGAGTGTAAAACCAACTTGGTAGGGAGCACCATGTTCACTATGATGTATCTCAGGAGATCAAGCTAGCATGTGATGCCTCTCCGTATGGAATTGGGGCAGTAATCTCTCATGTATTACATAGTGGGGAGGGGAGACCATTTGCTTTTGCTTCACACACTCTCAGTGCCCGTGAGCGTAATTATGCGCAAATCGAAAGGGAAGCTTTGGCATTAATTTTTGGGGTCAAGAAGTTCCACAAATACTTGTGTGGTCATAAGTTTACTCTCGTTATGGACCATAAGCCCCTAACAGCAATTGTCCATCCAAAGTCCCCAGTTCCAACATTAGCTGCAGCGCGAATGCAGAGGTGGTCTTTGATTTTGTCAGCATATATGTATGATATTGAATACAGACGATCAGCTGATCACAGTAATGCTGATGCAATGTCTAGATTGCCTCCCCATCACAAGTTACACCCGATAGGGAAGAAGTGTTTTATTTCTCATACATTGATGAACTGCCAGTCGCAGCTGAAGAGATTGGTAGAGCAACCAAACGTGATCCAGTTATGTCAAAGGGGTATGAGTATATTGCAAATGGATGGCCAAACCAGGTAACAGACAAAGATATTCATCCATTCTTCATTCGTAGGAATGAATTATCAGTCGATAAAGATTGTATCATGTGGGGTGCAAGAGTGGTTATACCAAATAAACTTAGGTCCAAATTATTAGGAGACCTCCATGACCAGCACCTGGGAATGTGCTTGACCAAGAGTTTTGCACGCAGTTACTTATGGTGGCCAGGTCTTGATAAAGATATGAGTACATCGTCAGTCAGTGTACGACATGTCAATCAGTAATGTCAAGCAACCACCACTACAGTACAGCAAGTACCATTACAGCTTTAGAAATGGCCTCCCCAGGGTGTGGCAAAGGTTACATATTGATTTTGCTGAGTTAGAAGGACAACAATTGTTCATTGTGATTGATAGCCATTCGAAGTGGGTTGAGGTGTTTCCAATGTGGAAAATAACAACAAGTAAAACATTAGACATTTTGCGAAGATTATTTTCTTCATTTGGCCTCCCTGAAGAAATTGTTTCGGATAATGGACCACAATTTCGTTCAGAAGAATTTGCACAGCTCACGAGCAAAAACAGTGTGAAACATACCAAGGTTCCACCATACCACCCTGCTTCGAATGGTGCAGCAGAACGCACTGTACAAATTGTAAAACGTGCCCTCATCAAACAAATGTTGGATACAAATCCAAAGAAATGACAGTTGTCATTGGACCACAAATTAGTTAATTTTCCAATAACGTATTGTAATACTTCTCACACAACTACTGGCAGAGTTGTTTCTCAAACGACAGCCACGAGCCAGATTCTCGTTGTTAAAACCAAACTTGCCACAGACCATAGAAGAGACACAATTAAGACAGAAAGAGAATCGTGATACAAGTAGAGTGAAAGAGAGAAGTGTGAAATTAAACCAGAAGGTGAGAGTGAAGAACCATTACCATAAATGGTTAAAGTGGTTACCAGGAAGAGTGGTGAAGATATGTGGTCCTCGCACATATTAGGTCAAGATGTTTGATAATGGACAGGTTAGGTTTGTTCACATTGATCATATTTTACCCACAGACATGGAGGGAGTTGAAGGTGGGAGTGATTCCGTTATTTCTGACTCATCAGATAGTTTTGATATACCAGTAGCATATCCTACATCCAATTTACTGGAAACAAATCCAAGAGAAAGTCAGAATTTAAGTCTGAGTCCGAGTCAGGAAAACAAACAGTCTGAAGTTAGAGAGAGTTCAAATGGAAATCAAGGGCGTCCCTTGGAGGAAAACTTTCCTCAGGATCAGCCTTGAATGAGTTTAAATTAGACACCATGTTTGGAAGGTTCTGTTCGCGAGCGAAGTATCCTCTTCGAAACAGAAAACAAGTGGTTAAGTTTGATTTGTAAATATGGCAAAATAAGTTCATATCCTTGCTATGTATAACCATGCAAGTTATAGAAACATAGAAAATAGGTGCAGGAGTAGGCCATTCGGCCCTTCGAGCATGCACCACCATTCAATATGATCATGGCTGAACATGCAACTTCAGTACCCCATTCCTGCTTTCTCTCCATGCCCCTTGATCCCTTTAGCCGTAAGGGCCACATCTAACTCCCTTTTGAATATATCTAACGAACTGGCCTCAACAAATTTCTGTGGTAGAGGATTCCACAGGTTCACAATTCTATGAGTAAAGAAGTTTCTCCTCATCTTGGTCTGAAATGGCTTACCCCTTACCCTTATACTGTGACCCCTGATTCTCGACTTCCCCAACATCGGGAACATTCTTCCTGCATCTAACCTGATCAAATCCTGTCAGAATTTTATATGTTTCTATGAGATCCCCTCTCATTCTTCTCAATTCCAGTGAATGTAAGCCTAGTCGATCCAGTCTTTCTTCATATGTCAGTTCCGCCATCCCGGGAATCAGTCTGGTGAACCTTCGCTGCACTCCCTCAATAGCAAGAATGTCCTTCCTCAGATTAGGAGACCAAAACTGAACACAATACTCCAGGTGAGGCCTCACCAAGGCCCTGTACAACTGCAGTGGACCACCCTGCTCCTATACTCAAATCCCCTAGCTATGAAGGCCCCTAGGGGGAGTGTTTGCTAGTGCTGTTGGGGAGGGGTTAAACTAATATGGCAGGGGGATGGGAATCTATGCAGGGAGACAGAGGGAAATAAAATAGGGGCAGAAGCAAAAGATAGAAAGAAGAATAGTAAAAGTGTAGGGCAGAGACACCCAAGGCAAAAATCAAAAAGGGCCACATTACAGCAAAATTCTAAAGGGACAAAGAGTGCTAAAAAGACAAGCCTGAAGGCTCTGTGCCTCAATGCGAGGAGTATTCATAATAAGGTAGATGAATTAACTGCGCAGGCAGCTATTAACGATGATAATTGGGATTACAGAGACATGGCTCCAGGGTGACCAAACTGGAAACTCAACATCCAGGGGTATTCAACATTCAGGAAGGATAGACAGAAAGGAAAAGGAGGTGGGGTAGCGTTGCTGGTTAAAGAGGAAATTAACGCAATAGTAAGAAAGGACATTAACTTGAATGACGTGGAATCTGTATGGGTAGAGCTGCGGAATACCAAAGGGCAGAAAACACTAGTGGGAGTTGTGTACAGATCACCAAACAGTAGTAGTGAGGTTGGGGATGGCATCAAACAGGAAATTAGGGATGCGTGCAATAAAGGTACAGCAGTTATCATGGGAGACTTTAATCTACATATAGATTGGGCTAACCAAGCTGGTAGTAATGTGGTGGAGGAGGATTTTCCGGAGTGTATTAGGGATGGCTTTCTAGACCAATATGTCGAGGAACCAACTAGAGAGCTGGCCATCCTAGACTGAGTGTTGTGTAATGAGAGACGACTAATTAGCAATCTTGTTGTGCGAGGCCCCCTGGGGAAGAGTGACCATAATATGGTATAACTCTTTATTAAGATGGAGAGTGACAGTGTCAATTCAGAGACTAGGGTCCTGAACTTAAGGAAAGGTAACTTTGATGGTATGAGACGTGAATTGGCTAGGATAGACTGTAAAATGATACTTAAAGGGTTGACTGTGAATAGGCAATGGCAGACATTTATAGATTACATGGATGAACTTCAACAATTGTACATCCCTGTCTGGAGTAAAAATAAAACGGGGAAGGTAGCTCAACCGTGGCTAACAAGGGAAATTAGGGATAATGTTAAATCCAAGGAAGAGGCATATAAATTGGCTAGAAAAAGCAGCAAAACTGAGGAATGGGAGAAATTTAGAATTCAGCAGAGGAGGACAAAGGGTTTAATTAAGAGGGAAAAAATAGAGTATGAGAGTAAGCTTGCAGGGAACATAAAAACTGACTGCAAAAGCTTCTATAGATATGTGAAGAGAAAAAGATTAGTGAAGACCAATGTAGGTCCTTTGCAGTCAGAATCAGGTGAATTTATAATGGGGAACAAAGAAATGGCAGACCAATTGAACTGTCTTCACTAAGGAAGACAGTTCAATTGGGTCAGTTCACTTTGGATCTGTCTTCACTAAGGAAGACACAAATAACCTTCCGGAAATATGAGGGGTTCGAGGGTCTAGCGAAAAGGAGGAACTGAAGGAAATCCTTATTCGTCAGGAAATTGTGTTAGGGAAATTGATGTGATTGAAGGCCGATAAATCCCCAGGGCCTGATAGGCGCCATCCCAGAGTACTTAAGGAAGTGGCCCTAGAAATAGTGGATGCATTGGTGATCATTTTCCAACATTCTATTGACTCTGGATCAGTTCCTATGGACTGGAGGATAGCTAATATAACACCACTTTTTAAAAAAGGAGGGAGAGAGAAAACAGGGAATTATAGACCGGTTAGCCTGACATCAGTAGTGGGGACAATGTTGGGATCAATTATTAAAGATGTAATAGCAGCGCATTTGGAAAGCAGTGACAGGGTCAGTCCTAGTCAGCCTGGATTTATGAAAGGGAAATCATGCTTGACAAATCTTCTAGAATTTTTTGAGGATGTAACTAGCAGAGTGGATAAGGGAGAACCAGTGGATGTGGTGTATTTGGACTTTCAAAAGGCTTTTGACAAGGTCTCACACAAGAGATTAGTGTGCAAAATTAAAGCACATGGTATTGGGGGTAATGTACTGACGTGGATAGAGAACTGGTTGTCAGACAGGAAGCAGAGAGTTGGAATAAATGGGTCCTTTTCAGAATGGCAGGCAGTGACCAGTGGGGTGCCACAGGGTTCAGTGCTGGGACCCCAGCTATTTACAATATACATCAATGATTTAGATGAAGGGATTGAATGTAATATCTCCAAGTTTGCAGATGACACTAAGCTGGGTGGCGGTGTGACCTGTGAGGAGGATGGTAAGAGGCTGCAGGGTGAGTTGGACAGGTTAGGTGAGTGGGCAAATGCATGGCAGATGCAGTATAATGTGGATAAATGTGAGGTTATCCACTTTGGTGGCAAAAATAGGAAGACAGAATATTATCTGAATGGTAACAGATTAGGAAAAGGGGAGGTGCAACGAGTCCTGGGTGTCATGGTACATCAGTCATTGAAGTTTGGCATGCAGGTACAGCAGGCGGTGAAGAAGGCAAATGGCATGTTGGCCTTCATAGCGAGAGGATTTGAGTATAGGAGCAGAGAGGTCTTACTGCAGTTGTACAGAGCCTTGGTGAGGCCACACCTGGAATATTGTCTTCAGTTTTGGTCTCCTAATCTGAGGAAGGACGTTCTTGCTATTGAGGGAGTACAGCGAAGGTTCACCTGATTGATTCCCGGAATGGCAGGACTGACATATGAGGAGAGGCTGGATCAACTGGGCTTGAATCCACTGCAGTTTAGAAGAATGAGAGGGGATCTCATAGAAACATATAAAATTCTGACAGGATTGGACAGGTTAGAGGCAGGAAGAATGTTGCCGTTGCTGGGGAGTTCCAGAACCAGGGGTCACAGTCTAAGAATAATGGGTAAGCCATTTAGGACCAAAATGAGGAGAAACTTCTTCACTCAACTGCCGCAGAAAGTTGTTGAGGTCAGTTCATTAGATATATTCAAAACGGAGTTAGATCTGGCCCTCACGGCCAAAGGGATCAAGGGGTATGGAGAGAAAGCAGGAAAGGGGTACTGAGGTTGATTGATCAGCCATGATCTTATTGAATGGCAGTGCAGGCTCGAAGGGCCGAATGGCCTACTCCTGCACCTAATTTCTATGTTTTTATGTTTCTATGTTTCTATGCCATTTGTCTTCTTCACCACTTGATGTACCTGCATGCCAACTTTCAATGACTGATGTACCATGACACCCAGGTCTCGTTGCACCTCCCCTTTTCCTAATCTGTCACCATTCAGATAATATTCTGCCTTCCTGTTTTTGCCAACAAAGTGAATAACCTCACATTTATCCACATTATACTGCATCTGCTCTGCATTTGCCCTCTCACCTAACCTGTCCAAGTCATTCTGCAACCTCTTAGCATCCTCCTCACTGCTCACATCTGCAAACTTGGAGATATTACATTCAATTCCTTCGTCCAAATCATTAATGTATATTGTAAAGAGCTGCAGCACCCCACTAGTCACTGCCTGCCATTCTGAAAAGGACCCGTTTATTTCTACTCTCTGCTTCCTGTCTGCCAACCAGTTCTCCATCCACGTCAATACATTACTCCCAATACCAGGTGCTTTAAGTTTGCACACTGATCTCTTGTGTGGGACCTTGTCAAAAGTCTTTTGAAAGTCCAAATACACCACATTCACTGTTTCTCCCTTGTCCACTCTACTATTTACATCCTCAAAAAATTCTAGAAGATTTGTCAAGCATGATTTCCCTTTCATAAATCCATGCTGACTTGGACTGATCCTGTCACTGCTTTCCAAATGCACTGCTATTGCATCTTTAATAATTGATTCCAACATTTTCCCCACTACCGATGTCAGGCTAACCGGTCTATAATTCCCTATTTTCTCTCTCCCTCCTTTTTTAAAAAGTGGGGTTACATTAGCTACCCTCCAATCCATAGGAACTGATCCAGAGTCTATAGAATGTTGGAAAATGACCACCGATGCATCCACTATTTCTAGGGCCACTTCCTTAAGTGCTCTGGGATGCAGACTATCAGGCCCTGGGGATTTATCGGCCTTCAGTCCCATCAATTTCCCTAACACAATTTCCTGACTAATAAGGATTTCCTTCAGTTCCTCCTTCTCACTAGACCCTCGGTCCCCTAATATTTCCGGAAGGTTATTTGTGTCTTCCTTCGTGAAGACAGAACCAAAATATTTGTTCAATTGGTCTGCCATTTCTTTGTTTTCTATTATAAATTCACCTGATTCTGACTGCAAGGTACCTACATTTGTCTTCACTAATCTTTTTCTCTTCACATATCTTTTGCAGTTATGTATGATGATTGTTTGTTAAAATAACTTCTTCATTAAGGAGGGAGAAGTGTAATGTCTGTAGCTCCACACTGTGGATGCCTGTGTTACTGCAGCTAGTGCTGTTTAATAAAGAGCACGTCACCTGACCAGCAGGTCAGAAGATTTTGGACCAGCAGCCATCTTACAGGTTGTGTGTTGTGTGCTTCCCTGAAGATATTACACCACTGTTCTGCCCAACTGACCAGTACATTGATATCTTCCTGCAGTCTACAGCTTTCCTCCTCACTGACAACCACATGAGCAATGTTTGTATCATCTGCAAACTTCTTTATCATGCCTCCTACATTTAAGTTTAAATCATACAAAAAGCAAGGGACTGAGCACTGAGCCCTGTGGAACCCCACTGGAAACAGCCGAAAACTTGGACATTGTGCTCTGAATAGAAAGTCAGTGCTGAATTAAGATCCGGGAGAGTAGAAACCGTGCTCAGCCAGAAACTGGTGTTCAGCAGGGTATGTAACAATCGTGAGCAAAAGGCAACTCACAAGGATGATAGCAGGTGAGGGATTCTAGCTTCAGGAAAGGCAGGGGCTGTTCTCTCTAGAAAGGTGAAGGCTGGGCTACCCGATAAAGGTCTTTATGTTTATGAAGGGGTTTGATCGGATAGACGTAGAGAAAATGTTTCCACTTGTGGGGGAGACCAGAACTAGGGGCCATCAATATCAGACAGTCACTAATAAACCCAATGGGGAATTCAAGAGAAACTTCTTTACCCAGAGAGTGGTGAGAATGTGGAACTCGCTGCCACAGGGAGGGGTTGAGGTGAATAGTATCGATGCATTTAATGGGACGTCAGATAAACACATGAGGGAAAAAGGAATAGAAGGATATGTCTATGTAAACTTGAGGTGATGCAAAACTCGGCTGCCCACGTCCTGACTCGCATCAAGTCCCGCTCACCCATCACCCCTGTACTCGCTGACCCAGGGGCTCCTGGTTAAGCAACGCCCAATTTGAAACTTCCCATTCTTATTTTCAAATCCTTCCATGGCCCTCGCCCCTCCCTGTCTCTGTAATCTTCTCCAGTCCCGCAACCTCCTGAGATCTCTGCGCTCCTCTAATTCTGTCCTCTTGAGTATCCCTGATTATAATCGCTCCACCATTGGTGGCCGTGCCTTCTGTTGCCTGGGCCCCGAGCTCTGGAACTCCCTGCCTAAACCTCTCCGCCTCTCTACATCTCTTTCCTCCTTCAACACACTCCTAAAACCTACCTCTTTGACCAAGCTTTTGGTCACCTGCCCTAATTTCTCCTTGTGTGGTTCAGTGTCGAATTTTTTTTGCCTCATAACACTCCTGTGAAGTATCTTGGGACGTTACACTACGTTAAAGGCGCTATATAAATGCAAGATGTTGTTGATAGGGTGAGATGAAGTAAATGAAAGGAGTCTCGTGCGGAACATAAACACTGGTATAGACCACTCTGGCCGAATGGCCTGTCTGTGTTGTAGTCTGGAAGAAATTTGTAAAAAATCTGCTCATTTGAAGATTTGCATTTCCATTGAAATGCTAACAGCTGAAAATCTATCGTCTAGATGAATATTTGGAAGCTGAAAGGCAGGCTTACTGCTGCCAGGTATTAATGATCTGAACTAAACCCAGGGGTAGTGACCACTCGGCTAATTTATCAACTTCACTTTTCATATTAATGGCTAAAAGTTGTCCCCGAAGTAAACTTTAATCTATTTAATTTTATTATGTAAAAATCAAAATGCTCGTGGAATCTAGAACAGAAGAACATAACAAATAGCAGCAGGAGTTGGCCATGCGCCCCCTCGAGCATGCTCCGCCATTTAATACGATCATGGCTGATCATCGACCTCATCCTCCTCCACTTTCCCGCCCGATCCCCAAATCCCGTGATTCCCCCAGACTCCAAAAATCTATCGATCTCTGCCTTGAATATATTCAGAGACTCAGCCTCCACAGCCCTCTGGGGCAGAGAATTCCAAACATTCACCACCCTCTGAGTGAAGAAATTCCTCCTCATCTCAGTCCTAAATGGCCGACCCCTTATCCTGAGACTGTGACTCCTAGCTCTAGACTCCCCAGCCCGGGGGGAAACATCCTCCCTGCATCTACCCTGTTCAATCTAATCTGCTCGCTTACTTGTGAATGAGATGCTTGACTTAGGCAACATGAACAAAACTTGGCTGTGCCTTTTTGTACTCGAATTAATAAATACAGCTGTTTCTGACCTTATGTGCACCGTGTCTTTTTCATATTCACTGTTGGTAATTGTCAGCGCACCTTGTCAACCCTGCACAAGAGCTGCGTCACCTGCGTCACTCGGATTCATAAATCGGAACATTGGGCAGATTAGTCACCTAAATATATAAACTGGTGCATTTAAATGCGTTTGTTGAAAGCAATACCGAAAGAATGCTGCTGACAATGAGTTTCTCAATGAATCTGACTATAAGTTGAGCACATTTAACAATTTACGGCTTATCATACAATCACAGAATGATTCACAGGCAGCCCCTCGGAATCGAGGAAGACTTGCTTCCACTCTAAAAGTGAGTTCTCAGGTGACTGAACAGTCCAATACGGGAATTACAGTCCCTGTCACAGGTGGGACAGACAGTGGTTGGAGGAAAGGGTGGGTGGGACTGGTTTGCCGCACGCTCCTTCCGCTGCCTGCGCTTGGTTTCTGCATGCTCTCGGCGACGAGACTCGAGGTGCTCAGCGCCCTCCCGGATGCTCTTCCTCCACTTAGGGCGGTCTTTGGCCAGGGACTCCCAGGTGTTGGTGGGGATGTTGCACTTTATCAAGGAGGCTTTGAAGGTGTCCTTGAAACGGTTCCTCTGCCCACCTGGGGCTTGCTTGCTGTGTAGGAGTTCTGAGTAGAGCGCTTGCTTTGGGAGTCTTGTGTCAGGCATGTGAACAATGTGGCCCGCTCAACGGAGCTGGTCGAGTGTGGTCAGTGCTTCGATGCAGAATGATACAGCGCAGAAGGAAACCATTCAGCCATGAACTCATTGAATGGCGGTGCAGGCTAGAAGGGCTGAATGGCCTACTCCTGCACCTATTTTCTATGTTTTCTATGTTTCTATGAGCCTGTGCCGGCTCTTTGGTGGAGCGATCCATCAGTCCCACTCTTCCCGCTCTTTCCCCGTTGATATGTAAATGTTTTCCCTTCAAGTATTTATCCAATTCCCGTTTGAAAGTTACTATTGAATCTGCTCTCACCGCCCTTTCAGGCAGCGCCTTCCTGATCACAACAACTCGCTGCGTAAACACATTCTCCTCATCTCCCCGTCTGGTTCTTTTGCCAGTCATCTTAAATCTGTCTCCTCTGGTTACCGACCCTCCTGTCACTGGAAGCTGTTTCTCCTTATTTACTCTATCAAATCCCTTCGTAATTTTGAACACCTCTATCAAATGTCCACTTAACCTTCTCTGCTCTAAGGAGAACAACTCCAGCTTCTCCAGTCTATCTATGTAACTGAAGTCCCTCACCCCTGGTCATCATCATAGGCAGTCCCTCAGAATCGAGGAAGACTTGCTTCCACTCCCAAAGTGAGTTCTCTGGTGGCTGAACAGTCCAATACGAGAGCCACAGATCCTGTCACAGGTGGGGCAGACATTTGTTGAGGGAAGGGGATGGGTGGGACTGGTTTGCTGCATGCTCCTTCCGTTGCCTGCGCTTGACCTCTTCACGCTCTCAGCGTTGAGTCTCGAAGAACCAGGGTCTTCGGCCAGGGACTCCCAGGTGTCAGTGGGGATGTCGCATTTTACCAGGGAGGCTTTGAGGGTGTCCTTGTAACGCCTCCGCTGCCCACCTTTGGCTCGTTTACTATGATGGAGCTCCGCATAAAGCATTTGCTTAGGGAGTCTCGTATCTGGCATGCGAACTATGTGGCCTGTCCAGCGAAGCTGATCGAGTGTGGTCAGTGCTTCAATACTGGGGATGTTAGCCTGGACGAGGACACTGACCCCTGGTACCATTTTACTAAATCGCTTCTGCACCCTCTGCAAGGTTTTGACATCTTTCCTAAAGGCGGTGCCTAGAATTGGACACAATACTCGGCTGAGGGCTAACCAATGATTTATAAAGGTTTAACCTAATTTCTCACTTTTGTCTTCTCTTCCTCTATTAATAAAGCCCAGAATCCCACATGCTTTGTTTAACAGCCTTCTCAAACTGCCCTGCCACCTTCAAAGACATGTGTACGTTCACCCCCTGGTCTCTCTGTTCCTGCACCCCCTTTAAAATTGTACCCTTTAGTTTATATTGCCTCTCCTCATTCTTCCTACCAAAATCTATCACTTCACACTGCTCTGCGTTTAATTCCATCCGCCATGTGCCTGCCCACTTCACCAGTCTGTGTCCTCCTGAAGTCTGTGACTATCCTCCTCACTGTTTGGTACATTTCCAAGTTTCATATCATCTAGAAACTTTATAATTATGCCCAGTATACCCAAGTCCAGGTTATTAATATATGTCAAAAGGAGAAGTAGTCCTAATACTGGCCCCTGAGGAACATCACTGTATACCTCCCTCCAGTCTGAGAAACAACCGTTCACCATGACTCTCTGCTTTCTGTCCTTTAACTAATTTTGTATCCATGCTGCCACTGCCCCTTTAATGCTATGGGCTTTAATTTTGTTTATTATGTGGTACTTTGTTTGAAAGTCCTATACACATCAGCAGCACTACCCTGTTCAACCTTACCGTCACTTCATCAAAGAACTCAAGCAAGTTAGTCAAACACAATTTGCCTTCAAGAAATCTGTGCTGACCTTCATTTATTAGCCCATACTTTTCTAAATGCAAATTTATTTTTCCCGACATTGTTGTCTCTAAACGTTTTCCCACCACCATAGGCTGACTGGCCTGTAGATGCCGGCTTTAACCCTATCCCCTGGCAATTGCCAATTTAAAGTTATACATATGCCCCCTTTTTAAAGGGGTACAACCAATAAGGTCTCTAATTAATTGAGCATTGTACGTAGTGATTTAAAAATTCTCATCCTTGTTTTCATATCCCTCCATGGCCCTCACCCCTCCCTGTCTCTGTAATCTCCTCCAGCCCAACAACCCCCCGAGATATCTGCACTGCTCTAATTCTGCCCTCTTGAGCATCCCTGATTATAATCGCTCCACCATTGGTGGCCGTGCCTTCTGTTGCCTGGGCCCCAAGCTCTGGAACTCCCTCCCTAAACCTCTCCACCTCTCTCTCCTCCTTTAAGACGCTCTTTAAAACCAAGCTTTTGGTTGCCTGCCCCAATTTCTCCTTATGTGACTTGGTGTCAAATGTTTTGGTCTCGTAACGCTCCTGTGAAGTGCCTTGGGACGTTTTACTACGTTAAAGGTGTAAATGCAAGTTGTTATTTCAATTAAACTTTTGCAATTATAGTCTTGCACCCTAAAATTGCACCTGCCCTCCTTAGAATGCATTGTGCAACAAAAAGATCACCCCTTGTGGATCCAGCCAAGGTGTCCATCCACCAGTCCTGGGTGGACACAGTCGCTGGTGGCCGGGTGGGAGGTCCATCTGGCTGCCTGCCACTCTTCCGTGCTCTTGTCTGCGACCCGGTGGCCCTGGAGACGGAGCATGCGGTGTCAGCCGGGAGACGAGAACCATTTTGTGACGGGTGGGCACTGCAGGGACTAGAGGCTGGAGAAGGGTGATAATATTTAACTTTAGAAGTTTCCGTTTGTTTTATAGTTTCGTTCTTTGTTGGTTATGCCCCTGAAGAGAAGGCGTGCATTTCTACAGCGCCAGTCATGACCACCGGATGTCCCTAAGCGCTTTACAGCCAATGAAGTACTTCTTTGAAGTGTAGTCACTGTTGTAATGACAGGGCGTCGGTTTAGTGTCTCATCCAACTGGAGTGCTACATCACCCGGGGAATCGTATTTTAATTTGTTAAGCTACATTTAAATTTTTTAAATTAATTTATAGAGTCCTTATTGGTTGAGCCCTTGTACAAAGGGGGCATGTGCTTAATTTTAAATTGTCATTGCAGGTGGCGATTTCAAAATTATCATCCTTGTTTTCAAATCCCTCCATGGCCTCACCCCTCCCTATCTCCGTAACCTCCTCCAACCCCACAACTCTCCGAGATCTCTGCGCTCCTCCAATTCTGGCCTCTTGAGCATCCCTGATTTTAATCGGTCCACCATCGGTGGCTGTGCCTTCAGCTGCCTGGGCCTCAAGCTCTGGAACTCCCTCCCTAAACCTCCCCGCCTCTCTCTTTCGTCCTTTCCCATGAAAAGGAACACCTCTTTCTATCTGCTTCGATGCCAATTTGTACGTGGCTTGGGCAATAATCCAGGGACTGGAGCTCATAAATCTAGGCTGACACTCCAGTGCAGTACTGAGGGAGCGCTGCACTGTCAGAGGTGCCGTCTTTCAGATGAGACATCTGTGCACTCAGGTGGGTGTAAAAGATCCCATGGCACTATTTCGAATAAGAAGAGCAGGGGAGTTATCCCCGGTGTCCTGGTCATTATCACATTGTTGTTTGTGGGAGCTTGCTGTGTGCAAATTGGCTGCCGCGTTTCACAAGAACACAAGAAATAGGAGTAGGCCATTTGACCCCTCGAGCCTGCTCCGCCATTTAATAAGATCATGGCTGATTTGATCATGGACTCAGTTCCACTTCTCTGCCCGCTCCACATCACCAAGAAAGGGAAGATAGACTATGAAAGTAAACTAGCACAAAATATAAAAACAGATAGCAAGAGTTTGTATAGGTATATAAAAAGAAAAGAGTGGTTAAAGTAAATGTTGGTCTCTTAGAGGACGAGACCGGGGAATTAGTAATGGGGAACATGGAGATGGCAGAAACTCTGAACAAATATTTTGTATCAGTCTTTACGGTAGAGGACACTAACAATATTCCAACAGTGGATCGTCTAGGGGCTATGTGGGTGGGGGGGGGGTGGAACTTAACACAATCACAATCACTAAGGAGGTGGTACTCAGTAAGATGATGGGACTAAAGGCAGATAGATCCCCTGGACCTGATGGCTTGCATCCTAGGGTCTTAAGAGAAGTAGCGGCAGGGATTGTGGACGCATTGGTTGTAATTTACCAAAATTCCCTGGATTCTGGGGAGGTCTCAGCAGATTGGAAAACTGCAAATGTAACGCCCCTATTTAAAAAAGGAAACAGACAAAAAGCTGGAAACTATAGATCAGTTAGCCTAACATCTGTGGTTGGGAAAATGTTGGAGTCCATTATTAAAGAAGCAATAGCAGGACATTTGGAAAAGCAAAATTCGGTCAGGCAGAGTCAGCATGGATTTATGAAGGGGAAGTCATGTTTGACAAATTTGCTGGAGTTCTTTGAGGATGTAACAAACAGGGTGGATAAAGAGGAACCAGTGGATGTGGTGTATTTGGACTTACAGAAGGCATTTGACAAGGTGCCACATAAAAGGTTACTGCACAAGATAAAAGTTCATGGGGTTGGGGGTAATATATTAGCATGGATCGAGGATTGGCTAACTAACAGATAACAGAGAGTTGGGATAAATGGTTCATTCTCTGTTTGGCAACCAGTAACTAGTGGAGCACCACAGGGATCAGTGCTGGGACCCCAACTATTTACAATCTATATTAACGACTTGGAAGAAGGGACTGAGTGTAACGTAGCCAAGTTTGCTGATGATACAAAGATGGGAGCAAAAGCAATGTGTGAGGAAGACACAAAAAATCTGCAAAAGGACATAGACAGGCTAAGTGAGTGGGTAATAATTTGGCAGATGGAGTATAATGTTGAAAAGTGTGAGGTCATGCACTTTGGCAGAAAAAAATCAAAGAGCAAGTTATTATTTAAATAGAGAAAGATTGCAAAATGCTGCAGTACAGCGGGACCTGGGGGTACTTGTGCATGAAACACAAAAGGATAGTATGCAGGTACAGCAAGTGATCAGGAAGGCTAATGGCATCTTGGCCTTTATTGCAAAGGGGATGGAGTATAAAAGCAGGGAAGTCATGCTCCAGCTATACAAGGTATTGGTGAGACCACACCTGGAATAATGCATGCAGTTTTGGTTTCCATATTTACGAAAGGATATACTTGTTTTGGAGGCAGTTCAGAGAAGGTTCACTAGGTTGATTCTGGGGATGAGGGGGTTGACTTATGAGGAAAGGTTGAGTAGGTTGGGCCTCTACTCATTGGAATTCAGAAGAATGAGAGGTGATCTTATCGAAACGTATAAGATTATGAGGGGGCTTGACAAGGTGGATGCAGAGAGGATGTTTCCACTGATGGGGGAGACTAGAACTAGAGGGCATGATCTTAGAATAAGGGGTCTCCCATTTAAAACAGAGATGAGGAGAAATTTCTTCTCTCAGAGGGTTGTAAATCTGTGGAATTCGCTGCCTCAGAGAGCTGTGGAAGCTGGGACATTGAATAAATTTAAGACAGAAATAGACAGTTTCTTAAACGATAAGGGGTTATGGGGTGTGGGCGGGGAAGTGGAGCTGAGTCCATTATCAGGTCAGCCATGATCGTATTAAATGGTGGAGCAGGCTCGAGGGGCTGTATGGTCTACTCCTGCTCCTATTTCTTATGTTCTTATGTTTATTCCCTTATCGCTCCAAAAAGTGACTACACTCCAAAAAGTACTTCATTGGTTGTAAAGCGCTTTGAGATATCCGGTGGCCGTGATAGGCACTATATAAATGCAAGTCTTTCTTTAAGACGCTCCTTAAAACCCAACCCTTTGACAAACCTTTTGGTTGTCTGCCCTAATTTCTCCCTAAAGTGGCTCGGTGTTAAATTCTCTGGTCTTAATAATCACTCCTGTGAAGCGCCTTGGGAAGTTTCACTAAAGTAAGTAGTAGTATTATAGTAGTATTAGGCAGTCCCTCGTATCGAGGATGACCTGCTTCCATACCAAAAAGGGATGAGTTCACAGATGTTTCAATGAGGGACCTGACAATCTAGTTCCCGAACTACATCCTGATGTTCAGCCATGAACTCTCATTGAATGGCGGTGCAGGATAGAAGGGCTGAATGGCCTGCTCCTGCACCTATTTTCTATGTTTCTATGAAGGGTGGAAGATGCTTGTGCGTGGATTTTTTTTTAACGTGTCGTGGCCATTGCATCACCAGCCACCGCACGGGTTTGGCAGAGCTCGGTCTGGGTCCAGTGGCAAGGGTTGAGGCGCTACGCTTCAATGTGACTAGTGGAGTACCGCAAGGTTCTGTGCTGGGGCCCCAGCTGTTTACATTGTACATTAATGATTTAGACGAGGGGATTAAATGCAGTATCTCCAAATTTGCGGATAACACTAAGTTGGGTGGCAGTGTGAGCTGCGAGGAGGATGCTATTAGGCTGCAGAGTGACTTGGATAGGTTAGGTGAGTGGGCAAATGCATGGCAGATGAAGTATAATGTGGATAAATGTGAGGTTATCCACTTTGGTGGTAAAAACAGAGAGACAGACTATTATCTGAATGGTGACAGATTAGGAAAAGGGGAGGTGCAACGAGACCTGGGTGTCATGGTACATCAGTCATTGAAGGTTAGCATGCAGGTACAGCAGGCGGTTAAGAAAGCAAATGGCATGTTGGCCTTCATAGCGAGGGGATTTGAATACAGGGGCAGGGAGGTGTTGCTACAGTTGTACAGGGCCTTGGTGAGGCCACACCTGGAGTATTGTGTACAGTTTTGGTCTCCTAACTTGAGGAAGGACATACTTGCTATTGAGGGAGTGCAGCGAAGGTTCACCAGACTGATTCCCGGGATGGCGGGACTGACCTATCAAGAAAGATTGGATCAACTGGGCTTGTATTCACTGGAGTTCAGAAGAATGAGAGGGGACCTCATAGAAACGTTTAAAATTCTGACGGGTTTAGACAGGTTAGATGCAGGAAGAATGTTCCCAATGTTGGGGAAGTCCAGAACCAGGGGTCACAGTCTGAGGATAAGGGGTAAGCCATTTAGGACCGAGATGAGGAGAAACTTCTTCACCCAGAGAGTGGTGAACCTGTGGAATTCTCTACCACAGAAAGTTGTTGAGGCCAATTCACTAAATATATTCAAAAGGGAGTTAGATGAAGTCCTTACTACTCGGGGGATCAAGGGTTATGGCGAGAAAGCAGGAAGGGGGTACTGAAGTTGAATGTTCAGCCATGAACTCATTGAATGGCGGTGCAGGCTAGAAGGGCCGAATGGCCTACTCCTGCACCTATTTTCTATGTTTCTAATGCAAGTTGCTGTTGGTGGTGGGTGGGTGGTGCGCTGCCCCTTTAAGAATTGCAACGAAGGGGGGGGGGGGGTGGGGCGAGGAGGCGGAGGCGGAGGCGGGATCAAAAGCCCGGGCGGGCCCTGGTGTGGTCCCGCCTTCCTGCGGGCGGCCGTCGCCGATTGGCGGGCGCCGACGTCAGTCAAGGCGCCGGGACGTCGTGCGACGTGCGAGCTTGACTTCCGGCGAGGCGGCGAGTGCTGGCTGGAGACAAAACCGACGCCATGTTTGATTGTCGAGTGTAGTCGGCTGTGCGCTCGGCCCGGCCCGCCCCTCGCTCCCCACCCCGGGCCGCGTTCGATCGATCGGGTTTTACTTCTTGTTAATTTTGAGGGGGGGGGGAAAAAAAAATTACAATCACCGGCCCCACCCCCCCCCCCCGCGCGCGCGGCGAGGGAGCGAGGCAGAGACGGCGGCCCCGGCGGCGCGGACAGGGCGACAGGCAGGCCGAGATGGAGGCGCGGCCGTGAGGAGGAGAGAAATCGGGTAAGCGGGCCGGGCTGGGCCGGGCCGGGCCGGCGGGAGGCTGCTGCGCATGCGCCAGGCGGGGGCGCGCACGTTGGCGGTGGTGGGTGCGAGCGCGCACGCACGCACGCACGCACACTTGTCCCTGGCCAGGTCGACTTGGCTTGCCTCGCCTCTGATGGACTCAGTGCATCCATCCATCGCCTGCAACTTGCACACAGGATATTTCCACTGATAGGGGAAACTAAAACTGAGGGGAGGGGAGGGGGCATAGTCTCGGAATAAGGGGCCGCCCATTTAAAACTGAGATGAGGAGGAATTTCTTCTCTTAAGAGGGTTGTAAATCTGTGGAATTCTCTGCCCCCCCAGAGAGCTGTGGAGGCCGGGTCATTTGAAGATGTTTTAAGGCGGAGATAGATTTTTTGAGCGATGAGGCAGTAAAGGGTTATGGGGAGCGGGCGGGGAAGTGGAGCTGAGTCCACGATCTTGAAGGGGCTTGAAGGGGCCAAGAACATAAGAAATAGGAGCAGCAATTAAAAACAGCAAAATGCTGGGAATCTCAGCAGGTCAGGCATCGTCTGCGGAGAGAAAGCAGAGCTTAACGTTTCGGGTCGATGACCCTTCGTCAAGGGTCATCGACCCGAAACGTTAAGCTCTGCTTTCTCTCCGCAGAGTCATCGACCAGAAATGTTAACTCTGCTTTCTCTCCGCAGATACTGACCCGCTAAGATTTCCAGCTTTTTCTGTTTTTATTCTAGATTCTGCACCCGCAGTATTTTGCTTTTGAAATAGGAGCAGGAATAGGCCACCTGGCCCCTCGAGCCTGCTCCGCCATTCAGTATGATCATGGCTGATCTGATCATGGACTCAGCTCCACTTCCCTGCCCGCTCCTCATAACCCTTTACTCCCTTATCGCTCAAACATCTGTCTACGCCTTAAATATATTCAATGACCCAGCCTCCACAGCTCTCCGGTGCAGAGAATTCCACAGATTTACAACCCTCAGAGAAGAAATTCCTCCTCACCTCAGTTTTAAATGGGCGGCCCCTTATTCTGAGACTATGCCCCCTAGTTTTAGTTTCCCCTATGAGTGGAAATATCCTCTCTGCATCCACCTTGTCGAGCCCCCTCATTATCTTATATGTTTCGATAAGATCACCTCTCATTCTTCTGAACGCCAATGAGTATAGGCCCAACCTACTCAACCTTTCCTCATAAGTCAACCTCCTCATCTCCAGAATCAACCTAGTGAACCTTCTCCGAACAGCCTCCAATGCAAGTATATCCTTCCTTAAATACGGAGACCAAAACTGCACGCAGTACTCCAGGTGTGGCCTCACCATACCCTGTACAGTTGTAGCAGGACTTCTCTGCTTTTATACTCTATCCCCCTTGCAATAAAGGCCAACATTCCATTTGCCTTCCTGATTACTTGCTGTACCTGCATACTAACTTTTTGTGTTTCATGTACAAGGACCCCCAGGTCCCTCTGTACTGCAGCACTTTGCAATTTTTTATCCATTTAAATTATAATTTGCTTTTCTATTTTTGTCTGCCGAAGTGGCTGCTGCACTTTAGACTGTATGCTTCCTGTGGGATTTAAAAAAAAAAACTAATAACTTCCTGCAGAGTAAGTACAACTTGAAGCATTTTATGTTGCAGTATTGATTTGTGTGTGTATAAGTCGGAAGGTTGTGGGTTCAAGTCCCACTCCAGAGAAATGAGTACAAAATTCTAGGCTGACACTCCAATGCAGTGCTGAGGGAGTGCAGCTGCATGCAAAAAAAAATAACTGCCTACAAAGTAAATACAACTTGAAGCATTTAATACAAAAGCAAAATAATGCAGATGCTGGAAGTCTCAGCGGGTCAGGCAGCATCTGTGGAGAGAGAAACCGAATTAACGTTTCAGGCTTGTGACCCTCTGACGAAGGGTCATCGACCTTTCTTTAACTCACTTTCTCTCCACAGACCCGCTGAGAGATCCAGCAATTTCTGTTTTTATTATTGAAGCATTTAATGTTACAGCAATATATATTACAACTGCATGGGTGGGGGGGAGGGGGGGCTATATAGACATGAGCGTGTGACAGGAGGGAGGTGCTATAGACACGTGCGCGCGGCGGTGGGGAGGGCTATATAGACACGAGCGCGTGACGGGAGGAGGGCTATAGACACGTGCGCGCATGTATGCCAGTCTTGGGCAGGTAGAAGCGCTGGACTTGCCTGAACTGCAACTTGCATTTCAGACTGCATGCATCCCTTGGGCTTAAAGATAAGTAGCTATCTACAAAGTAAATGCAACTTGAAGTATTTAAATTTATTTACAGCTGTGGCTCAGTGGATAGCACCCTTGCCTTTGAGTCAGAAGATTGTGGGTTCAAGTCCCACTCCAGAGACTCAAACACAATCTAGGCTGATACTCGCATTGCAGCACTGAGGGAGTGCTGCACTGTCGGAGGTGCCGTCTTTCAAATGAGACATTGTCTTCTCTCTCGGGTGGATGTAAAAGATTCCATGGCACTATTTTGAAGACGAGCAGGGGAGTTATCCCCGGTGTCCTGGCCAATATTTCTTCTTCTTAGGCGGTCCCTCGTATCGAGGATGACTTGCTTCGACATTAAAAAGGGATGAGTTCACAGGTGTTTCAATGAAGGGCCTGACATTCCAGGTCCCGAACTACATGTTGAAGGGTGGGAGATGCCTGTGGGTGGACTTTTTTAACGTGTGGTGGCCGTTGCACACCAGCCACCACACGGGCTTGACAGAGCTAGGTCTTGGTCCAGTGGCAAGGATTAACCAGGACGACTGGAGGCCAGCTCTGCTGCATGGACCTAGTGCGCACACACATCGCAGTGTGGGCAGGCCCGTGCTGCCCCTGGGCCCTCGCCTCTTCTGGGCCCCGAACTCGCGCCTCTCCTGGGCCCTGATCACATCTCTCTACAATCTCTCGCCGCTCCTTCGCCCTGACCTCGCCGCTCCTGCTGTACCTGCCCACGCTCCAATCAGCGACCTGGATTATGGTGACGTCCAATCCAGTCCTCCTTCTCTAAGTCATCTCCCTCCTGCACCAGCTCGCGCTGCCGATATTTATCCCTCAATCAACACCAGTTTAAAAACAAATTATCCGGGTCATCATCAGATTGCTGTTTGTGGGAGCTTGCTGTGCACAAGTTAGCTGCCGCGTTCCCTACATTGCAACAGTGACTACACTTCAAAAATACTTCATTGGCTGTAAAGAGCTTCAGGACATCCTGAGGTTGTGAAAGGCGCTATAGAATGAGTATTTATGTGTGTGTCAGCAATGAAAATGCAATTTATATGCTTGCAGTATAAATACAATTTAACTGTTTCTGTACTGTAAATACTATGAAGTATTTTGCATGCTACTGTTAACTTATTTTACGTACATACTCTACAGTATGAATAGAGCAACTCGTGTATTTTGTCAGTTAGTTTGACAGCTTTATATATACTGCTTCAGTTTTACTGCTCGTGGAATCTGCAACAGAATGCTTTTGTTTTGCCCACCGCTGATTTCTGTTAGAAGACACTGGTGTACCTTGTAATTTAGGCATGCAGTGCTGCTTATAATACTGTGTGCTAAGTTTCTTTCCATGCCAGTCAGGTGGGTGACGCTGTGCACTTTTAAAATGCTGGGATTCGGTAGGAAGTGAAGAAGTTTACCATCATTGTTTAACATTTCGCTTGGGAGCATAGGAAGACAATTCGGCCATTCAGCCCCTCAAGCCTGCTCCACCATTCAGTTAGATCATGGATGGTCTGTACCTCAGCTCCATTTACCTGCGTTTGCTCCAGTTCCCTCGATACTCAAACCGAACAAAAGTCTATCGATCTCCGTCTTGAAAGCTCCAGTTTTCCCCCAGCAACCACAGCATTTTGGTAGCGAGAATTCCAAATTTCGATTACCCTTTGTGTGAAAAACCCTCCTGAACGACCGAGCTCTACGATTATGTCCCCACAGTCTTGATGTCAGGGGAAACAGTTTCTCCGTATCTACCCTATCGAATCCTTTTCTCATTTTAAACGATTACCCCTCAACCTTCTAAATGCAAGCCAGTTTAGACAACCAGTCCTCATCATTTAACCCTCGGTACCGTTCTGGCGAATCTAGGCTGCACCCCCTCCAATGCCAGTAGCTCTTTCCTGAGGTACAGAGGCCAGCCAGAAAACAGTGGGCTTAAACGTCATGTTAATTGACAATCCCTTAGCATGCAGGATAAAGCGGCCAGTATCTGCAGGACCAGTTTTATTTAAGGTTGTTTTCTCAATGGGGATAAAATATAGTCGCAGTTGCTTCAAATGATGATTGCAGCGCAGCTCCTTCAAAAGATTTGGCATATATTCACCTTTTTGAATGTTTTCGCTGCTTTCAACTCCATTAAGAACATAAGAAATAGGAGCAGGGGTCGGCCATTTGGCCTCTCGAGCCTGCTCCGCCATTCTCTAAGATCATGGCTGATCTGATCATGGACTCAGCTCCACTTCCCTGCCTTTACTCCTTTTTCTGCCTGTTGCTGTGATTATATAATAAATATAAAGAGGGATTTTGTTGTCCCCTGCATCAAATAATTACGGAAGAATTGGGAGTCCTGGGCATAACAGATCGCAAGTCCAACAACAGAGCTCAGTCTTTGCTGCACAAAAGCTGTCAGTGACCATTTCCCTGTTTCTGTACATTCCTATTGTCGCTAGCTTTTAATCCTTCAACACTGATGTATTATTTGTTTAGCGCACTGCATTTGTCTTAGCTTAGAATCTAAGGTACAGCCAATAACAGAATCCAGTGAATAATTCTGATTTGGATCTCTGCTGGTGCTGGGTTAGCAATGTACACAATAATTCTTCCCAGTCCTGCTGGAACTAAGGAAAAGCCAAGGCCCCACTAACCCTTAATAATTTGTACAAATGAACTGGATGGACCTGCATAAGAGCCTCGCTGTATATGCAAATGCAACCCATGAGGCATCGTGGCCACGGTTTTAGGGTGGCCATGTGCAATTTCTTTTATTGCATAAGGTTATTATCTCTACCAGTGTTTTGAAGATCATATTCCATGATTCTCCCTAATTCTCTCTGAAATCGCATGCTGCCTTGGTCATAAACCCCAGAAAGAATGCAAACGTTTGAGTTTAATGAGAATGTACTTTTTAAAGAAAAATGCTGGAGAACATCTGGGGTGATCAGTGGTGGTTGTGGCGTTGGAGATTTTGCCGTTTTGCTTGAGTTAGCAGGCGGGGATGGGTGGGTGGGAAAGACGGACCCTTTCCTCAGGAGATGAAATGGCTCAGCAGAATCTGCAATCAGGTGGCTTGTTCATGTTTTGTGACCAGAAACAGGCTTGATGGCTAAAGGCGTTTTCTCATTCCACATATTCGTATTTTTGCATTAACAATTAAAATGAGACTATTACAGCCCATTACATTAAAAACTCTCAGTAACAATTCATCAAACTAACACTTCACTGTTGGAATGTCATGACTTATTAAAATGACATTAATATTGCATAGCAAGTTCGGGAAAACCCCAAACTGCAGTCATTTTTGTAAATGATGACTTGCCTCTCTCTCCCGTGCAATCTTTCCGAGCTCTCTCCTGGCTCCTTGTGCTCCATTTGATTTACTTCAAGATCCTTGACCTCTCCTTCAAATCCCTCCACGGGCTCAGGCTTCCAAACTTCAGCCATCTCCAGCCTAAAGTCACTGCGCGCGCTCCACTCGTCCATTCAAAATTCTGCGCATGCGCGGTTTTCCTATTTCTGAGCCGGCTGCACGGGAGCTCCAGAGCACTGCGTGGCCGCGCAGTTTAAAGGGAACATTGCTTACCACCCTTTTGTTTGACTCTGGTACCACCTTTTTTTTTTTCTCCCCGGCTCATTACGAGGATATGCTGATAGAGCTAGGCGAGGTCAGGTGGGAGGAGCATAACACCGGCACTGACCAGTTGGGCCGAATGGCTTTTTCTGTGCTGTAAATTCGACGTAATTCACTGTCTATTCATTGTCCGTCTCCCTTTGAAGCATGCTAAAGCACGCCTCTGCGCCTGAGAGTTATAGCAATGCAAATAGTTGTGTTATTCAAGTGACCCTTCTCGGGATCCATTTGACACTTGACTTAAAAGTACAACTAACCTTTTGTGTTTGCATGCGGTAGGTAAGTCATCCTGACATTGAAGCCAGTGCAGTGGGACTGCTTTGCAAGCTGGTAGGGCTGGAGTCGACTTTGAACAGTTTTGTGGGTTTTAGTGATGAAAGCGCCACATGTTTCTCTTGACGGGAGTTGATTTACCAATGCACTGAGTGTTTATATTGTGGTGCGAGTTACAAATTATGATTTAAACACAGTGTGGCTAAATGGGTACTTCCACATTCTGATTATTTTTAAAAGCAGCATTTTTATTTCTTCGGGCAGGTGAAGCTTTTGGCCGAACAATTAATAATACACGGACTTGCGTGTTAGTAAAGGCTGCACCACACCATAGTTTTAATTCAGGGCTACTCGTGAAAAGAACATCTCGTTTTAATTTTGGTAAATTCCAAGGCTTCTTAAATGAAAGGCATTGTTGGAATACCCACAACATTTTCCAGCAATAACAACTTGCATTTATGTAGCGGCGTTAACGCAGTAGGTCCTACGGCGCTTCACGAGAGCGTAATCAGACTAAAATTGACACTGAGCCAAAGGAGGAGATGTTAGGACAGGTGGCCAAACGCTTGGTCAAAGAGGTAGGTTTTAAGAGTGGCTTAAATCAGAGACCGGGAGCTTTAGAGGAGGATTCCCAGAACTTGGGGCCGAGACGACTGAAGGCATGGCCGCCAGTGGTGGGGCGAAGGAAGTGAGGAATGCGCAAGTGGCCAGAGTTGGGGGAAACTGAGAGTTCGCTGAAGATTTTAGGGCTGGAGGAGGTTAGAGAGATTGGGAGGGGGCAAGGCCCTAGAGGGATTTGAACACTAGGATGAGAATTTTAAAATCGAGGCATTACTGGACCGGGAGCCAATGCAGATCAGTGAGCACAGAGGTGATGACAATTAGATTGTAAAAATAGCAATTACATTTCTCTCAACTTTGTATTTTTTTTAAAAAGGAACAAAAGTGAGGTACAATCCAAAAAGGCATGGTGCGAGCGTTTAGCTGTTGAGTCCTGATTCCTAAATGACATGCAGGAAGTAGGGCGTTTGAGTCAATTGTTCCATCAGGGAGATTAGCTAATGAAACTTTCAAAACTTTAATTGTGACGTATAGCTCCTTTTTTTATATAAAAAGAAGATATAGAATTGAGGTTTATTTTAAAGGATGATCGTAAGAATGTTTTGTGCCTAATGAATGCAGAATATTAACTGTACAGAGAACAGGAAAAAAAAGACTTGCCTTTCACGACCTTGGGATGTCCCAAAACAGTTTACGCCCAACAAAGTACTTTTGCAGTGTAGTCACTGTTGTAATGTAGGAAACGTGGCAGCCAATTTGCGCACAGCAAGCTCCCACACAGCAATGAGATAATGACCAGATATGTATAGAGAACTGCCGATATTTGTGTGTTAGTTTGTCAAAGTACCAAACTTCCCAATAGATCATATTAGCTAAAGTACCACGATTCGGTCAGATTTAGTAAGAAATCCAGAATTCACTTAAACTGATTGATTAGTGCAATCTTTAGTTCAGATAATCAGTCATTTGCTGCTGAAATCAGCTCATGATTTTCATATATTAGCTCATGTAAAATTTGCTTTCAGATTTTTCATCAATTTGTTGCAGAAGTACTGTTTGTATCATTGCTATCGGTGAAGTTTTTTGTTAAAATAGAGTTTTGTTTTTTCTCTTCCAGGGTAGCACTCGCCCAAAGGAGCATCGGTGATGATGCACCATGGCAGTGGTCCACAGAATATCCAGCGCCCACTGCAGCGATCCAAGTCATACACGGGCGGCGAGGGAGATGAGCAAACCGCGTTGCCCCAATCTCCTGCCGCGGCGTTTGCTCCGGCCCTCAGCCCCGTGCCACGCACCGTGGCCAGTCCTTCTGGGCCGCAGTCGCCCAGTTACCAGCTGCAACAGCTCATCATGAACCGCAGTCCGGTGTCCGCCCAGAATGTCAACATCACGCTGCAGAATGTGAGCCAGGTGATGGCCGGGAGCCAGCAAATCACCTTGGCCCCGCTCCCGCTTCAAAACCCGGCGTCCCCGGGTTTCCAGTACAGCTCGCAGGCGGTGGGGCAGCAGAGGCGCTTTGAGCACGGGTCTCCGTCGTACATTCAGGTCACCTCCCCCCTGCCGCAGGTGCAGCCGCAGAGCCCCACGCAGCACAGCCCCGCCTCGCTGCTGCAACGGACGGGGTCGACGGCGGCCGCGGGGCTGAGCTTGTGCAACCAGAGCCCGACCCGAGGATTCGTGGACGCCAACGTGCTGGTCCGGCAGCTCAACCTCAGCCCGTCGAGCGGCGGCCACTTCGTGTACCAGGACCCGTCCGGCCTGGCGCAGATCCAGCTGACGGCGGCCGGCCCCTCTGCTCCCGGGCCGCGGGAACGCCGCCTCTCGCAGCCTCACTCGCAGACCGGCGGGACCATTCACCACCTGGGGCCGCAGAGCCCCGCGGCTGCAGGCCCCATGCAACCCCTGCCCAGCCCGGGCCACATCACCACCTCGAACCTGCCCCCGCAGATCAGCAGCATCATTCAGGGACAGCTGATCCAGCAGCAGCAAGTTCTGCACAGCCAGCAGATGGCCAGACCTGTAAACTATGAAAGGACGCCTGTTGCCCTGACCGCGGGCGTGGTGGGGCCGCCAGCTTTTGGGATGACGTCGCCGCCGCCTCCTAACCCGTCTCGGAGCAGCGGCGCTCAAGGCCTGGCGTCGGCCTGCCTGACTCCCACCAGCAGCTGTGCCCCAGCCGTGAGGAAACAACCAAAGAAGTTGGAAGAGATTCCACCTGCCAACCCCGAGATTTCTCACCTGAGGAAGCAGTGTCTGGAGCACCACCTCGCCCAAATGGAGACTCTGAGAGAGACATTTAAGGATTACTTGATTGAACTTTTCTTCCTTCAGCACCGTCAGGGAAATATGATGGACTACTTGGCATTCAGAAGGAAACCCTGTCTAGCCTTGTTGGCGTATCTGAAGCAAAACGACTTGGACCTGGAAGAAGAGGAGGAGGAGGAGCAGTCCGAGGTCATTAATGACGAGGTAAACAAACGATTTACTATTTGGTCTGAAGACCATTCACAGCTTCCAGCCCTCGTGGCAACTGCAGGGTCAGAAAGAGGTTGCGTGTCTGAGGCAAGATGACAAATTCTTCACTGGCGTGCAAATTTATTCTGCTGTCTTTCAAGGCAGGTGAAATTCGGACTAACCTTGAGCTGCTAAGTGGAACAGGGTTATATTCACAAATCTTTGTGAAGGTGGAAATGTTTTGAAGTTTTCTGCCTCTCGGCACCAACAACCACACTCTCGCCCCGCAGTTAGCATGAGAATGGGTACCTCAGCCCATTTCGCTCTGTTGAGAGGCCTATTTAGAGGACCCACGTGGATCATTTTCATCTTAGTCCTACATTGGTGCCAAACCCATATTCTTCCATCCTGTTTTGAGTGTCTCCATTTATATTTGAATGTTTCAGCCAGTGTCCACAGGTCCTTATTCTTTAAGTTAACAATTAGACTGTAGAGAGATTGCACGAGTGACATTTTCTTTGTGCTTTTCCTATGTTTTATATATATATGTACATATATATATTGCTTCAGCATGTAGTAATTTAATGTGATTTTCAAATGTTGTAACTTCAAAATGCACCCAATTCATTTAAGGTTATGAAAAATACGATTTCCTGATTGTGCAGAATCCGACTGGAGTAATATAAAATGTTAACTTAAATCAGGACTTTGTATGGATCATTTAAAAAAGAATCTCAATAATTTATTATATTGTAATAGCATTCAGAATAAATGGAGTTGGGTGTGGAGTAAAGATATTATGTGATATTATGTTACCCGTGAGTGCCAGTGGGATTTCTTTAGAAATGTAAATTGGTGAAGATTGTTAAATCTCTTGGTTTGCATGGTTTCTTTCCACATATTTTTGTTGAATGCTCATTTTTGCCACCCAGCCTGTTGTTGATCTCCATTTAGCCACATCCAACATTATCCATCGTCACTGAGTGTCGGTTTTCTGTTCATGGGTGAAAGGAGAGCCAGGAATATTCTGCAGCTCCGCTCGCTTGTGATTTCTGAGGTCAGCTTTGGGACATTGTACACCATCTAGATCTTCTTCTGCACTGCTAGACATTTAATTCACTTACTAATTCTGTGGTTAATATACTGCAGGAAGAATGAGGCCCCTTTTCTCCAGCAGTAGAGCACTGGGTGCACCGAGCCACAGGGCGGAGTTTGATTCACAGACCGTACTGATTGTGACCATGGCAATTCCTCACTGGGCTTGCCTTGCCCATTCTTGGCAAAAGCAGTAACCAAGGGTATTGTGATGAAATGGCTCTACTTGATGGAACTTGTGTGTGTCTGTGTGTGTGTGCACGCGCACACGTGTGCATTTGTTGGGGAGAAAAACATTAGAGTTAACTCCCTTAAAGCTGGCAAAATTATTTGTGAATGCATTACAACATTGGGAAAGACTCTGATGTGGATCTAAAAGGCTGGCAGAAATGATTTTCTTTTCACTGTCTTACACTTTTCTATTTCATATTTTACGATAAATACTGAAACAGAGTAAAGGTACAACTTGGGTTGTGATTTGCAGTTGCCAAATATTATATAATGGTTGACTTTACTTGTTTCTTTGTAAGCTATTGTGACTGAGCCAACACTTGTGAACTGAAGTGTTTTTTTACGCCTTTTATAAATAACATTTTTATATTTTTCATTTGGAACAGAAGATTGTTTCTGTTATGATCAGAAGTAGCTAAATAATTATTAAAATGCGTGTTCAATGCTCATTAATGAAGTACACAGGTTGGCGTCTGTTTAAAGCTTGCGGACTGTATCGTATGTAAATAATTGTAGAGGTGACTTAAAATATAAGATTGCAAGTTTTGCTGGACTTTGCTACTTAGCACAGCAAGTGCTGTGCTGATTTCAGCACCTGAACGTGTGGACAGCACTTTTATTGGGTGCTTTATATATTGGGCAAAATCTTCAGGTACCCAAATGTATTGTAGAGGTAATGGAGGCATTGGTTTTGTCTCTGGATTGAGCTGAAACATCAGAGTGAAGATTCAGTGTAATGTTTCTGGGAGCAGCCAGTGATTCTGTTGACGAGCTAAATGAATCTGGACAGTTTAATGTTGCAGTACTCTCAGGTCTGGCTGCAATGCATTCAAGATATAGAGAATTAAGTTGTTTCTTGTTGTTGTGCCTTGCTGAAATCTTGGCAAGAGAATGTTTCGTGGTGGATTGGCCAGCAAGCACCTCAACGGCCATTCAACCCTTAACCAGGGCTCAGACTAACTTGTTCAAATAGTTACAAACTGTTCCAAAAAAAGAGAAGGCTGAGGGGTGATCTAATCGAGGTCTATAAAATGATGAAAAGTTTTGATCGAGTGGATAGAGAGAGAATGTTACCACTTGTGGGGAAAAGCATAACTAGAGGCCATCAATATAAGATAGTCACCAAGAAATCCAATAGGGAATTCGGAATAAACTTTTTTACCCAGAGTGGTGAGAATGTGGAACTCGCTAGCACAGGGAGGGGTTGAGGCGAATAGTATCGATGCATTTAAGGGGCGGCTGGACAAGCATATGGGGAGAAGGGAATAGAGGGTTATGCTGATAGATTTAGATGAGGAAAGACTGGAGGAGGCTCGGGTAGAGCATAAACGCCGGCATGGACTGGTTGGGCCCAATGGCCTGTTTCTGTGCTGCATATCTTATTGTCCGTTTTTGTCTGACCTGGGGCGGGCGTGGTGCCGGGGATTGGGAGCATGTGGTCTGGACTGAGTGACAGTTGCACCGACCAATGGGCGATCAGAGCCCACCCAGACTCTCAACCAATCAGGGTGGGGAGTGAAGGCGCAGATTTAAAAGGTTTGATTGACGCTGGGTCTGCTCCAATAAGGAGGCGGCAGTGGATGCGGCGGGACCAGTGGGTGTGGCCACGGGGGGGGGCCTCCTTGGGCTGCTGTGGAGCTGAGAGGAGTGAGTAGCGGAAGCAGTGGGTGGGGGGGTGGTGGAGGGAGCACATCAGCGTTGATTCTATAGACGAAGAAGATAATGGTCTAAACAAGTACTGTTGCAATACAGGTACTAATTTGACCGCAAATGTTTTGTAGTTCTCTGCTAGTTCTATATAATTTTATGTAAAACTTCTAGTTCAATTAAAATGTGTGTTTCGTATTACAGAAGCAGGCACTCTTGTGTTTGAGATAGGTTAAGTGACTGTGTGACCGTTTGTAATTTGCATCTGCAGTACCCTGCCATTATAAACAATTTTATAAGTATACTTAAGCCTTCAATGTCCTGTATTGCTTATTTATCTGCACAATGTTAGTTTGAAAGAAATTTGCCTTCGGGTTTGTCTCCGGGACCAAAACGTGACCCACCAGTAGGCTGACCCTACAGCTTTCTGTGCTCTGAGTGTGACCATAGCCATTTAGTTAGGCCTGTAAATTGGAAAAAAAAACAAAAGACTTGCATTTGCAGAGCGCCTTTCACAACCTCAAGACACCCAAAGCACTTTACAGCCAATGAAGTACCTTTGAAGCGTAGTTCCTGTTGTAATTTAGGAAACGCGGCAGCCAATTTGCGCACAGCAAGCTCCCACAAACAGCGATTGTGATGATGATCAGATAATCTGTTTTGTGTTAAATTGTGCGTGTAACATCTACAAAAGCTAATGCGCTCACTGCCTCTTAGGAACAATTATAGCCATTCAGCCCATCGAGTCTGCTCCGTCAATTCTATTGACCATGGCAGCTATCTTTTTAATCTCAATTCCCTGCCTTTTCTCCAATCCCTTAACACACTTCCTTCCCAGGTAATTCTTTTATTTTTAAGCACCTCTGTAGATTTTTCCTTTTTAATCTATGGCTTTCTGGGATAGTGCCTTCCACATTCGCTCAACCCATTGTGTGAATAGGTTTGTTCCTGGATCTTCAACATGTATTCATGTAGTACTATTAAAGCTTCTAACTGCCCCTGTAGTGCGCACCCAGTCATTTTTATTCTTTAATAAAACAATAAACACATTTTAGTTTCCTACATTACAACAGTGACTACACTTCAAAAGGTACTTCATTGGATGTAAAGCGCTTCGAGATGTCCGGTGGTCATGAAAGGGGCTATAGAAATGCAAGTCTTTCTTTAAAGGTGCATTTTTAAATTTGATCTCTGCATGTGGGCGACACGGACAGAGCCACATTTGTTGCCTCCTCCGTTGTCGCTCTAGAGTTTTACTTTGCTTTGGAAATGTTTTGTGTACAATGACAATGCATGATCCGAGTGGATACATTCAGCATGTAAGACGCATTCTGCTTTGAACGTCACTTCGCTTGCACAGATTGAATTGTGTTCTGTTATTTTCAATGCGATAAGTGTGTAGGTTTTGAATTTTCTATGTGTGCTATTACCACCATCATTTTCAATGGTCCTTGACTTTCTGTATTTACTCAGTTTTAAAAGATTCCTTTTGGTTCATTTGCTATTATCTGTAATCCCTATGTTACTTCCGCATGATCTGTATTCACCCCAATAAGTTAGTCATGTGGACTTCTACATTTTATATGTTGAATGCCTCATTCTTTGTATTGCTGTATATTTTTTTGATGTCAAGTCTGCTTTCAAATGAAGATCTTTTTAAAAACAACAGCAACCTGTATTTATAGAGCGCCTTTATAAAACGTCCCAGGGTGTTTCACAGGAGCATAATCAAGCAAAATTTGACACCGAGCCACATAAGATGATATTAGGACAGGGCTTGGTCAAAGAGGTAGGTTTTAAGGAGCATGTTAAAGGAGTGGAGAGAGGCGGAGCGGTTTAGGGAGAGAATTCCAGAGCTCAGGGCCCAGGCAGCTAAAGGTACGGCCACCAGTTGTGGAGCGAAGGAAATTGGGGATGCGCAAGAGGACAAAATTGGAGTTGTGCAGAGATCTCAGAGGATTGTAGGGCTGGAGGAGGTAACGGAGATGGGGAGGGGCGAGTCCATGGAGGGATTTGAAGAGCAGGATGAGAATTTTAAATTTGAAGGCTTGTTGGACCAGGTGCCAATGTAATAAGCAGATATTCTTGATCCTGTGCCACGTGGACAGGTACGCAGGATTGTTGTATCCATGCATTGATGAATAAAGGGGTTTGGCGGATTTCTATAGAAGCAGGAATAACTTGCTTTTTCCCTTGTTTTGTGTTGGTTTCTGTGTAAGGAAGTCAGCAGTAGTGTCAAGCCATGGCCTCAGTAAACGCATGTTTCTGATACCCTTTACAATGGCCCGTGATTGCATTACATATCTGAATTTGAGTTGTCCCTATTGCAGTTTTTATACAGCTGTCCATAAGATCCTAATTTATCTTCAGTGTAAGGCTATTAACATCTTTTGGCAGGAGATGTTAAACCTTGGGTGAATATAACTGGTCCCCGGGCACTATTTGAAGAGCAGGGAGTTTTCCTCTTGTCCTGGCAAGCATTGCTTCCTCAACCAGCACCACCACAAATGGATTCATTGGCCCTCGTTCATTCACTTGCTGCTTAAGAAATCTTGCTGTGCGCACACTGGCTGCTGCATTTGTACTTCAAAAGTAATTTGTTGGTTGTGACATGTATTGGGACATCCTGGGGAAATAAAAGGTGCTATAAAGCCCACGTTTGTTTTCCTTTCTTTAGAAAGATGTCTTTTAGCTTTTCCGATACTGTGAAAGGTATTGGAGGTGGAATGGAAGAGTATTATTTAATCCGAGTTGAAACTTTATTTTGAATAATAAGCTGGGTAATTTTATTTTAAAAAAAACTTGAGTTCTGTGAGAGCATTCTGTTTAAACATTCAAAGTTCATTGAGTTTCTTTACTCGCCTTTAGTTGAGACAGTTGCAGGAATAATTTGCTGCACATTTTGTTGTAAAATAACCAAATCGGTAGCAATTAAAAAAGCAAGAAATACCTGGGCAGAGAGAGGTTCATCGTGTTCCATGTGCAGTCCTGATGAGTTTAAGTTTGATTGAGAAGCCAATGCTCATTGTTTGTTTCCCCTGAGTCCGTGGGGCGAGCTGCTAATCGCCGAGCTTGCAGCATTGCTGATCTGCTGTTTCTCTCAAGTGCCGATTTTATCAGCGTGCTTATCCGTTGTGATTGACAAAACAGTCTCCCAATCCCAATGCAAACAGATGGTTAGTGTCTGTTTGCAAACACTAGAAACCTTTAATTATTTTAAGTGGACTAGATTAGACACTTTTCTGCATGATCCTATTCTATCTCGAAGCATTATTAAAGAGAGAACGGGCGTTTATATAGCCCCTTTCACACCCGCTGGATGTCCCAAAGCGCTTCACAGCCAATGATTCACTTCTGAAGTGTAGTCACTGTTGGACAAATGTGGCAGGAATTTGCGCACCGTGAGGTCCCACAGACAGCCAAGGTGAAGAATGATTAGTTAATCTAATGATCGTGTTGGTTGAAAGATGAATGTTGACCAGGGCGAGCTCCCTGCTCTACTTCAGATAGTTCCATGGGATCTCTTGAAGAGGCAGACAGGTTTGAGTGATTTTTACCAAATAAATGATCAGCCGTTGTGACTGAACTGTTGAGCTGTATCAGGAAGTACTGTGTGAAATGTTCATGTTCCATTCTAGTTTGATAATGGAGTATTTCTCTTTGGATTTAATTTAAACTTGAAGAAATTGAATTGAGCACACAACCGTATTCATGTACATTGGCTAGTTTCAACTGGGTTTCAAATCATTCTCTTCTCATAGTCCCATGCTTATGGTTCTATTAAACTACTTATCAAGTTACTTCATAAAGTAGCAACTCCAACCAGGCTATTCTAGCTCATGGGATTATTATTATGCAGGACAACTAGGGGCAACCAAAGGTGCTTCTGTAAGTCATATCCTGAAACGAAAGACTCTGCTGTAATGTAAAACACGCTGTCATTCATTGCCTTAATGTCCAATAGTTACATTTTTTGTAGCTACCTAACACTAATCCTTTACGAAAAGATCCATATTTTTCCGAGGTTAATATCCTGTGCGTTGCACACGGGGATTCAAGACCAGTGTAGTCGACATGTGAAGCAGGGTTAGAAGGAAGGTTACTGCACACACAAGGTTACTGCACAAGATAAAAGTTCACTGGGTTGGGGGTAATATATTAGCATGGATAGAGGATTGGCTAACAAACAGAGAACAGAGAGTCGGGATAAATGGTTCATTCTCTGGTTGGCAACCAGTAACTAATGGGGTGCTGCAGGGATCAGTGCTGGGTCCCCAACTATTTACAATCTATATTAACGACTTGGAAGAAGGGACTGAGTGTAACGTAGCCAAGTTTGTTGACGATACAAAGATGGGAGGAAAGTCAATGTGTGAGGAGGATACAAATAATCTGCAAAAGGACATAGGCTAAGTGAATGGGCAAAAATTTGGCAGATGGAGTATAATGTTGGAAAGTGTGAGGTCATGCACTTTGGCAGAAAAAAATCAAAGAGCAAGTTATTATTTAAATGGAGAAAGATTGCAAAGTGCTGCAGTATAGTGGGACCTGGGGGTACTGGTGCATGAAACACAAAAGGATAGTATGCAGGTACAGCAAGTGATCAGGAAGGCCAATGGAATCTTGGCCTTTATTGCAAAGAGGATGGAGTATTAAAGCAGTGAAGTCTTGCTACAGCTGTACAGGGTATTGGTGAGGCCACACCTGGAATACTGCGTGCAGTTTTGGTTTCCATATTTACGAAAGGATACACTTGCTTTGGAGGCAGTTCAGAGAAGGTTCACTAGGTTGATTCTGGGGATGAGGGGGTTGACTTAATGAGGAAAGGTTAAGTAGGTTGGGCCTCTACTCATTGGAATTCAGAAGAATGAGAGGTGATCTTATCGAAACATATAAGATTATGAGGGGGCTTGACAAGGTGGATGCAGAGAGGATGTTTCCACTGATCGGCGAGACTAGAACTAGAGGGCATAATCTTAGAATAAGAGGCCGCCCATTTAAAGCCGAGATGAGGAGAAATTTCTTCTCTGAGGGTTGCGAATCTGTGGAATTCGCTGCCTCAGAGAGCTGTGGAAGCTGGGACATAAAATAAACGTAAGCCAGAAATAGACAGTTTCTTAAACAATAAGGGGTTATAGGAAGCGGGTGGGGAAGTGGAACTGATCCGATCCATGATCAGGCTCGAGGGGCCTTATGGCCTACTCCTGCTCCTATTTCTTATGTTCTTATGAAAGGGATAATTGGATCCCGCTCCTGCCGACCTAATTTGGTCTACATATTAAAGTCATACACCGTCATTTTTGTGTATTACTTATAAATTATTTATAATTAAATAGCAACACTGACAGCAACTTGGGATAGAGAGAAGTAGAGTTGTTTGGAGAACTTCACTGTTGTATTGGCTGAGGGCTACAGCACCACCCCCTGTGGGAGGTTCTAATTACAATGTGACCAGTTTACATGAGTTTCCTAAATAAATGTTTCCTATAGAAATTTCCAATGGATAAGTTGATCAGAATTGTGCACAGACTTAAGATTTTTAATATATTATAGACTTTCCAATCAGAGTAATTCAAACTATTGAAATATACCATGGAACTGGCCACACCATGGAGTGGTGGAGGCAAATTGCATAAATGCATTCAAGGAGCTGGATAAACACGAGGGGGGGGAATGTAATAGAAGGATATGTTGGTCGGGTGAGATGGAGTAAATTGAACGGGAGGAGGCTAGCGTGGAGAACACAGGCATAGTGGCCTGTTTCTGTGCTGTAAAATCTTCGTATGCTCAATATCATTTTTATGTTAAACTATAAAGGATTATTTGGGTTTGGTGTCAAAGCCTGCGAACGGCTGAGATATCCACCTTCAGACTTTCTATAGATTGAAGTTAATAATGAGATTATCAGATTGATGCAGTGTAAGATGTGGAGAAAGAGACTGGATAGTAAAGGTAACCCCTGCCTCTCCCTGGAGTGGGGGTGGAAAGGACCGAGGCAGCATGTAGCTACAGAAATGTAATACGGTTGGCCAAAAAACTAGAAATGGGGGAAAGTAACGATGTAAATAATGGCAGCAAAGCGAGTGCAATAGCATAAAAAGACACGTGTACCTGATGGTGACGTGCAGCTTTCAATGATTTGGTTGCAGTCACTGCAAAGTACATTTAGTGAAGTTAAGCTTCTGAATAATTTGGCAATCCTGCAGTACACTGCACTGGTAGTTTGACCTGAGCAAATGGCTTTGCAGTATTAAGTATCTTCAACATCGTGCTTTTTTTTGCAGACCGTTTTTCAGGGCACTTCAGGTGCTCAAATGAGTTATTGCCTGTTGCAGGAGATTGCG
This sequence comes from Pristiophorus japonicus, assembly GCF_044704955.1. Taxonomy (NCBI): domain Eukaryota; kingdom Metazoa; phylum Chordata; class Chondrichthyes; family Pristiophoridae; genus Pristiophorus; species Pristiophorus japonicus. The sequence continues at coordinate 237,407,705 of NC_091984.1, read as the reverse complement.
TGCCTTTGGGGTGGAGTGGGTTTAACGGCCAGCAGCTTGCACTATGTGGGACGCAAAAGACCGACTAGCTGGGTTATTTCTCCCCCTGGCTTTTTTCGTATGTTTTGTTTGCTGCCGCGTCTTATGTAAGCTCTTGTGTCGGATAATTTGCGATAATCAGAAAAGTCTAAATATCTTGAAAGCTGCACTTGACGGGTGTTGGATTAATTTGAGGGAGTAGGACAAGTCGGCCGCAGGTTCAGACTAGTAACGGCAGGTTAGGGCCAATTATCCAGAGGGGCGATCAATATTGCAATTGCCGTCTTGTTACAGTGCTGGACACATTTAAGAAACAATTGGATGCTGCAGGGGGAACTGTCGGGGGCTTCTCGACCAATGATCTAAATGGGCCAAATGGCCCTCCTCGTCTTTAGTTGTCCTGTGATCTGTGATCGTCATTGGGTGAAAGAGGAGCATTTAATCTTTGTAGACTGATGTTCAGTGTCGCACAAATCAGTGAAAAGATTGCTTTACTCCAAACTCATTTGTATATCTGATTTTTCTTTAGTGTCAAAAGTTAGAAAAGCTGTTTTTGTCCAGTACTTGTTTATTTTTACGGAAATTTAATGTGATAGAAAATTGACCACGCTGGTAAAATTCAATTGCATTTTTATCGAAGTTAACGAGCAGAAAAAATGATAGCTGCATAAATAAACTGAGTTGGTAACCTATACCGTAACGAACAGGTCTGAGAATGTCTCGCTCTCAGGAATCTGGCATTCTCACTCCGATATCTACTTGAGAGTTTTTGACTTTATTAATATTTCACTGATAATGAGACTTTCACATGGTTCCGTGTTGCAAGATATACCTGATGTTTATAGGGTTTAGTGAAATAATCTGTAATTACCTGGGCTTAATGTTCCAATGATGGGCACTGCTAAAATGAAGACAAATAGTTCTGTTTTTGCCTTTGCCCTTAGAGTTACTTTTTAGTATATTTGGGTGGTGACTTACAGCATTTAATGTTATGCTCATAATTAAAGTTGCCCTGTTGTAGTAAATCTCGATGCAAGCTGTTGATTGCAATTTGTGCAATACAGAAGCAGACTAAAGTGCAATGAAAGAAATAAATTTGACTGTTGTTAAAAGACTGTCACCACCGATTGCAGATTTAAAATCTGTGTACTCTCACGGGCAGTATTGCGGGTGTAAAACCAAACATGGACTTCAGGATTAGCACTGGATGCTACTGCGAGTGATCTGACGTACCTGTAGCAGGACTGTTGACTGTTTGGAGGCTTTGTCTGCTTCTCTGTTTTGGACTTTTGGAGCATTGATGCGCGACATAGCTTAGAGGCTTTGTCCCAATTCGGAAGCTAATGTTGTGTTGTGACAGCCGATGTGAAGGACTCTGATTAACTTGTCTAGTTTCTGGTTTCGTTTTACTGGATAAAGTCCGTTCAGAGAAATTGCAAGTGAATTGGCACTTAAATCAACAAAACGACCTAAACTCCTTTTCCCCCCTCACCACCCCAGAAATTTTTTGGGGGTGTCTTTTTTTTTGTAATTTCAGGTTTGATTCCATTGGGTTAAAATTCGTGCTGATTTTTGCCTCCGGACTGCTAATAATGTAATATGCAGTTTCAGCAAACATTTTTATTATGGCTTGACGACAAACAACATTTTTTTTTTTGTTCCACAACCAATTCTTTTTCAAATTAAGTCAGCAAAATGTCTGCAATGAATCCAGTGAAGCAAGCCTAGGATGAACTCCCCACCCCCCACTGAATTCCCACAGAAGTTTCCTGGCTGTCCTTGTAACACACATAACTTTTTTTGTTGCTCGGACTTGATGTTTCAGTACTGACCCTGTGAATGAATGCATTGTTTTTATTTAAGGTAAAAGTGGTGACAGGAAAGGATGGGCAGACTGGGACGCCAGTTGCCATAGCAACACAGCTTCCCCCTAATGTTTCTGCTGCATTTTCAACACCGCAGCAGCAGCAGTTTCAGGTAAGGAGTCAATGTGGCACCGACAAGTCTGTGAATCATTCTAGCATCAGAAGGGCTAAATCCTGCATCGCTGTGCTGCAACCACTGCGTCCCTTTCTCATGTCTGCTCTTTTTTTTTTGTCCTTCCGTAGCAAACCCATCAAGGTACCCCTGTGGCAGGCACAGCCAATACAGTGGAGATTGAAGCGTTCAAAAGGCAACAGGCTTTGGCTCAAGCAGGTATGTCTCCATTTTGGACCAGTTTCATAAATATTTGTGCCACAAGTGTGACGGTACAAATTGTGCCGTGAGTTTCCCGTTTGACCCACTCTGAGAAGAGGGTGAGGAGAGAGAGAGACAGAAGAGAAACACGTGAGGTCCTTTGACTTCTCTTTGTGCTGTGTTGCACTGTATTGCTCTTGCCGTTAAAAATTGGAACAGAGCAAGGCAATGCTACGGCGCAAAGAGACTTGTAAAGCTTAAAGTTCTCCAGTGCATGTTGTAAATGATCAATCTCTGCATTCAAATAACAAAGCATAAACAGCTGTTACAAACCTGGAGATTGGATTAGTGCTCCACACTCCACTTACAGCCATCCATTGTCCCCTGTGTATTTGACAAGTTGAAACTTTGTGGGGTGTGTGCAGTCTGCTAAGCAGTATTCCATATTTCGATGAAACCTCGCATTCTTTTAGGTTTCCTGTTCGTTCTGGAATTGTTGCAGCTACCTTCTTCCTTGGCCTTTTGTGTATTTATCTTGCAGTTGTTGCAGATTGTGTAATGTATTTGCTTCATGGGTTCTTTGCTTAAGAAATCACAGCAACACATTGCTACTAAGAACTAGTTGGTTTATTAGCAAAGGTTTAACAATCACACTACACATTACCAGTTCATCCACCAGGCTCACAATCACCTGCCTCATCGTGGATTCCCTGAACCCAACTGGCTGGGGTTTTATGGAGTCTTGTGAACATCATGTGACTGGCTAAACCATATCATCATCTATGATGATGACATTACAGGTGGCATTGAGCCTGTCTAGTTCTGGCTCCTCATTTATTTGCTGCTGTTCTTGCCTCTACGGGCACCATTTACCAACTGTTTCCTGTTACTTTTGTTTGTAAGTGTCACCGAGTACTCCTGTGCAGCACCACATGTGATTGCTTGTGCTGTGTGCCTCTTGCTTCTCCAACTTCAGAACTAGGCTCTTGTAAGGTTTACGCATTTGTGATGTTGCTTTATAAAATGTTAACATTTCACATTGCACTCTTTGATTTTCACAACAACCTTTTAATGTACTTGGGATCGGACCTGGCCAGGAATAGGAAAGGGACTTGTGACCGTGGCCAAAAGGTAGTGTTTAATATTAGGTGTTAATGAGGAATCAAGGTTGGGGGGAAATGCGTAATATGGGGGTCAAGATAACTGAAAGCTGTGCCGCAGATGGTGGAGTTAAGAGAGAATGGAAGATGCAGTAGACCAGAGTTTGAAGAGCAGAGAATACGGGCTGGCGGAGATTGAAGAAATTGGGAGGGGTGAGTGAGGGTTGGAGCGATTTTGAGAATGAAAATTTAGAAGTCAAATTTTAGGACATCCCATCATCTCGTGCAATATAAATCATGTTTTTGGAAATTCCTTTTGAGAATCTGGTGAAGCACATCTTGATGCCTGTTGTCCATGCAGAGATGTTAACTTAGTTTACATGGTAAAGCTGAATTTACTACCCAGATTGTGGGCTAGTATTGTTATAGAAGATTTTCTGTTGGAAGATGTAGACCTAGTTAAATAGTGGGTTTAAACCGAAGTAGATTCTGGTGTACAAATACGCGCAATTAGAATTTAGCTAGCCTTCCCCATGTGCTCTAATTACTGAAACAAATGAAGTTTTACAATACATATATATAGCATTGATGCTCAAGCACATGAGGGAGAAAGGAATAGAAGGTTAAATAAAGAGGGGTAGGCGTAGGCTCGCATGGCGCATAGACAAGTTGGGCCGAATGGCTTGTTTCTGTGCTGTACACTCGATGTAACAGAGTAGGTGATGACTATTTATGAGGGGTGGGTGGTAATGCGGGATAATGGTATTAACGACTTGGTGGGAGGAAATGCTGGGTACACTATATTCTGACATGACTGTGTACGTGTGTATAAGTGTGAAGGTGATTCATTTTGGTAGGAAGAATAAGGAGGCCATATACTGTTTGGATAATAAGAGTCGAAATGAGGCAGAAGAGCAAAGGGATCTAGGGGTACAGATATACATGTCAGTAAAAGTAGCGACGCTGGTTAATAAGGCCATCAAATAAAGCACTTGTGTTCATTTCTACGTGAACTAGAGGTGATCCAAAACTCTGCACCCGTGTCCTAACCCGCACCAAGTCCCGCTCACCCATCACCCCCTCTGCTCACTTAACCAGAAGCCAATGTAGGTCAGCAACGCTTCGATTTCAAAATTCTCATCCTTGTTTCCAAATCCCTCCATGGCCTCCCCCCCTCCCTATCTCTGTAATCTCCTCCAGCCCCACAACCCCCCCCTCCCCCCGAGATGTCTTCACTCCTCAAATTCTGCCCTCTTGAGCATCCCCGATTATAATCACTCAACCATTGGTGGCCGTGCCTTCTGTGTTGCCTGGGCCCTAAGCTCTGGAACTCCCTCCCTAAACATCTCTATCCCTCCTCCTTCAAGACGCTCCTTAAAACCTACCTCTTTGACCAAGCTTTTGGTCACCTGCCTAATTTCTCCCTATGCAGTTCGGTGTGAAATTTTTTATCTCATAATACTCCTGAAAAGCGCATTTCACTATGTTAAAGGCACTATATAAATACAAGTTGTTGTTGTTGCTGATGGAATTGTGAAGCAGGGAAGTCATGTTTAACTTGTATAGAACCTTGGTTAGACTACACTTGGAGTACTGTGAACAGTTCTGGTCTCCATATTATGAAAAAGGATATAGAGGCATTGGAGAGAGTGCAAAAAAGATTTATAAGATACCAGAACTGAGAGAGGTTATAACTATCAGGAAAGATTGAACAAGCTGGGTCTCTTTACTATAGAGGGATGACCTGATAAATGAAAGGGTAGGCGTAGAGAAAATTTTTCCACTTGTGGGGGAGATCAGCACTAGAGGCCATAAATATAAGATAGCCAATAATAAATTCAATAATGAATTCAGGAGAAACGTCTATACCCGAAGAGTGGTGAGAATGTGGAACTCGCTACCACAGGGAGTGGTTGAAGCAAATAGTATAGATGCATTTAAGGGGCAGCTAGATAAGACGAGGGACTAGAAATTTATGGTGATGGGTTTGAGGAAGAGACGTAGGAGGAGGCGCGTGCGGAGCACAAACATCGGCCTAGACTCGGTGACTGGTTTGCCCGTGTTAAGTGTGTATTGAGCTCTCTGGTTTATGATCTGTTGTACTTCAGATGGCAAATCTAAACGTCATCGACTTGTGTTGCTAGGCTTGAACATCTGAGAATGATGATGCCTACAGTTCAGACCACAAAATGAGCAAGTTTGAGGGATGGCATCCATGTCAAACCCTACAGGTTAGAGCATGAGTGAAAATAAAGGAAGAAATATAGCGGTGTTTCCATTTTGAAGGGTGGGAAGAAGAGAAGATTCTATGAAATCAAGAAGTATCGGGTATGGAGGCAAATGCCCACGAAAAGCAAGGTTAGCTTTACTAACTCGAAGTTAGTCCATAGGATATACCCAACTGAGCTGCAAGTCTAATGGAAGAAGCTGGAGGTGCAAAGACAAGGTATAGGACCAATGCCATAATGCAGGACACCACCAGCAACTTGCATTTTTATAGCGCCTTTAATGTGATAAAATGTCCCAAAGTGCTTCACAGGAGTGCAGTCGGGCAGAAATTGACACTGAGCCAAAGAAGGGGATATTGGACAGATGTCCAAAAGCTTGGTCAGAGAGAGAGGTTTTAAGGAGCATCTTAAAGGAGGAGAGAGAGAGAGATGGAGAGGTTTAGGGAGGGAATTCCAGAATTTAAGGTCCAGGCAGCTGAAGGCACGGCTGCCAATGGTTGGCCGATGGCTTTCAGGGATGCACAAGAGGCCAGAATTGACGATTTGTAGGGCTGTAGGAGGTCAGACATTGAGAGGGCTGCAACTTGCAAGAGAGAATGTGGTAAATTGGTGCCGTGTTTAAGTGATGCATGGCTTGAATTTTAAAAGTTTGACGTTTGTAGGAGAAAGGGAAATCTGAGGGAGATAAGTTTGGAGGTCATGGTGCGGAGCAAGAGAAGAATTTTCAATGGAGCACTGAGCAAGAGACCAGTTCGGAGAACCTCTGAACATCGTAGTAGTCATAGAACAAGAGAAAGACAAGAAAGGGGTTTGAGGCTGGAAGTGAGAGAGGGAGTATACCGTGGTGTTCCACAAAGTTCACTAGTAGGACCACTGCTGTTTTTGATTTACAGTAATGACTTTGATTTGGGTGTACAGGGCACCATTTAGAAATTTGCAAATGACTCGAAACTTGGAAGTGTAGTAAACAGTGAGGAAGATAGTAATAGACTTCATGAGCACATAGACAGATTGGTGGAATGAGTGGACATATGGCAGATGAAATTCAACGCAGGAAAGTGTGAGATGATACATTTTGGTAGGAAGAATGAGGAGAGACAATGCAAGGTAAATGGTACAATTTTAAAGGGGGTGCAAGAACAGACAGACCTGGGGATGTTTGTGCACAAATCTTTGAAAGTGGCAGGACAGGTTAACAAACCATTTGGAATCCTGGGCTTTATAAATAGAGACATAGGGGCTAAAATTGATGAAGGCCAAGGCCTGCCCAAGTGCTGCCCAAAGGGCCGCTGAGAGACTGGACGGTACTTTACCTGGAAGGTTCCTCTAAAAGAGGTGGCAGTACCGCCCGGCGGCCAAACAGCGGCTTACGCCGTCAATCTGGGCGGCAAAGGGCGGGAGCTCTCAATCTCGGCAGCAAAGGCTGTTGCCGCCCAAGTGCCACCGAGGATGGAGTTGGGCCAAGGGAGGGTGGAAGACCTGCAAATAAAAATCATAGGAAACAAAAAAAAACACCGGAGCACGTTCTGGGGAACCCCATCCAGGTAAGTCGCTGTTTTTAAAAAAAAAAAACCATTTAAAATATTTTCACGAACCCTTTTTTTCCCTTCTCCGTACTTACCGCCAGGGTTAGAACAGCCTCCACGCAGTGGTCCTTCCCCCTGCTGGCACCAACTCCCGCCGACACCAGTCTGGCATCTCAACGGGCGGGAGGCCACTTGCGCTACTTGGCCGCCAGAGGACATCAATGGGCGGTTCCCGGCAGTGCTCCCCTCCCGCTCGCTCCAGCCCAAGTAAAAACTGGGAGCGAGGAAACCAGAGGCAAAACTCGGCGGCAGTAAGGCCGCCAATATCAGGCCCATAGAGTGCAAAAGCCATATAAAACACTAGTTCGGCCCCAGCGGGCATATTGTGCCCACAGTTTAGGAAGGACGTGAAGGTTTTGGAGAGTGTATGCAAGAGATTTACTAGAATGGTTTCAAGGATGAGGGATTACAGTAACATGGATAGACTGAAGAAGCTGGGGCTGTTCTCCTTAGAGCAGAAGGCTGAGAGGAGATTTGATCGAGGTGTTTAAAATCATGAAGAGTTTAGATAGTGTAACTAAAGAGGAACTGTTTCCAGTGGCTGAAGGGTCGATAACCAGAGGACACAGATTTAAGATGATTGGCAAAGAACCAGAGGCAACATGAGCAAAAACTTTTATAAACAATGAGTGGTTAGGATTTGGAATGCACTGCCTGATAGGATGGTGGAAACAGATTCCATAGGAGCTTTCAAAAGGGAATTGGTTGGAGAAAAAATTGCCGGGATATGGGGAGAGTGGGGGAGGGAGTGGGACTAACTGGACAGCACTTGAAAAGAAGTGGCGCAGACTCAAGGGGCCAAATGGCTGTCTTCTGTGCTGTACTAGTCGATGATCCTAGGGCTTGATTATGCAATGATTGGCTTTTTCATCTAGTTTGTCTAGGAGTGCAAGGGAGGCCCTACAAGAGTCTCACTAGATATGGGAGTGTTGTACATTTCGGGTCTGCGCCTTAGATAATCTCGGGTACAGTGTGCTCATCACTCCCATGACTAGTCTGAGCATCTTGCATTTATGGATGTGCCTGCCTGAACAGTATCTTAACTATACAATAGCATAGCAGCTTGTGATCTGGCTGTTTGTGTCTTTCATATACACGCTGCTTCAATCTCCTTGAAGGCAGATAAGGAAACACTTAGTAAAATGAGATCAGATGCGAATCATCAATCTGTTTTATTTCACAAGTGTACATGCAGTGCCACAGCTATGATCAGGTTCCCTGAGTTCAATGAATACAACTTGTCTTTGGCGTTTTCCCACATCAGTGGGTCATCTAGCTTGCCTTTCAAGAAAATAATTCCTGGCTACCCTCCTGCGCACTCTCTCTTGGAGCCAGGCCAAAGCTTGCCCTTGCAGTTTTCAGTTTAAAACCAGACTGACTATGCAACCGTTGCTAGATCTCCCAGACTGCTGGTGTATCAGTTCCTGTATTTGAATCACCCTATATGCATGGCCAGAAGGCACCAGAGACAATCCAACACATTGGGGTGAGGTGCTTATCGATAACAAATTGCTTCTTATTTACAATCTATGGGGAAATAACATTAAAACTAGCTCATTAGCGTTTTAACCACCTATCATCTCGGTGTCTTTTTTTAAAATGAGTGCAAATACACTGTGCTTTTGAAATCCAACATGTCAAAGTAACATTTGTGTAAAATGAATCCTGAAAGGTGACCAGGAAGAATGTTCCAATCTTGGTCCAATGTGAGCTTTATAGAGTTGAGGGTAAAAGCTGCATTTGCCATGAAAGATGAAATTGAGTTTATGAGAGACAGTTTTAGCAATGGAATATATAAGAACATAAGAAATAGGAGCAGGAGTAGGCCAAACGGCCCCTTGAGCATGCTCCGCCATTCAATAAGATCATGGCTGATCTTCTACCTCAACTCCACTTTCCTGCACGGTCCCCATATCCCTTGATACCCTTAATATTCAAAATTCTATCTATCTCCGTCTTGCGGGGGGCGGGCGGTGCCGGCTCATGAGGTAAAAGGGAAAAAAAGTCTTGTATTTGTATCACACCTTTCACGACCATCGAATGTCCCAAAGCGCTTTACAGTCAATGAAGTACTTTTGGAGTGCAGTCACTGTTGTAATGTAGGAAACGCAGCAGCCAATTTGTGCACAGCAAGCTCCCACACACAGCAATGTGATAATGACCAGATAATCTGGTTTAGTGATGTTGGTTGAGTGATAAATATTGGCCCCAGGACACCGGGAATAACTTCCCTGTTCTTCGAAATAGTGCCATGGGATCTTTTACGTCAGGACAGACGGGGCCTCGGTTTAACGTCTCATCTGATAGACGGCACCTCTGACAGTGCGGTACTCACTCAGTACTGTCCCTCCAACAGTGCAGTGCTCCTTCAGTACTGCCCCTCCGACAGTGCGATGCTCCCTCAGTACTGCCCCTCTGACAGTGCAGCGCTCCCTCAGTACTGCACTTGGAGTGTCAGCCTAGATTTTTGTGCTCAAGTCTCTAGAATGGGACTTGGACCCACGACCTTCTGTCTCAGCCGAGAGTGCTGCCCACTGAGCCATGGCTGATACTACTGTCAATAAATAATGGCTGAGGGTGAGTCATCTATATGAGAGGAAGCTAGATATTCCTGAATATGGCTTTATTGGGAGTTCACTTGATGGTAACTTGTTTCGAAGTACATGGTGCTGGGCCCTGTCAAAGCCTTGGAGGAAACAGTGGATGCAAGATATGGGGGAACCCAGCTTTGGAACAGTTCTATAAGGGAATTCAAGATGCAATATTATTGAGTCCGTATGGTACTCCACCCATCTTTAATAGTCCATGATGTGTGGTGGGAAGAAATGGATTTGAAAAAATTAAGTTTTGCGCGCCATCTTATTGGCAAAGTATTTTGCTCTAAAGTACCAAAGGAATTTCCTGTTATTAAGTAACTAGTAACAGCCGCAAATATTTACTAATCTAACCTGCCTGGAAAGAAGTGGAATGTGACAGCAGGGATGATGATTTCTGATAAGACATGGATAGTGTGTGAGGGAACAAAGAGGGGTATTGGGGTTAGAGCATACAAATATAAAACTGTTTGAATGCTGATTCAAATATTGTTGGAGAGCTTGCTTTATTCATGGCTGAGAAATAATTTATAGCGTGTTATCAGTGGATGTGGGTTACATTTAGTGCTTCATAATTATTCTCCCTTTTTTATTGAGAGAACTGTTTTCTCAAAGCGGAGTGTAAATATAGCGCTAGTGAAAGCCTTTCCACCATCTACAAGGCACAAGTCAGGAGTGTGATAGAATACTCTCCACTTGCCTGGATGAATGCAGCTCCAACAACACTTAAGAATCTCGACACCATCCAGGACAAAGCAGCCCACTTGACTGGCCCCCCATCCACCACCTTCAACACTCACTCCCTCCACCACCGGCGCACCGTGGCTGCAGTGTGTACCATCTACAAGATGCACTGCAGCAACTCGTCAAGGCTTCTTCGGCAGCACCTCCCAAACCCTCAACCTCTACCACCTAGAAGGACAAGGGCAGCAGGCGCATGGGAACACCACCACCTCCACGTTCCCCTCCCAGTCACACACCATCCTGACTTGGAAATATATCGGCCATTCCTTCATCGTCACTGGATCACAATCCTGGAACTCCCTAACAGCACTGTGGGAGCACCTTCACCACATGGACTGCAGCAGTTCAAGAAGGTGGCTCACCACCACCTTCTCAAGGGACAATTAGGGATGGGCAATAAATGCCGGCCTTGGCAGTGATGCCCACATCCCAGGAACGAATTAAAAAAAAAAGTTATTAGTATTTTTAAACTTTGCGTACACAATGTGTTTCAGTGGTTATGAAAGGTTCCATGAAATGCAGGTAGCAATCTAATTAAGGTGGCAGGAGAGACCGTAAATGCATTAAGTTATTGCCTCCCTAATTGTAACTCGAAAGTCTTGTTAAAATTATAGAAGCTGTTTTAAAGTAGCACAGTAGATAGATAGAAGTTGCATTAATATAGTGCCTTTCACGACCAAGAGATGTCCCAAATCTCTTTACCGAGAACTGCCGGCAACAAACATTAAGTGCAGAGATAATAAATATTCCCAACAATTGGACAAGTGCCCCACTATTTAGGATAACAGTTGACAGTTGTGCTGCTTTTTGAAGAAGTCTGCTCCATCTCCTGAAAAATATTAATACAAATCTTTGCATTGCTGGACTCGTGCTTGAAAAATGATCCCACAGTACAATTTTATAAAGAAAGCCCTGGGAGGTAATTTATATTGAACAGTACCAGAACCAATGCTGACGCATCTTAACTAGGAAAACATAGCTTAGCCCTGCCTGGATATTACTTTATATTCAGTGTATTCGTGGTTGTGAACCACCAGCGCTGCCTCCGCACGATCCTGCAAATCCCCTGGGAGGATTCTCGATCAGGCCACCATCCCCAGCATCGAAGCACTGACCACACTCGACCAGCTCCGTTGGGCGGGCCACATTGTCTGCATGCCCGACACGAGACTCCCAAAGCAAGCACTCTACTCGGAACTCCTACACCAGGTGGGCAGAGGAAACGTTTCAGGGACACCCTCAAAGCCTCCTTGATAAAGTGTAATATCTCCACCGACATTTGGGAGTCCCTGGCCAAAGACGGCCCTAAGTGGAGGAAGAGCATCCGGGAGGGCGCTGAGCACCTCGAGTCTCATCACTGAGAGCATGCAGAAACCAAGCGCAGGCAGCGGAAGGAGCGTGTGGCAAACCATACACCCCACCCACCCTTTCCTCCAACGACTGTCTGTCCCACCTGTGACAGAGACTGTAATTCCTGTATTGGACTGTTCAGTCACCTGAACTCACTTTTAGAGTGGAAGCAAGTCTTTCTCGATTCCGAGGGACTGCCTATGATGATGATTACTCTGTACCCTATTAGGCCTTGGCTGGGTATTAATCTGTACTCTCTGTAGCCTAGCTGGGTACTAATCTATAGTCTGTATTTTCCTTGCTGGGTTGTACTCTATACTCAACCAGTGCTACATTTCTCTCCTCCCCATCTTTGATGCTGCATGATTTTGAAATGTATGCTCTCTCCCCACAATACAGTTCCCCATCAGTGTCTTCTGATGCACGAGAGCCATGATGGTAGATATCATTGAGTGAGAAAATAACTCATTAGTTTAAAGCTATCTGAAAAGGTTTATTTTAGAAATGGAGCTACTAATTGTTCCTCTTTTGTTTATTTTAATGATGGCAGATACATTTTTTTCATTTTTTTTAATGGTTGTTCCTGTTGTCTTGCGAGCAGAGACCTGGCCATTCAGAACTTGCCTGAGATAATGATCACCCCGATCTTATTGAATGGCGGTGCAGGCTCGAAGGGCCGAATGGCCGAATGGCCTACTCCTGCACCTATTTTCTATGTTTCTATAATGGCTGTTTTGCACCTTCCAAGTGGCTGAGCAGCCACTTCACTGGCTAAGCAATGGGGCAGGGTCATTAAACCATCTCTGGAGAGCCTGAAACTGCAGGAAATTAAGCAGAGCAACACATTTAGGCTTCCTGATTCAGTGATCCAACCACTTCCCAATTTCGCAAGATTGATTTATTAATTGCTAACACATCTATTGCAAAATATTTGTGTGCAATAAGCCTAAGTTTGGAAATCTGATTAAACTAAAGTCCAGGTTTTGAAATTGTGTGTGCATAATCCCGCTCCTGTAGATTGCATTGATAATGATAGTTACATTGATTTCTTGCTCCTGACTTTGCTTGTACTTGTAACACATTTATTTAAACAACCAAACCGTGAGATCTGCAGGTGAGAAGTTTTTAGAGATTTTGAACTATTTTGCGGCTTGGCTGTTTAAGTACAGTGCTGTTTAGTTGATCCAAAAAAAATAATGTTTTGGGGATGTGGGCAGCCTTGGCAAGTCCACATTTATTGCCTATCGCTAGTTGCCCTGAACTGAGTGGCTTGCTAGGCCACTTGAGAGGGTATCGAGAGCCAACCACAGTGTTGACTGGGGTCACGAGTAGGGCAGGTTCCCTTCCTTGAAGGCTATTAGTGAATCAATTGGGTAGTTTGATAATCCATTTGCCAGCATTCAATCATAGGATCATATAGCGCAGAAGGAGGCCATTTGGCCCACCATGCCTGTGCTGGCACCTTGAAAGAGCTATCCAATTGTATATACAAGTCCCAAGTATATATCCAACTTCCAGTGAGTGCAGTGAATTGAGTAAAAGTATTAGTAAGAACATAAGAAATAGGAGCAGGAGTCGGGCATTTGGCCCCTCGAGCCTGCTCCGCCATTCAGTAAGATCATGGCTGATCTGATCCTGGACTCTGTTCCACTTCCCCGCCCGCTTCCCATAACCCTTTACTCCCATATCGCTCAAAAATCTGTCTATCTCCCTTAAATATATTTAATGACCCAGCCTCCACAGCTCCCTGGAGCAGAGAATTCCACAGATTTACAACCCTCAGAGAAGAAATTTCTCCTCATCTCATTTTTATTGGCGGCCCCTTATTGTAAGACTATGTCCCCTAGTTTTAGTTTCCATATGAGTGGAAATATCCTCTCTGCATCCATCTTGTCGAGCCCCCTTATTATCTTATGTTTCAATAAGATCATCGCTCATTCTTCTGAACTCCAATGTGTATAGGCCCAACCTACTCAACCTCTCCTCAAAAGTCAACCCCCTCATCTTCAGAATCAACCGAGTGAACCTTCTCTGAACAGCCTCCAATGCAAGTATTCCTTAAGTACTTGTTGGTAGGCTGGTGATCATCTCTGTGATGCACGTGGTCCAAGCCAATACCCTCCCACCAGCACCGACACCGCACCAGCAATGGGACAATTGCAGGAAACGGTTAGTTGCTCCACCGACACCGCACCAGCAATGGGACAATTGCAGGAAACGTTTAGTTGCTCCACCAACACTGCCCAGCAGTTGAGCAAGTTTCCACTTCCGCAACATTGCCCGCCTTCGCTCCTACCTCAGCCCGTGTGCTGCCGAAACCTTTCTCCATGCCTTTGTCGCTGATTCCAATACTGTCCTGGCCGGCCTCCCAATCTTCAACAACTCTGCGTTCCTCCAATTCAGGCCGATATCTGCACCCCACCACTAACAGCCTTTAGCCCTCAAGGCCCTAAGCTCTGGAATTCCCTCCTTAACCTGTCCGTCACTTCACCTTTCTCTCATCCTTTAAACCCTACCTCGAGCTGAGCTTTAGCCACACCTCCGAACATCTCCTTCTTGGCTTGATGTCAATTTTTGTCTGATTACATTTCTGTGAAACACCGTGAGAAGTTTTTATGCGTTAAAAGGCTCTATATAAATGCAAGTTGTTGTAGAAGAAGTCATGTCCGGTCATTTTAACTTGGCAATTGAAAACTGCCACCTCTTTCTCTGAAAGCCATGAACATTTCTGTGTTACTGAGTTCACGTTCCCTTTATTTTTGGATGGAAAATCGTGATTAATGGAATCTCCCCCAGTATCTGGGTAAATGCATCACGGTGTAACACTGAGCCACACAGCTCAGGGTGTCCCGGGTTTGAGCCCATCCCGCTACGGTGATCCTTTAGTTTAAAAAAAAAAGAAGTAAAAAGATTTCAGAAAAGAGTAATAAAAATGCTAGGTATTGCATCACTGAGCTATGATGCAAAGTTGTGAAGGAAAATAAATGTCGTGCATAGAATTGCATAGAATGTGCAGCACAAACGGGCCATTCGGCCCAACCTGTTTATGCTCAACCCGAGCCTCCTCCCAATCTTATTTACCTCATCTCACCCTATCCTAGCTGTGGCTCAGTGCGTAGCACGCTCGCCTCTGAGTCAGAAGGTCGTGTGTTCAAGTCCCATTCCAGGGACTTGAGCACAAAAATCTAGGCTGACACTCGGTGTAGTGCTGAGGGAGTGCTGCACTGTCGGGGGTGCCGTCTTTCGGATGCGACGTTAAACCCGAGGACCCGTCTGCCATCTCTGGTGGATGTAAAAGATCCCATGGCACTATTTTGAAGAAGAGCAGGGGAGTTATCCCCGGTGTCCTGGGACCAATAATTATCCCTCAATCAACATAACAAAAACAGTTTATCTGATCATTGTCACATTGCTGTTTGTGAGAGCTTGCTGTGTGCAAGTTGGCTGCCGCGTTTCCCACATTACAACAATGCCAACATTCCAAAGGTACTTCATTGGCTGTAAAGCACTTTGAGACTTCCGGTGGTCGCCTTTCTTTTTATATGAATACAAGCTAAAGCAGGGAGTAACCTCATCGTACCTTTGTGCTTTTAATTTATAGAAAAGGATGAAATCCCCTGCTGCAAATTCTCATTCAGTTGAAGCATTCAAAAGGGAATTAGATCAATTTCTGATTCAGCAAGTAGTAGAGTATATGGATTAAGCTTAAGCAAAACAATGAAAATATTGCTTGGTCCTGGAACAAATCTGGGGACGGGTGAAGTGGATGGGGTGGCGGGGCGGGGGCGGGTTGAATGGTATGGAAAGAATGGTTCAGGATGGGTTGCGTGGCCTTTTCTGGTTCTTCAGTTGCACTTTAATTTTTCAAAGTGCTGTTTTAGTTAAAAGCCAATTGGGTGTTATATGTATTTTGGGAAAGCAAAATTCGGTCAGGCAGAGTCAGCACGGATTTATGAAGGGGAAGTCATGTTTGACGAATTTGCTGGAGTTCTTTGAGGATGTAACGAACGGGGTGGATAAAGGGGAACCAGTGGATGTGGTGTATTTGGATTTCCAGAAGGCATTTGACAAGGTGCCACATAAAAAGTTATTGCACAAGATAAAAGTTCACGGGGTTGGGGGTAGCATGGATAGAGGATTGGCTAACTAACAGAGAACAGAGTCGGGATAAATGGTTCATTCTCTGGTTGGCAACCAGTAACAAGTGGGGTGCCGCAGGGATCAGTGCTGGGTCCCCAACTATTTACAATCTATATTAACGACTTGGAAGAAGGGACTGAGTGTAACGTAGCCAAGTTTGCTGATGATACAAAGATGGGAGGATAAGCAATGTGTGAGGAGGATACAAAAAATCTGCAAAAGGACATAGGCAGGCTAAGTGAGTGGGCAAAAATTTAGCAGGTGGAGTATAATGTTGGAAAGTGTGAGGTCATGCACTTTGGCAGAAAAAAAATCAAAGAGCAAGTTATTATTTAAATGAAGAAAGCTTGCAAAGTGCCGCAGTACAGCGGGACCTGGGGGTACTTGTTCATGAAACACAGAAGGATAGTATGCAGGTACAGCAAATGATCAGGAAGGCTAATAGTATCTTGGCCTTTATTGCAAAGGGGATGGAGTATAAAAGCAGGGAAGTCTTGCTGCAGCTGTTTAAAGTATTGGTGAGGCCACACCTGGAATACAGCGTGCAGTTTTGGTTTCCATATTTCCGAAAGGATATACTTGCTTTGGAGGCAGTTCAGAGAAGATACACTAGGTTGATTCTGGAGATGAGGGGGTCGACTTATGAGGAAAGGTTGAGTAGGTTGGGTTTCTACTCATTGGAATTCAGAAGAATGAGAGGTGATCTTATCGAAACGTATAAGATTATGAGGGGGCTTGACAAGGTGGATGCAGAGAGGATGTTTCCACTGATGGGGAGACTAGAACTAGAGGGCATGATCTTAGAATAAGGGGCTGTCCCATTTAAAACTGAGATGAGGAGAAATTTCTTCTCGGAGGGTTGTAAATCTGTGGAATTTGCTGCCTCAGAGAGCTGTGGAAGCTGGGACATTGAATAAATTTAAGACAGAAATAGACAGTTTCTTAAACGATAAGGGGATAAAGGGTTATGGGGAGCGGGCAGGGAAGTGGAACTGAGTCCATGATCGGATCAGCCATGATCTTATTGAATGGCGGAGCAGGCTCGAGGGGCCGTATGGCATACTCCTGTTCCTATTTCTTATGTTCTTATATTCTAATAAGCCACACTCCTGTGTTTGGCTGTCGTGCTATTGGCCTGCCCTGCTGTACTGATACAGAATACTCCTTTTCATCCATGTACCTTTTCCAGTTGTCTTTGGTCAAGGTTTTTTCGTTTCTTAATTGCAGTGTTTTCACCCGCTGTTCCATCCTGTCAGCTGCTGGGAGCACTGGGCCCCAAGGTGAGACTAGCTAGACGCTTTCATTTCGTCAGCAGCTGGTTTCGTACTTCACCTTCTTCCTCATTGTTTAATCTTGCAGTAACTTACAATGCTGAATTGAGATCATTATGCAATACACTTTAATAGTTCAAAGCCTGTAAACCCTATCCTTTTCATAGAAGTCATAGAATGGTTACAACATCTACAGAAGGAGGCCATTCGGCCTGTCGAGCCCATGCCGGCTCTCCAACAGCGCTTCAGCTAGTCCCACTCCCATTTCCAGTTTCAAGGATATCGATAAGTTCATGGCCCTCAATAGGAGGGAATAGCCACTATAAATGCATAATATTTCAGTCCTGTGTAGTTCACGGAATTCAGTCCGTCTTTGCACACATCCTTCTTGCCAAACAGGAAGAAGCGTGTTGTATTCAGTAGTCCGGTGCTTCAGTAGGTGCTGTGTTCCACAGTAATTCCAGTGCATGCTTGTGCAGATTGGCGCCATGAGGATTACTCTACTGTTCCTTCTATTTGCCAAAGTGCTGAGGATGGATTTATTGGATGCAGTAGCTGGTTATTTCCCAGCCCATACTGTAACTCAGTCCTCTGATCAACTTGTCTCTCGGGGCCCTTTAATAATGGTGTTCATTTTCAATTTTAAGCGTGACTTTGTTCAGAGATCCGTGTTAAAGTGACTTCTGACGATAGATCATTATGGATGGTTCAGATTGTGGGTTAGGTAGCATAGTGGCTGTTTACTGAACTAGTAAACCAGAGGCTTGGACGAATGATCAAGAGATGTGACTTCAAATCCCACCACGGCAGCTGGCCAATTGAAATTCAGTTAATTAAATACATTTAGAATAAAAAGCTAGTATCAGTAATGGTGACTATGAAACTATCGGATTGTCGTAAAAACCCATCTGGTTCACTAATGTCCTTTCGGGAAGGAAATCTGCTGCCCTTACCTGGTCTGGGCCTATATGTGACTCCAGACCCACAGCAATGTGTTTGACTCTTAACTGCCCTCCGAAATGGCCGAGAGGGTCACTCACCACCACCCTCTCAAGGGAAATTGGGGATCGGCAATAAATGCCAGCTTTGCCAGTGATGCCCACAACCCCATGAACGAATAAAAAAAATTGCTTTTTAATGCACATTAATCTTTGATATTTAGAATTTTTTTTGAGCATATCTTGGCATAAGTCCACTGTAAAACCAAGATTTCCTCATTTGTTCAATAGATTAAGCTCCCTTGATTTTGTTTTCTCAGTACAGTATTAAGCCAAGAAAACTTATCACAAGTGGGCATAACGATGGTTCCAGTTCGTGGCAGAATTTGTATTGCGGTCAGTAAGGGATTAGCGATCGGAAACATTCAAATCAATCTCCAAAAGTTTGCAATAATGAGGTCCAGCTGCAGAGTTTCTTTGTTAGTCATTAGTATTGCTGGAGTTAGATTAGATGAATATCTTTGGGATGATGTACAGTCCTGGCTCCAGCTTTATTCCTGATCAATTGGTAGCAACAACATATCCGTCTTCGATTTGCATTGGCTGGTTGCAGATTTCTGTACATTGTTGTTATAATTTAAAACAACAATGAAAATGTAATTACTTTTTTACCCAAAATGAACCTGCAAGAACTCATTCTGAGTAAGATTATGGTATCGTTATTTTTTATCAGAAGAGAGGTCATTTACTGCAAACTACAAATTTTAACTTTATTTCCAATTTGCATCTGGCATGCAATTTTAGGAGAGTTAATGCCTTGCCATCTTCATCTAAATTGATTGCTAATTGCGGTTTATTTGCTTGACTGCCTGTTTTTTGTATAGCTGCTTTCACCCTGGCTTCAGAGGGTGCTAGTGCCGTCAACCCACAAGGCACTGAGCTCGCTCATAGAAACATAGAAAATAGGTGCAGGAGTAGGCCATTCAGCCCTTCTAGCCTGCACCGCCATTCAATGAGTTCATGGCTGAACATGCAACTTCAGCACCCCATTCCTGCTTTCTCGCCATACCCCTTGATCCCCCTAGTAGTAAGGACTTCATCTAACTCCTTTTTGAATATATTTAGTGAATTGGCCTCAACTACTTTCTGTGGTAGAGAATTCCACAGGTTCACCACTCTCTGGTGTTGAAGAAGTTTCTCCTCATCTCGGTCCTAAATGGCTTACCCCTTATCCTTCGACTGTGACCCCTGTTTCTGGACTTCCCCAACATTGGGAACATTCTTCCTGCATCTAACCTGTCTAAACCCGTCAGAATTTTAAACGTTTCTATGAGGTCCCCTCTCATTCTTCTGAACTCCAGTGAATACAAGCCCAGTTGATCCAGTCTTTCTTGATAGGTCAGTCCCACCATCCCGGGAATCAGTCTGGTGAATCTTCGCTGCACTCCTTCAATAGCAAGAATGTCCTTCCTCAGGTTAGGAGACCAAAACTGTACACAATACTCCAGGTGTGGCCTCACCAAGGCCCTGTACAACTGTAGCAACACCTCCCTGCCCCTGTATTCAAATCCCCTCGCTATGAAGGCCAACATGCCATTTGCTTTCTTAACCGCCTGCTGTACCTGCATGCCAGCCTTCAATGACTGATGTACCATGACACCCAGGTCTTGTTGCACCTCCCCTTTTCCTAATCTGTCACCATTCAGATAATAGTCTTGTCTCTCTATTTTTACCACCAAAGTGGATAACCTCACATTTATCCACATTATACTTCATCTGCCATGCAATTGCCCACTCACCTAACCTATCCAAGTCACTCTGCAGCCTCATAGCATCCTCCTCGCAGCTCACACTGCCACCCAACTTGGTGTCATCTGCAAATTTGGAGATACTACATTTAATCCCCTCGTCTAAATCATTAATATCTAAATCACCTCGGCAGCCACGCATGACCTGTCTGGCAAGTTCAGACTTGGGCTGGCGTCTGGCTGCGTGCGAGGCTGGTGCACTGGGAGCTGGCATGTTTCGGAGGTTGGTGCAATTGCAGTGGACTGGGGCTCCACACTACAGGAAGGATGTCAAAGCAATAAGAGAAGGTACAGTGCAGATTCACGGATAGTTGCCTGGTGTGAGGAAGCCCAATTCGAAAAAAGACTTGGGAATTGGGGCTGTTTTTTTGTCAGAACAGGGTGATTTGAAAAAGAAAGGAAAGAAAGACTTGCATTTTTATAGCGCCTTTCACGACCTCAGGATGCCCCCAAAGCGCTTCACGGCCAATGAAGTACTAAGGGAGCGATGCCACTTTTACTAAGCTAACGGCAACTCGCATGGCAAGTTTTTGATATTCACATTTGCTGCCTGCCTGATGTTGCTGTACCATTTACCCATAAATAACGGCGAGCACCATTAGCCTTTCTGTTATTTTGACAGCAAATTCTGGCCCATTATAACAGTTTCGGTAAGGATCTGTGGAGTGATGCAAATGTCCCAGGAAATTATTGTGTGGCATAAGTCGCTTGCCATAATAATGGCATCCACCATAAATTCGCCTTTACTGTGACATACGTTTTCAGTAAATTCCAGCCAAATCTATTGATTTCTTCAAAGTATTCTATTGAACAGATGTAGGATTGTTGTAATGTCGGAGAGTATTTGAAGTATTTAAAAAATCTGAAGGGATTGGACAGAGTAGAAAAGCACAGACTGTTTCCAGCGGTTGAGGGCTCTCGAACGAGGGAGTGTAGATAAAAGATTAAATGCAAGGGATCCAGGATAGCGAGCAGGAGCTCTTTTATAGTGCTCAACAAAAATATATTCCAGTGAAAAAGAAGGGCGGTAAGAGAAGGGATAACCAGCCGTGGATAACCAAGGAAATAAGAGAGTATCAAATTAAAAACCAATGCGTATAAGGTGGCCAAGATTAGTGGGAAACTAGAAGATTGGGAAAATTTTAAACGACAGCAAAGAATGACTAAGAAAGCAATAAAGAAAGGAAAGATAGATTACGAAAGTAAACTTGCGCAAAACATAAAAACAGATAGCAAAAACTTTTACCGATATATAAAATGGAAAAGAGTGACTAAAGTAAATGTTGGTCCCTTAGAAGATGAGAAGGGGGATTTAATAATGGGAAATATGGAAATGGCCGAGACCTTAAACAATTATTTTGCTTCGGTCTTCACAGTGGAAGACACAAAAACCATGCCAAAAATTGCTGGTCACGGGAATGTGGGAAGGGAGGACCTTGAGACAATCACTATCACTAAGAGGGTAGTGCTGGACAGGCTAATGGGACTCAAGGTAGACAAGTCCCCTGGTCCTGATGAAATGCATCCCAGGGTATTAAAAGAGATGGCGGAAGTTATAGCAGATGCATTCGTTATAATCTACCAAAATTCTCTGGACTCTGGGGAGGGACCAGCGGATTGGAAAGCAGCTAATGTAACGCCTCTGTTTAAAAAAGGAGGCAGACAAAAGGCAGGTAACTATAGGCCGGTTAGTTTAACATCTGTAGTGGGGAAAATGCTTGAAACTATAATTAAGGAAGAAATAGCGAGACATCTAGATAGGAATAGTGTAATCAAGCAGACGCAACATGGATTCATGAAAGGGAAATCATGTTTTAACTAATTTACTGGAATTCTTTTGAGGATATAACGAGCATGGTGGATAGAGGTGTACCGATGGATGTGGTGTATTTAGATTTCCAAAAGACATTCGATAAGGTGCCACACAAAAGATTACTGCAGAAGATAAAGGTACGCAGAGTCAGAGGAAATGTATTCGCATGGATCGAGAATTGGCTGGCTAACAGAAAGCAGAGAGTCGGGATAAATGGGTCCTTTTCGGGTTGGAAATCTGTGTTTAGTGGTGTGCCACAGGGATCGGTGCTGGGACCACAACTGTTTACAATATACATAGATGACCTGGAAGAGGGGACAGAGTGTAGTGTAACAAAATTTGCAGATGACGCAAAGATTAGTAGGAAAGCGAGTTGTGTAGAGGATAGAGAGAGGCTGCAAAGAGATTTAGATAGGTTAAGCGAATGGGCTAAGGTTTGGCAGATGGGATACAATGTCGGAAAATGTGAGGTCATCCACCTTGGGAAAAAAAAACAGTAAAAGGGAATATTATTTGAATGGGGAGAAATTACAACATGCTGCGGTGCAGAGGGACCTGGGGGTCCTTGTGCATGAATCCCAAAAAGTTAGTTTGCAGGTGCAGCAGGTAATCAGGAAGGCGAATGGAATGTTGGCCTTCATTGCGAGAGGGATGGAGTACAAAAGCAGGGAGGTCCTGCTGCAACTGTCTAGGGTATTGGTGAGGCCGCACCTGGAGTACTGTGTGCAGTGTTGGTAACCTTACTTAAAGAAGGATATACTAGCTTTGGAGGGGGTACAGAGACGATTCACTAGGCTGATTCCGGAGATGAGGGGGTTACCTTATGATGATAGATTAAATAGACTGGGTCTTTACTCGTTGGAGTTCAGAAGGATGAGGGGTGATCTTATAGAAACATTTAAAATAATGAAAGGGATAGACCAGATAGAGGCAGAGAGGTTGTTTCCACTGGTCGGGGAGACTAGAACTCGGGGGCACAGCCTCAAAATACGGGGGAGCCAATTTAAAACCGAGTTGAGAAGGAATTTCTTCTCCCAGAGGGTTGTGAATCTGTGGAATTCTCTGCCCAAGGAAGCAGTTGAGGCTAGCTCATTGAATGTATTCAAATCACAGAGATAGATTTTTAACCAATAAGGCAATTAAGGGTTACGGGGAGCGGGCTGGTAAGTGGAGCTGAGTCCACGGCCAGATCAGCCATGATCTTGTTGAATGGCGGAGCAGGCTCGAGAGGCTAGATGGCCTACTCCTGTTCCTAATTCTTATTTTCTTATCACACGAGAGTTGTGAAGTTGTGGAATGCACTACAAGAGTTAGTAGTTGAAGCAGGGATCATAGGAAAGGGGATAAAGGGAACCGACCAATTATGCAGGAGTTGCTCATGTGAAGGAGAAACTCCGACATGGACTGGTTGCATCGAGCGTCCTGTGTGTGTTGTGAATTCTACGTAATTTAGAGTAAATGGGTTGAGGAAGATAAACCGAAAGATAATCAAAATAGGAGGACATAATAAATGGGAACTAGAAAAATAAAATCTTGTCAAGGATTTTAAATTAGTGTAAATAGGGGGAGAACAGTAGCAGTGTTTTTAAATACTGGGAGTGAACTGCTCTTAAGTGTCAATTAAAGTAAATCTTTAAGTCTGTGGTCGGAAGCAGGAATGGCATAAATGGCAGAAAGTTAAATATTATTTTGCTTCAATATTTACCAGGGAGATAGAACAAGTGGACATGACATTGGATCATGAGATTAGTAATGAAATAACTTCATTTAAAATAAAAAGAGAAGATATATTAAATAAATGAATCAAACTCGAAGAGGAAAAAATCCTGGTCTGGATGGATTGTATCCATGCATTTTAAAAGAATCAAGGGAGGAGATAGCGGAGGCGTTACTACACATATTTACTAATTCATTAGAAAAAGGTGTCGTGCCAGAGGACTGGCAGATAGCTAACGTATTACCTGTATTTAAGAAGGGAGTTGGAACATGTCCAGGGAATTATAGACCAGTCAGCTTAACATCGGTGGTAGGGAAAATAATGGAACCCCTACTAAAGGAGAAAACATCTAGAAGCCAAAAATATAATAATGAATAGTCAGCATGGATTTCAAAAGGGAAAGTCTTGCTTAACCAATCTCGTCGAATTTTTTGAAGAGGTAACAGAGAGAATAGACACGGGTAATGCAGTAGATGTAATTTATCTGGATTTTCAAAAGGCCTTGGGTACCACATAATAGACTGATGAACAAGGTCAGAGAATGCAGAGTCAGGGGACAAGTAGCAGGATGGATCGCTAGCTGGCTTCAAGACAGAAAGCAGAGAGTAGGGGCAAAGGGCAGCTATTCACAGGGGCAGAAGGTGGGTCGTGGTGTTCCACAAGGATCAGTGCTGGGACCACTGCGGTTCACAATTTATATTAACCATTTAGACTTTGGAATCAAAAACAGAATTTCTAAATTTGCGGATGACACCAAATTGGGGGGATAGTCAATACTGAAGAGGACTGCAACAAATTACAGGAGGACATTAATAAACTTGCAGAAAGGGCATATAATCGGCAAATGCAGTTAAATGTGAGGTATTACATTTTGGTTGGAAGAATAGAGGTGTCACTTATGACTTGGAGGGTGCGAGTCTGGGTGGGGTAGAGGAACAAAGGGATCTCTGAGTGCAAATCACAAAGTATCGACACAGGTTAGCAAGGCGATTTAAAAAAAAAACTAGGTACCAGGGTTTATTTCTAGAGGCATAGAATTGAAAAGTAGGGAAGTTATGCTAAACTTGTATCGAACCTTGGTTAGACCACACTTGGGAGTACTGCGTACCATTCTGGTTGCCATATTACATGTAGAAAGGACTGGAGAGGGTGCAGAGAAGATTTACAAGGATGATTAGTCTGGGTCTTTTTTCGCTTGAAAAAAAGAGGCTCAGGGGTGACCTAATTGAGGTCGCTAAAATTGTGAAAGGTTTTGATAGAGTGGATACAGAGATAATGTTTCCACTTGTGAGGAAGAGCCATAACTAGAGGCCATCAATATAAGATAGTCACCAAGAAATCCAATGGGGAATTTAGAAGAAACTTCTTTACATAGTGTGGTGAGAATGTGGAACTTGCTACCATAGGGAGTAGGGGAAGGTTGCATAGTGGTTATATCACTGGACCGGTAATCCTGAGGCCTGGACTAATGATCCGTAGACACGAGTTCAAATCCCACCACGGCAGCTGGGGAATTTAAATTCAGTTAAATAAATCTGGAATGAAAAGCTAGTGTCAATAATGGTGACCATGAAACTACTGGATTGTTGTAAAAACCCATCGGGTTCACTAATGTCCTTTAGGGAAGGAAATCTGCCGCCTTTATCTTTGACTCTTAACTGCCCTCTGAGATGGCCGAGCAAGCCACTCGGCTGTAAGAAACAATAATAAGAATAAAACAGACCACCTGGCCCGGCATTGACCTCAGCACCGGCTTCGGAAACTACAACAGCACACCCAGCCCAGTCAACCCTGCAAAGTCCTCCTCACCAACCTCTGGGATTTGTGCCAAAATTTGGAGAGCTATCCCACAGACAAGTCAAGCAAACGGCCTGACTTTGTCATACTCACAGAATCATACCTTTCAGCCAACGTTCCAGACTCCTCCATTACCAATGTACTCTGGGTGACGGACTTCAATGTCCATCACCAAGAGTGGCTCGGTAGCACCACTACTGACTGAGCTGGCCGAGTCCTGAAGGACGTAGCTGCCAGACTGGGCCTGCGGCAGGTGGTGAGAGAACCTACCTATTTGACCTTGTCCTTACCAATCTAACTGTCACAGATGCATCTGTCCATGACGGCATTGGTAGCAGTGACCACTGAATAGTCATGGTGGAGACCGAGTCCCGTTTTCACACGGAGGACACCCTCCATCATGTTGTGTGGCCACTACCACTGTGCTAAATGGGATAGATTCAGAACAGATCTAGCAGCTCAAAACTGGGCATCCATGAGGCGCTGTAGGCCATCAGCAGCAGAACTGTATTCCACCACAATCTGTAACCTCATGGGCCGGCATGTCCCTCACTTTACCATTGCCATCAAGTCAGGGGACCAACCCTGGTTCAGTGAGGAGTGCAGAAGAGCATGCCAGGAGCAGCACCAGTCATATCTAAAAATAAGGTGCTAACCTGGGGAAGCTGCAACACAACTACATGCGTGCTAAACAGTGGAAGCAGCATACTGTAAACAAATAAGCGAGCCCACAATCAGCGGATCAGATCAAAGCTCTGCAATCCTACCACATCCAGTCATGCATAGTGGTGGATCATTAAACAACTAACAGGAGGAGGAGGCTCCATGAATATCCTCAACCTCCATGATGGCGGAGCCCAGCACACAAATGCAAAAGACAAGGCTGAAACGCTTGCAACCATCTTCAGCCAGAAGTGCCAAGTGGATGATCCATATCGGCCTCCTTCTGAGGTCCCCACCATCACAGAAGCCAGTCTTCAGCCAATTCGATTCACTCCACGTGATATCAAGAAACGGCTGAGCGCACTGGATACAGCAAAGGTTATGGGCCCTGACAACATCCTGGTTGTCGTGCTGAAGACTTGTGCTCCAGAACTAGCCGTGCCTCTAGCCAAGCTGTTCCAGTACAGCTACAACACTGGCATCTACCTGACAATGTGGAAAACTGCCCCGGTATGTCCTTCCATAAAAAGCCGTACAAATCCAATCCGGCCAATTACCGCCCCATCAGTCTATTCTCAATCATCAGCAAAGTGATGGAAGGTGTCATCGACAGGGCTATCAAGCGGCACTTACTCACCAATAACCTGCTCACTGATGCCCAGTTTAGGTTCCGCCCGGACCACTCGGCTCCAGACCTCATTACAGCCTTGGTCCAAACATGGACAAAAGAGCTGAATTCCAGCGGTGAGGTGCGAGTTACTGCCCTTGACATCGAGACAGCATTTGACTGAGTGTGGAATCAAGGAGTCCCAGTAAAATTGAAGTCAATGGGAATCCGGGGGTGGGGGGGGGGTTTAGAAACGCTCCACTGGCTGGAGTCATACGTAGCACAAAGGAAGATGGTTGTGGTGGTTGGAGGCCATTCATCCCAGCCTCAGGAGTTCCTCAGGGCAGTGTCCTCGGCCCAACCCTCTTCAACTGCTTCATCAATGACCTTCCCTCCATCATAAGGTCAGAAGTGGGGATGTTCGCTGATGATTGCATAGTGTTCAGTTCCATTCGCAACTCCTCACATAATGAAGCAGTCCATGCTTGCATGCAGCAAGACCTCCCAAACCAAACAACCTCTACCACCTAGAAGGTGCATGGGAACACCATCACCTGCAAGTTACCCTCCAAGTTACACACCATCCTGACTTAGAAATATATCGGCGTTCCTTCATCGTTGTGGCGTCAATCCTGGAACTCTCTCCCTAACAGCACTGTGGGAGCACCTTCACCACACGGACTGCAGCGGTTCAAGAAGGCGGCTCACCACCACCTTCTCAACGGCAGTTAGGGATGGGCAATAAATGCCGGCCTTGCCAGTGACGCCCTCATCCCAGGAATGAATAAATAAAGTTGAAGAGAATAGTACGGAAGCATTTAAGGTGAGGCTGGACAAGCACATGGGGGAGAAGGGAATAGAGGGTTATGCTGATAGATTTAGATGAGGAAAGACGGGAGGAGGCTCGAGTGGAACATAAACGTCGGCATGGACTGGTTGGGCCGAATGGCCTGTATCTGCCGTATATCCCATGGAATCCTGTGAAATAAATTGAGCATACGTATAGATTTTAAGAAAGGGGTGCCTCAGATGGATATGTTGGCTCTCTTACCTGTGGTTGAATCTGCTACTAAATCTGGTACATATATCTCTTGTATCCAGGAATTATTTTTATAATTATTTTTGGGCGAGCTGCCATGGAGTGCAGATGTGTACCACAAAATATTATGTTTGTTATTCCTAGGTTCGCAATCTAGATCAATGGAATAACTACGAAGTTCTTCAGCACATATAATACCAGCTGTGCATTCGATAAGGGTCAGCTCTGTGCTGGAGGACTGTTTCGGTATATAAATTCGGTCACTTTAGTGAGTGGCTTGTGTTATGTTTATGTGACTATTTCAATTTTCCTTCAGTAAGATGTCGCCCTTCAACATAATAACCATAAATATAAAATGTAATTGTTATAGCCATTGCTTATTCTCCATTGCTATCATGGCAGATGATCATTTAGAAGCCGAAATTATGAATTAATGTCAGAAAGCTGATCAATGTCGACAATAATACCTGTAATTAGCTGCTCGTTAATAAATAATGTCTTGATCGGAAGTGCTTTAGCAAATGTTGAGGCTATACTTGGATTGAAATTTAGCAATGTAATAATTCAATAGTAATGCTGCCATTAGGGCAAGATCAACATTCCTAAGACGGTAAGCCTTATAGCTGAAGGTTTCATTTGGAGATGAAGCTCTGACTATTGTGCACAGGTTTTTTGTTGGCCGTCATTTCTGTGTATGCAGTTTGGTTTACTACTGGGGATCATTTCAGACATGATCCGTGAGAAGATGGGGAATGTTTGTGAGCCCCGCTCACCTTTTCTCCAGAGCAGTGTGACAGAGCAGCTGTTGTTCAATGTGGTGTGCAGCGTGTAGAACAGTAACGGGTTCCCCAACAGACCCGAGCTGTCAGAACCAAACCTCAGCAGCTTGTGAATGCCATTCATACTTTCAGGTGTGTTACTCGCTCAGAGCTTGCTTATCAATGAATGGCGCACAGGATAAGACCCTCTGGTTCACCCAGTCTGTCCCACATAACTGTCACACCTTGTGTATCGCAATATACACACTCCTCGCCCCATCCAAAAACTATGGTGATCTCCTCGGAGAGGGGAAAACCCCAGGTTTAAAAAAATCCAGATCAATTTGGGAAAATAAATCTCGGAAATTCCCCCCCCCCAGCCAGAAACTGGCCCAGCTCTCGCTTGAAGGAATTCAGCGAATCAGCATCCACTGCACGGGACGGCAGCCTGTTCCAGAGGCCCACTATTCTCTTGGGAAAGACCCACCTCCTGACCAGTGTTCACTTTAATTTTTTTGGAATCGCTCGGCCCCTTTAAGGGGCTGCGTGGCCCATTCCAAAATCCGCACATGCGCGTTTTTTTCATTTAAGAGCCGGCTGCATGGGGAGGTCCAGACAGCTGTGTGATTGCGCAGCTTGAAAGGAACGTTGCTCCTGACGTCATAACTCGGTCTGGCCTTGCACAGCTGAAAATATGTGACCTCGCCATACCCCATCCTAAGCTATTTCATTGGAACACATGGTCTACTGGAGCACAATCTATTCCCTCCACATCTTATAAACCTCGATTAAATCACCCCACGTCTACTAAAATGTAGAGCTCTTTTTTTTTAAGCCTATCTTGCTAACGAAGATAATACTTTAAAAATTGTGTGGGGTTGGAGAATGTTTGTAGATTGAGGAGAATGAATGTGTAGGAAGTGGTGGTTAAGGTACATCTGGAGAATAATCGAATTTCTACATGTCACATTATATGCCTTTTCTACAATGCTCTCTCACTAACCTTTATTTTGCTCATGATTTTGTTTTATTTAAGTTGAAAAACCCCAGAGAGCTTCCTCAGATCTTCATGCTGTGGAAAATGTGCCTCTATCACTAGGCGGGGTGCCATTCAGTGAGTGCATGCTGCAAATAATGTGATGTATAAGCAAGATCCCATCAATTTAAAAACCTGATACTTTCAATATACTGCATCCCTTGTTGTAAGGCACCATTAATTTGGCCCTTGAAAACACTGTAAGGCTACTTGTTAATGTGAGATACCTGGCTGTTCACCAACTTGTGCAACACGTTAAGCTTTTAAATCATTTGCATATTCTCCAAATGCCATTTTGAAACGGTTAAGAAATTTGCCGACAGTCAAAAGTTTCATGCATGGTGAGCAAGTCTGCATTGACCTCGAAGGGGAGGTGCTTCAGTAAGTGTTTTTTTTATTGCATAATATTGCGAACTCTGTGTTTTGCTTTTGACTTCAGATCAGAATAAAAGGCCACGGATAGAAGGTGGTCGCCATGGAATGGTTTTCCAGCATACAACTGTGACTACTTTAGGATCTCCAGCTATTGTTCCCTTACAGCAACTTATGCCAACTGTGCAGGGTAAGAGATACCAAACACATCTTCACATGCACATTTTGATGTCTTGTCTCATTTGCAAGCCCCTTTTCCCATATATTTTAAGTTGTGCGTAAACTTCTGAAAGCAATATCCATGTGTTCAAAGTGAGATTAAGAACTTTAGTAAGGGATTCATTTGTAACACATTTCTGCTTATCCCTAACAATGAATGTGAACAATGACAGATTAAAAAACAACAGTGTACACACAGAAAATGAATTATGCATGAACATGAGTGACATTTTCAAGAGGCTAAAACCTCTCTTTACTGGGAAAATCTGTCAGAAAGTATAACATCCACTCCATCCTCGTTTTAATGCTGCCCTCCGGAGCCAATTAACTGGTGTGTTATAAAGAGGGCTGTGCTATATTGAAAGTATCAGTGATATATAAATGCAGTATGCTATGTTTTCGAGTTGAGTATTGACGCATGAATGCACAATGGAAATGTAATCTCGGTTGAACCGAATCTGACAGAAATGCACATGTCCTTGTGAGAGTTTTTGAACATAGCTTTATTTATTTGTAATTCAGAGTGTTTAAAGTTCTGTTTGGAAGGCAGTTTTATATTTGGTAATCGATTCATATTTGGCCAGACCAAGGTGTGGTGTGGACATCATCTTTTATTACTGCATTTCATTACAGTTTTTTTCTCACCATAAAGGTAATGTGGGACTCGTGACTCGTTAACCTGCTCGACTTCTGATCAGTGTATCTTCTGAGAGGGCCTTCTTGCATTTTAAGGTTTAATATACAGGCCCTTTCATTGGTATTTGTTTTTCTATTTTGACTTATTAAGTAGTGATCTTTCTTACTGCACTTCTCTCTTCCCACCGGTGTCTCTTTTATTTCCATGAAAAGTCTTTAGGTGCCAGCCATGGCTCAGTTGGTACCACTCTCGCCTCTGAGTCAGAAGATTGTGGTTTCGTTCCAGTGACTGGAGCACGTATCCAGGCCGACACTCCAATGCAGTCCTGAAGGAGTGCTGCATTTTGAATGAGACGTTAAACCGAGTCCCCATCTTCCCTTTCAGGTGGACGCTAAAGATCCCACACCCTGTCTGAGGCTGAACCAGACTGTTCACAATCTTGGTGTCATATTTAAAATGCGACTCCGACCACATATCCGCGACATAACTAGAACCGTCTATTTCCACCTCTGAAACATTGCTCGTGTCTGCCCCTGCCACAGCTCATCGGCTGCTGAAGCCCTCATCCATGCATTTAAGAACATAAGAACATAAGAAACAGGAGCATTTGTTACCTTTACACTTGACTACTCCAACACACTTCTGGCCAGCCTCCCACATTCGACCCTGCATAAGCTTGAGGTCATCCAAAACTCGGCTGCCCGTGTCCTAACTCGCACCAAGTCCCGCTCACCCATCACCCCTGTGCTCGCTGATCTATAATGGCTCCCGGTTAAGCAATACCTCGATTTCAAAATTCTCATCCTCGTTTTCAAATCCCTCCATGCCCTCGCCCCTCCCTATCTCTATAATCTCCTCCAGCCTCACAAATCCCTGAGATCTCTGCACTCCTCAAATTTTGTCCTCTTAAGAATCCCTGATTTTAATTGCTCCACCATCGGTGGCCGTGCCTTCTGATGCCTGGGCCCTATGCTCTGGAACTCCCTCCTTAAACCTCTCTGTCTCTCTCCTTTAAGGCGCTCCCTAAAACCGACCTCTTTGACCAAGCTGGTCATCTGCTATAATTTCCTCTTGTGCAGCTCAGTGTAAATATTTTGTCTCATAATAACCCTGTGAAGCGCCTTTGTTGATTTCTGGACTCTCTTCCCTCAATCTGGCTCAGTGAAATCACTGAGTCGAATACCGATTGTGCTCTAAACAAAGCAAGCTTTTATTTAAAAAGCAAATCCCGATCGGGGACCTTATCAGACAGAAGGAATGCTTCCTGATAGATCGCACCCACTTCCTACGGACAAAGTGAGTTTACATTTAATATCCATGTTCAGAATGCATTCTCACCTTGGGACGTTTTACTATGTTAAAGGCGCTATATAAATACAAGTTGTTATTGCATCATCATGTGTGAAATAGAGAACTGCAGTGACTGTTGTTACGCAGCCTACATAACAGTCACTATAATCTAACGAGGTGAAGATTGGCGTTTTCTTAGCGAAGGAAATCAATGTTTTACTCACACGAGTACTGGACCCACAGAGGCGCTGTGAGGAGAGCATTTGTGTGTGCTTTAAAAATGTTTCGGTGGGGTGGGTGGTCAGTCAGGGGGAGTTTGTGGTGTAATTAAACGTTCCTCCGAGTCATATGTTCCATTTTCTTTAACTGTCATTGCCCAGGATAGATGTTGAGTGTGTCAGCGGGCATTGAATCAGTTTTTGATTTCTTTGCCGTTTGCCAGAACAGTAGGCTCAATCTGCAAAGGCAAGTTAAGGTACAGTATGTGCAGTGCACGCTCTGTTCCAGTCTGCCATCGATTGGCGTTCAGCCTACTGCTCCCAATCTAACTATCTGCTATTCCTCCGCGACTGTCTCTCCCAGACCTCCTGTGACCAGGTTAATCAATAAAGGTACATGCATTCTGAAATTCCCGACCTGACTTTATATTTTGCACAAAAAAGATCAAAGGAGATGGGAAATAATTTGGAAACTAATCTGCTTAACCTACAGGTGACCCAAAGGGTAAGTTTACTTTTAACTCCTCTCCACAAGCTTCATTCTGGTAATGTTAAGCTGCTTCACCGCCTTGTGGATCTATGTTTTGCATCATTTAACTTTGCGAATTAAATAAATGGCACCATGTGCATCTTTCACAGCATCTCTGGCAGGATTGAGGACCATAGGTTTGACACCGGGGTGGAAAGGAGCCTGGGCGATTGCTGTCAGGAATTGATCATTTTGCTTCCGCTCTGTTCCTGGACCAGTAAACCCATTAAAAATAATTGCATTCGCAATATTGGAATCCCACAGAGCGTTCAGCTGGACCTATTATCATCTATAACTCACGAGTTGAACTTGGCTTACAGGTTTGAGGCAGGCGTGTGTGTTTCTCCCAACAGTTCGGGATCATGTGTTGCCTCTGTTTAGGTCGGATCGAAACCGCGATGCTGACAATCTCTGGAAAGTTGCAGCGTTTACTCGAGTGGAATCAATAAATTTGTTTCCGGGACATTTTGCACTTTCAGAATATGGGATAGTTTGCTGTAGTGTCAGTTTAAAAAAAAAAAAAAAAAAAAAATTCAATAGAGCTTGATGGCAGAAAACCAAGGGCAGCTTCTCAACAAGGAATTGGTCCCAAGAGATTTTTTTCCTCTTAATCAAATGTGCTGAACAGATTCTGTTTGCTTTGAATCAGGTTTGGTTTTAAAAATTAATTTACACTTGAGGATAAATGTCATGAAATGCTAGGAATTGAATAGCTGTTTTCTTGTGTCAGTATTGTGTTGCAGAGTGGCAGATTTTGGCCCATCGTGACTGTGTACTACTCTACCCTATTAGGCCTTGGCTGGCTATCCGATTAGTCCCACTCCCCCCGCTCTTTCCCCATAGCCCTAATTTTTCCCCTTCAAGCATTTATCCAATTCCCCTTTGAAAGTTACTATTGAATCTGCTTCTACCGCCCTTTCAGGGAGCGGGTTCCAGATCACAACTCACTGCGCAAACAAAAATCTCCTTCTCTCCCCACTGATTATTTTGTCAATTATCTTCAATCTGTGCCCTCCGATCACTGACCTTCCTGCCACTGGAAACAGTTTCTCCTTATTTAAAAAAAAAAAAATTTGTTCCAGTGATGTAGGCATCGCTGGCAAGGCCGTCATTTATTGCCCATCCCTAATTGCCCCTTGAGAAGGTGGTGGTGAGCCGCTGCAGTCCGTGTGGTGAAGGTGCTCCCACAGTGCTGTTAGGTAGAGTGTTCCAGGATTTTGACCCAGCGACGATGAAGGAACGGCCGATATATTTCCCAGTCGAGATGGTGTGTGACTGGGAGGGGAACGTGGAGATGATGGTGTTCCCATGCGCCTGCTGCCCTTGTCCTTCTAGGCGGTAGAGGTCGCGGGTTTGAGAGGTCTTGCTGCATGTGGGTATGGACTGCAGGGCAACTTGGAGGGCAACTTATTTACTCTAGCAAACCCGTCGTGATTTTGAACACCTGTTAAATCTCCCCTTAACCTTCTCTGCTCTAAAGAGAACAACCCCAGCTTCTCCAGTCTCTCCACAAAACTGAAGTCCCTCATCCCTGGTGAACCTCCTCTGCACCCTTTCCAAAGCCTTGACATCCTTCCTAAAGTGTGGGGCCCAGAATTGGACACAATACTCCAGCCTACTTAGCATAACTGCCTTGCTTTTGTACTCTCTGCCTCTGTTTATAAAGCCCTGGATACCGTATTTCTGGTTCTGGTGCCAACTGTGGCTGAGTGGACAGCACTCTTGCCTGTTGAGTCAGAAAGTTGTAGGTTTAAGTCCCACTCCAGGGACGTGAGCACAATAAATCTAGGCTGACACACCAATGCTGAGGGAGTGCTGCACTATCAGAGGTGCCGTCTTTCGGATGAGATGTTAAACCGAGGCCCTGTCTACTCTCTCAAGTGAACGTAAAAGATCCCATGGCATTATTTTGAAGAAGAAAAGGAGTTATCCCAGTGGTCCTGGCCAATATTTATCCCTCAATCAACATAACAGAAATGCAGATTATCCAGTCATTATCACATTGCTGTTTGTGGGAGCTTGCTGTGCGCAAATTGGCTGCCGCGTTTCCCACATTACAACAGTGACTACACTCCAAAAGTACTTCATCGGCTGTAAAGTGGTTTGAGTCGTCCAGTGGTCGTGAAAGACGCTATAGAAATGCAAGGCCCTCTTTCACAGCACTATTTCACAGCCTGGCACTGTGGGTGGATAGTTATAACTTTGGTCATTTTGCTAACTGTATTTGTTCACCATTTACTATGTTTAGATGGATTAATTAAGAAAATAACAAATGCACTGACTGCATATTCTCTCTGTTTAACGTCTGTCCAGGTGGAATGCCCCCAACTCCTCAGACGATACAGCTCACCGGCCCGAAACAAACCCAACAGCAGTACGATGCTTCCAAAGGACCGCCGGTGCAGAACGCAGCCAGCCTACACACCCCTCCGCCCCAGCTGCCTGGCAGACTGCAACCCACCGCAATGCCGCTGACGTCGCTCCCGGCTGCCATTCAGTTGGCGCAACAGCACATGGTCGAGACCCAGCTGCAGCCCCACCCCCAGCTTCACCCCCAGCCTGTCCTCCACTCCCAGCCCCACAACCTTGCTCCGGCCAAGGCCCAGCAGCAGTCCATTTCTCTTTCTCAGTCCCAGACCCAGCTTCAGGCTCAGCTGCAGCAGCAGGTGCAAGCTCCACTTCACATCCCGATGCAAACTCAACCGTCAGCACAACTTCAGCAGTCACAAGCACACCTTTCACAACAGCAGGTAAAACGTTGGGTCCGTCAGTGCTATGTTTACCTGAATGTATTGGTAGCGCCGAATATTGCTTTTCGAGACGTAATGGTTTGAGCAGAAACCAAAGACTTCTGGTTTATAGCTCCGAATAGCTGCTTTCTGTACTTCCATCAACACTACAGGTCATAGCTTTTCTTCCTGGTTTCCAGCGGCTCAAACTGTTCCCAATTTCCAGTTTGTAATTGGTGCAATGAATGTTGGAATCATAGAATAGTACAGCACAGAAGACGGACATTTGGCCCGTTGAGTCTGCTTCGTCTCTCTTCGAAGAGCGATCCAGTCCCACTCCTTGGCTCTTTCCCCATATCCCTGCAGTTTTTTCTCCCGAGTATTTATCCAATTCCTTTTTGAAGGCTACTATTGAATCTGTTTCCACCGTCCTATCAGGCAGTGCATGCCAAATCCTAACTATTTATTTATTGTTATTGAATCAATGGCAAATTCCTCCCGCCCCCAGTATGCACATTTGAAGTTTGTTTCTAACCTTTCTCTCCACCATGCTTGCCCCGTGTCAGGAGACCGACTGCAAGGGTGTCCACATTATGGGCCCATGGGTTAAAACGCCCCCTTATCCCCTCACCCCAGCGATCCAGCTCACGAAGCCCAGGCAACGCTGTCCTGTTTGCACCACAGAGGGTTGGAAAATATCTATGTGCATGTGGAGGAAAGGATCGGGCTTGGCTCTGAGGCTCCTCACAAGCGGAAGCCTAGCAGCACAATTCATTCACAGGATGTGGGCATCACTGGCAAGGCCAGCATTTATTGCCCATGACTGACTGGCTTCCCGTTTCAGAGGGGCAATTAGTCAACCACATCCGGAGTCACATATAGGCCCAGACCAGGTAAGGACGGCAGATTTCCTTCCCTAAAAGACATTCGTGAACCAGATGGGTTTTTACGACAATCCGGTAGTTTCATGGTCACCATTACTGATACTAGCTTTTTATTCCTGATCAGTTTTTATTAACTGAATTTAAATACCCCAGTTGCCGTGGTGGGATTTGAACTCATTTCTATGGATCATTCATCCAGGCCACAGGATTACTAGTCTAGTAACATAGCCACTATACTACCATTCCTGGGCTCGGACATGGGGAATGGTTACTTGGGGTGAGGTACAGCTGGGCACCACATGTGGAACCCCACCCCAGCGCCTGGCTCACTGGCCCACTGGTGACCGAATAAATCCAATTCCCTTTTTATTGGATGGAATTCAGGATTGATCAGGTGGCCTTTTTGCAATATTTGGGGCCACTGTTAAAATGCTTACAGGGCTTGACAGGGAGGGTGTTTCCCCCGGGCTGGGGAGTCTAGAACCAGGGCTCACAGTCTCAGGATAAGGGGCCGGCCATTTAGGACTGAGATGAGGAGGAATTTCGTCACTCGGAGGGTGGTGAATCTTTGGAATTCTCTGCCCCAGTGGGCTGTGGATGTTGAGTCTCTGAATATATTCAAGGCTGAGACCGATAGATTTTTGGATATTAAGGGAATCGAGGGATATGGGGACAGTGCAGGGAAGTGGAGTTGAGGGAGAAGATCAACCATGATCTTATTGAATGGCGGGGCAGGCTCGAGGGGCCGAATGGCCGACTCCTGCTCCTAATTCTTACGGTCTTGTGTTCAGTGAATAAATCAGATTCCTCTTTTACTGCATTGGGCAGTACCGGATTTTTAGAAGTTTTTATTGGTGTTTTGGGAATTTCTTTCCATGCTTCTGTTTGTTTTTCTGTGGAAGCTGCCCATCAGCAGCCTTGGTCGGCACCATAGGTGGGGAGCAGAAAGGTGGTACACTGTGATCGTGATCATGGGAGCAGTCCTGGGTATCACAGAATGTCCGTGCACAGGAACTGGACATTCGGCTCATCAATTCTCCTGGGAGTTCCTCACCTCCCATTTGGGCCAACGACTCTTGCTTGCTCACCATACCTCTCTCCTTTTCAGGCAACAAATTTACAATTGATGGACTTGTCTCCAGCAATAGAATGCCACATTGTTTACCGCCCTCCGTGTGAAGGAATGTTGTCTAACCTTCCCTTTAATTCTTTTCCTGATGAACTTGAATTTGTGCCCTCTATTTACTATCTCACCGGCCAGTGCAAACTATCCATCACTGTTTACCTCATAACCCTGCATAATCTTGAAAGAATGAAAGAACTTGCATTGTAAGACCTCTACCTGATCAGCCTTCACCTTCTCCACTCTAGTGGGGGGGGGGGAGTGGGGGATCCTGAGGAAAGCCGTATTTTAACTCTCTCTCGAGCTGTAGCCCATCATCCCTGAAGCATTGTGTTCTTGACTTCTAATACTGCTAGTTCCAGAATTTAATGACAGAACAATGGCAGGCTTTTGTGGAAGCAAAAAGTAATTCCGTGAAACAATTTTGTTGAGATTGAATAAGACTTAACCAATTAATTTTACTCTTAACCATTTTTAATTGTTGGGTTTGGTAGCATAGTGGTTATGTTGCTGGATTAGCAATCCTGAGGCCTGGACTAATAATCCAGAGACGTGAATTCAAATTCCACCACGGCAGCTGAGGAATTTAAATTCCGTTAATTAAATAAATCTGGAATTTAATAAAAAGCTAGTATCAGTAATGGTGACCATGAAACTACCGGATTGTCGTAAAAACCCATCTGGTTTACTAATGTCTTTAAGGAAGGAAATCTGCCATCCTTACCCGGTCTGGGCCTATATATGACTCCAGACCCACAGCAATGTGGTTGATTCTTAATTGCCCTCCGAAATGGCCCAGTGAGACACTCGGTTGTACCAAACTGCCACAAAGTCGGCACTGTAGAAGCACCTTCACCACATGGACTGCAGCGGTTCTAGAAGGTGACTCACCACCACCTTTTTGAGGGCAATTAGGGATGGGCAATAAATGCCGGCCTTGCCAGCAATGCCCACATCCCGTGAATGAATAAATAAAATAAAAAATTCCACGAGTTGGACTTGGTCATTGTTTCCAAACTTGGCTGCGTTTTTAATTTTGACAGTCAATTGAATAAAGAGTGAATATGATGAATGAGAAAATGCCTGTCTTCATCAGGATCCATACAACCCAATCCTCCCTCTTCCTCAATTACCAATCCTGCTGTCCCAATGTGAATTTGGAACCTCCTCCCTTCTGTATGTTCCACTTTAACCAGCACTTGTTAGGCCATCGATTGGTGTATTCCATACTTAGCCCACATATAAAAAAGTTCCTGATTGTGCTTCAGTCCTGGTTTCTTTAACCAGCAGTCATGTAACCCGTTTGTGTTTTTCTGGTTCTGCACAAAACCATCCTTTTGAGTATCGGAACCCAGTAACTAGTAACGGACAAATTCTGTGCTGTACACATCTGAAATACTTCTAACTCGTTAGGATAGGTATCTGTTTAAACTTTTAATGTGACTAACATTTTTAATATCCCCTCCAGTCTTGTGTTCCTTCCTGCACCCTATTATATAGAATGTACAGTACAGAAACAGACCATTCGGCCTAACTGGTCCATGCCTGTCTTTATGCTCCACTTGAGCCTCCTCCATCCTGCCCCGTGAGCATATCCTTCTATTCCTTTCGCCCTCATGTGTTTATCTAGATTCCCCTTAAATGCATTTATGCTATTCACTGCAACTACTCCCTGTGGCAGTGAGTTCCATGTCTCCCCACTCTCTGGGTAAAAAAGTTTCTCTTGAATTCCCCATTGGATTTATTAGTGACTATCTTTTATATTTATAACCTCTAGTTCTAGTCTTGCCCACAAGTGGAAACATTTTTTCTACATCTACCTATACAGAATTCAGAGTTATATTTTTGTTATTTCTCGGTTAGAGATCCAGATAAATGAACCTAGTGCTTTATTTGCTTTTCTTATAGTCTTATTAACTATGTGGCTACTTTTAATGATTTGTGTATTTGTACCCCCAGATCACTGATCCTCGACCCTATTTAGATTCTTATTATCCAAGGAAGTTGTGCCCTCCCTAGTCTTCCTGCCAAAATGCAGCGCCTCACACTTATCCATATTAAAATTCACTTGCCAATTACATGCCCATTTTGCAAGTTTATTAATGTCTTTGTGTATTTTGTCGCTGTCTTCCTCTATGCTCCATCATAGGTGTCTGCCCTTTAAACCACCATGTCCCCACTCTTCAGAGAATCTCCACATTGCCACCTCCCTCCCCTGCAGACACCTCTTTAAGACCCTCCTCTCTGACCATGCCGTTGCCCCTTCCTGTCCCCCAATTCGGTATCCACTCACTTGTGCACGACCTTGTATGGCCCCCTTGAGCTGTCTGTGTGTAGCGAGTGCTTTGGCAATGCAAGTAGTTGTATTCATATAAAGACTTTGTGGTTTCTTTGTAGAAAATCTGAATGTTCGATTTATGAATGACCCGTTCATTTTTGCGCTTTGATTTTGCGTAGACTGTGACGTTGATGCGATCGACGAGCGACTCTGGCCAGGCATGCCAACGACTGATTGCCAATTCACTGCCTACCTCATCCGTGCCACAAGTGACCCTTTCAGGGACAATATCCTCCATTCCCGTGCATCAAACATTGACTAACAGGACTTCCCTGGCTGCTAACAGGCCAGTCTCGCCTGTCTCGCAGTCCAAGCAAGCGGGGCTGGTTGGCTTATCTGTCACAGCACCACCTAAAGCCCAAGCGGTATTGCAGAATTCAGCACCGGTTTTACAGGAAAGCACTACGAACGCACAAGATAAAGTTGTTGAACAAGTCAAACAGGTAGGAACAATGATTTGTAATTTCTCTTTTTAATCCCATTATGTCCAGGTTGTAATGGGTTTTTAAAAATAATTTTGTTGATTATTGAGCAGGTTAAGGTATCAAAACTCAACCCAATAATCTTTTGATTGCTTAGCTGGTTAAGTACATGAGGGAGAAAGGAATAGAAGTATATGCTGATAGGTCGAGATGAAGTAGGGTGGGAGGAGGCTCGTGTAGAGCAGAAACACCAGCATAGCCTTGTTGAGCCGAATGGCCTGTTTCTGTGCTGTAAAATTCTATATAATTCAAGTTATTTTTTTAACTCCTGCACTGACTACATATATTCCTTAAACTCTCCAATTTTTAGTTTAACAATGTGGTGTACGTTTTACTGATTGAAACATACTAGAAGGTTGATTTACAAATAGTTACAGAACCATAGTGGTTACAGCACAGAAGGAGGCCATTTGGCCCGTCAAGCCCGTGCCGGCTCTCTGCAAGAGCACTTCAGCCAGTCCCACTCCCCTGTAGCCCTACAAATGTTTTTTTCTTCAGGTACTTATCCAGTTCCCTTTTGAAAGCCACGATTGAATCTGCCTCCACCATCCTCTCGGGCAGCGCATTCCATATCCTAACCACTCGCTGCGTAAACATTTTTTCCTCGTGTTGCCTTTGGCTCTTCTGCCAAATGTCTTAAATCTGTGTCCTCTTGTGAATGGAAGCTCAAGGAGGTTATTGCATGGGTTCTCTTGTAAGCGGGTGGGCAAGAGGCGGCAGCTGCAGTGTTCAACCTGCTCCCCAAGAGCCTGTTTGACCTCTGATCAGTATGCAGCACCATTGAGCTACTAAGTACATGAAGATTTTATTTTGTAAATTGTCCGATTCAGCAGAGCACTGACAGCCTAATGTAGGTGGTGAATGGAAGTGCTCAGGAAAATAGCACTTGGTCACAAGGCCAGGTTAGGTATAAGGATAAAGCTTTCTCTGTTCCTGTTCAACAGTATGCTGCAATTCCAATTTTGGAAGCAGATTCCCCTTGCAGGAGTGTCTTCAAGGGCTGCCGTGTTCTATGTATCTTGGAGCCTGGGAGGTTACATAGAAAATTAAAATCCACATTCCCTTTTAATCTGCATGGATCTCAAGTTGCAATTAATTATTCTTCAATCAGGCAGTAGCCCTTTCCAAACCTCCACAAAATTCAAACAGGACATGAAAGAAGTATCAATTCAAATAACACTGAATTGCCTGGGCTCTAAGGGCCAGGGCTTGGGGCAGCATGGACTTCATTTGGGTCACCCTTGATTTATTGCACCAATGTGACTCTTCAATGTGGGACATCAACAACCAACTTGAGGAAAGTTGGCCAACTCCTATACAATTATAGGCAGTTCTACGCATAAACTCGTGTCCTCTACTACAAGGGTGTGCAACCCATAGCCACATGCCCTCAAAGCCCATTGAGGAGGCCATTTAGCCCCTCGAGCCTGTTCCACCATTCAATTGGATTGTGGCTGATCTGCATCTTAACTCCATTTACCCCATTTTGTTCCATAACCCAATATCCTTGCCCAACAAAAATCTATCAATCCCAGTTTTGATGTTTTCAATTGACCCTCCGCCTCAACAGCTTTTTGGGGAAGAGAGTTCCAGATTTCCACTAGCCTTTGAGTGAAGAAGTGCTTCCTGACATCATCCCTGAATGGCCTGGCTCTTGAATGTAGGGGGTCTGATTAAGAAGTTTGCAGATGACACTAAAATCGGCTGTGTGGTTGATAACGAAGAAAGCTGTGGACTGCAGGAAGATATCAATGTACTGGTCAGGTGGGCAGAACTGGGGCAAATGGAATTCAATCCAGATACATGTGAGGTAATGCATTTGGGGAAGTCTAACAAGGCAAGGGAATACACATTAAAAGATACGACACTGAAAAGTGTAGAGGAACAAAGGGACCTTGGAGTGCAGGTCGACAGATCCCTGAAAGTAGCAGGCCAGATAGATAAGGTGGTTAAGAAGGCATATGGAATACTTGCTTTTATTAGTCGAGGCATGGAATACAAGAGCAAGGACGTTCTGCTTCAACTGTATAAAACACTGGTTAGGCCGTAGCTAGAGTACTGCGTGCAGTTCTGGTCACCACATTACAGGAAAGATGTGATTGCATTGGAAAGGGTGCAGAGGAGATTTACAAGAATGTTGCCTGGACTGGAGAATTTTGGCTATGAGGAAAGTTTGGAGATGCTGGGTCTGTTTTCTTTGGAACAGAAGAGGGTGAGGGGAAACCTGATTGAGGTGTATAAAATTATGAAGAACCTGGATATAGTGGATAGGAAGGACCTATTTCCCTTAGCAGAGGGGTCAACAACCAGGGAGCATAGATTTAAAATAATTGGTAGGAGGTTTAGAGGAGATTTGAGGGGAAATTTCTTCACCCAGAGGGTGGTGGGGGTCTGGAACTCACTGCCTGAAAGGGTGGTAGAGGCAGAAACCCTCACCACATTTAAAAAGTACTTGGATGTGCACTTGAAGTGCCGTAACCTGCAGGGCTACGGACCGAGAGCTGGAAAGTGGGATTAGGCTGGGTAGCTCTTGGACACGATGGGCTAAAATGGTCTCCTTCCGTGCTGCAAACTTCTATGATTCTATAATATTAAGGTGATGGCCCCTGTTCTGGACTCCCACACCAGAGGAAATAGTTGCTCTCTATCTACCCTACAAGCTCCTTTAATCATCTTAAATACCTCAATTAGATCACCCCATAATCTTCGATACCCAAGGGAATATAAGCCTAGTGTATACAGTGGATTTCTTGCTTGCTGCTCTACTTGTTTATATTTGTGGCGGCTGGTTTGGACAGGCCTGTTGCCTCATTGGTTGGTAAATCATGAATCAGAACATAGATTCATATCAACAAATACAGGAGTCTGTTCAATTCAAACATCTGTTCATATCAACAAATCTGAGATTTTGTCAATTAATGGAACTGCGGATTTATGTGTTACGTGACCTGCAAGGCTTGGGCCCGCTCTAGTCGTGAATAGTTTGTGACTAATTTCCCCTCTGAAGCAGCGAAGGAACTACGTTTTTCTCAATCACTCGGGTAAATTTGAGCCCGAGTTCCAGAGTTGAAGGGACGTAGTGTTCACCCACAGAACCAGCCAGACCACTGTTGTGTTATATCATAGAATCGTACAACACAAAAGGAGGCCTTCTCTGCTCTTAAGGAGAACAATCCCAGCTTCTCCAGTCTCACATTACTGAAGTCGCTCATCCCTGGAACCATTCTCGTAAGTCTCCTCTGCACCCTCTCCAGATGGTGAAAACCAGCAAGGGGATTTTAACTTGTTTTAAATGGAATTGTACAAGGATGTTGATGATTCAGTGATTTCTGCTCCATCGCTCTCTTCACTAATAGGAAAACCAGATACATCAACGAATTGCTGAACTGAGAAAAGAGGGATTGTGGTCAATGAGAAGACTCCCGCGGCTCCAGGAAGCACCACGGCCGAAATCTCACTGGGACTATCTGCTGGAGGAAATGCAGTGGATGGCGGCAGATTTTGCTCAAGAAAGGAGGTGGAAGATGGGCATTGCGAAAAAGGTAAATGTGTGTCTGGTCCAAGGTGTACTAATAGAAAGGAAGGAAGGATGTGCCTTCCTACAGCCCCTTACTGCGTCTCTCCGACTGCCTCGCATCCATGAATTCGCTGTTATACGAGTAAACAATTAGTACACAGCAAGATCCCACTAACCGTGTATGATATGAATGGCGTGCTGGTCAATTTTTGGTGGTGCTGGTTGAGGGATGAAGATTGGTCCAGGCAGATTCCAAAAGTCATTAATTGTCCGTGAAGTGCTTTGACTCGTCCCGAGGATGTGAACGGCGCTATATAAATGCAAGTCTTTTTCTTTTCTTGACGTGATCGAGATATTTGTGACCTGATAGAGGTCTTTAAAATTATGAAGGGGTCGGACAGGGTAAATGTAAAGAAGATCTTTATACTTATGGGAGAGTGATGGGGCGTTAAATACAAGAGAGAAACATCTTTACTCAGAGTGGTGAGAATGTGGAACTCGCTGCCACAGGGAGGGGTTGAAGCGAATAGTATCGATGCATTTAAGGGGAGGCTAGACAAGCATATGAGGGAGAAGGGAATAGAGGGTTATGCTGATAGATTTAGATGAGGAAAGACTGGAGGAGGCTCGAGTGGAGCATAAACGCCGGCATGGACTAGTTGAGCTGAATGGCCTGTTTCTGTGCTGTAAATTCAATGTAATATAAATGTGAGTTCTTTTTTAATCAACAGAATTAATGTTTTGCAGCTCAGTAAACGCTAGCATTAAATGCATTGTGTATTATAAGCAGCAATTTTGAAAAATGAAATTTTACGGCGACGATAAATTGCTCGAGCTGTTTTTATTGTGTTATGATTAATATAGATTATCTATGGTGATAATTCATTTGCAAAAAAAATCTTTATTGCAACCAGCTTGCACGAACTGTTGTACGCCATCATGAAGAACAGAAGCTGAATGAAGAGAGAGCGAGAAGAGAAGACCATGCCAAACTAAGGCGAAAAGCTGCTTCGGTTGCTCGAGAAGTGCAGCACTTCTGGTGCAATATCGAAAAGGTGAAGTATCTAATGAGTCCTGATTGCAATAACCATCTGTCGAGCTCAAGTCCGCCGCAAGTACAGATATGTTGCAGCAAGTGCCGGAAATAATACAACAGGTCTGCCACCTGGAACATT
Organism: Pristiophorus japonicus; assembly: GCF_044704955.1. Lineage (NCBI taxonomy): Eukaryota > Metazoa > Chordata > Chondrichthyes > Pristiophoridae > Pristiophorus > Pristiophorus japonicus. The sequence continues at coordinate 237,362,807 of NC_091984.1, read as the reverse complement.
AATTACTCGTGACAGTATTCCCAAATTTGCCTGACAACATTTGGAGTTATCTGGCATTGTGAGTGCTGTTGAAACAAAATGTTGTCAGTGCAGTGTGCTGTGGTGCAGGTGTGCTGCTGTCAGGGTCTGCCATTGATGCTTTATCATGCCTGTTTCAGACACCATAGTGCAGAGACCCAATGCCACATCCCCGATTTTCATCTCTCCAAGCGAGTTGCCTGGGCCTTAAGCTCTGGAATTCTCTTGCTAATCCCCTCCGCCTCGCCTCCTTTCTTCTTGGGCAGTCCCCTGGTGTCGAGGATGACTTGCTTCCACATTAAAATGAGTTAAAGGTGACTGATGCCAGGTCCCAAACTTCATTTTAAAGGGTGGAAGATGCCTGTATGTAAATTAACATAGACATAGAAAACATAGAAAATAGGTGCAGGAGTAGGCCATTCAGCCCTTCGAGCCTGCACCACCATTCAATGAGTTCATGGCTGAACATGCAACTTCAGTACCCCCTTCCTGCTTTCTCGCCATACCCCTTGATCCCCCGAGTAGTAAGGACTTCATCTAACTCCCTTTTGAATATATTTAGTGAATTGGCCTCAACTACTTTCTGTGGTAGAGAATTCCACAGGTTCACCACTCTCTGGGTGAAGAAGTTTCTCCTCATCTCGGTCCTAAATGGCTTACCCCTTATCCTTAGACTGTGACCCCTGGTTCTGGACTTCCCCAACATTGGGAACATTCTTCCTGCATCTAACCTGTCTAAACCCGTCAGAATTTTAAACGTTTCTATGAGGTCCCCTCTCATTCTTCTGAACTCCAGTGAATACAAGCCCAGTTGATCCAGTCTTTCTTGATAGGTCAGTCCCACCATCCCGGGAATCAGTCTGGTGAACCTTCGCTCCCTCAATAGCAAGAATGTCCTTCCTCAGGTTAGGAGACCAAAACTGTACATAATACTCCAGGTGTGGCCTCACCAAGGCCCTGTACAACTGTAGCAACACCTCCCTGCCCCTGTACTCAAATCCCCTCGCTATGAAGGCCAACATGCCATTTGCTTTCTTAACCGCCTGCTGTACCTGCATGCCAACCTTCAATGACTGATGTACCATGACACCCAGGTCTCGTTGCACCTCCCCTTTTCCTAATTCTTTTAACGTAGGGGTGGCCGTTGCACACCAGTTACCAGTGTCCTTTTAACATCATCTCCTTTAAGACACTCCTCAAAACCTACCTCTTTGACCAAGCTTTGGGTCACCTGACCTAATATCTCCTTATTTGGCTCGGTGTTTGATAACGTTGCTGTGAAGCGCCTTGGGACATTTTACTTGCATTTATAGAATGCCTTTGATGTAAGTTGTTGTTCAACTGACCATGCAGGAACTGGGTAATGGATGAGGTAGTCGGCCCGAGTAATGAAGTGTTGTGATTTGCCAGGTGATGCTGACTACAGGTTTAGCCCGTCATTAGCGAAGGGTGCTGTGGCCAGTAATGGATTCACAAGTTGTAACTTTGAAACAGCTGTGCAGCAGGGCGAATCCCACAGCACCTAGGGCTGGAGATATTGTAGAATCATTCCCGGCGTGGTGAGGTGATTATGTAAAGTATAAACAGCATTTGGTTTCTTTACTCTGTTTGACCCTGATCAGGCTTTCGGGGAGAGTTGGGGAGAGGGAAAGAAATTAGCTTGAAGTCCAGAGGATTTGAGGGAGTCATCCATGCTTGTTGGAATTTCTGATAAGACACTGGTCTTTATACATTCTGGAGTTCGCCCTTTTAAACCCTTGTGTCTCCATCTCCCTCTCCTACTTCATAAGAACATAAGAAATAGGAACAGGAGTAGGCCATTTGGCCCCTCGAGCTGCTCCGCCATTCAATAAGATCATGGCTGATCTGATCATGCACTCAGCTCCACTTCCCTGCCCGCTCCCCATAACCCTTTACTCCCTTACCGCTCAAACATCTGTATCTCCACCTTAAATATATTCAATAACCCAGCCTCCACAGCTCTCTGGGGCAGTGAATTCCACAGATTTACAACCCTCTGAGAAGAAATTCCTCCTCATCTCCATTTTAAATGGGCAGCCCCTTGTGCTAAGATGATGTCCCCTAGTTTTAGTTTCCCCTATGAGTGGAAATATCCTCTCTGCATCCACCTTGTTGAGCCCCCTCATTATCTTATGTTTCAATATCACCTCTCATTCTTCTGAACTCCAATGTGTATAGGCCCAATCTACTCAACCTATCCTCATAAGTCAACCCCCTCATCTCCAAGATCCACCTTTTGGTCCAAGCTTTTGACCACCTCTCCTAACATCTCCTTATTTGGTTCAGCATCCATTTTTGTCTGACCATGCCTCTGAAGCACTTTAAATGCACCATATAAATGGCGATAGATGTTTGCACTTTCTAGCACCTGACTATTCGCAAAGATGAGTGCAAGGGAAGAAATATTGAGCACGGGCTCGACGGGCCGAATGGCTGTCGCCATTCTATAATTCGATCTTCTCGGGTAATCAGTATTTTAGGTAGGGTGCATGGCAGTGAGAAAATATTTTTTTTGCCCCAGCACTGTATCATATCGAGAATGTCTTGAGTACGGATTGGAAAAAGGCAGTTTTTAAAGTTCTGCATTTTGTTTTCAGGTTGTGGAAGTCAAATTGCAGCTTTATATGGAAGAGCAGCGAAGACAAGCATTACATTTACGAAAGGAATCATTAAACAGAGGTTAAGAATGTAGTTCAGCCATTTTCTAAAACAAATTGTTGGGTTTATATTTGGGCACTTTCAAGCCCACAGAGCAAAGTTATTTGTTAACTTTAAACTTGTGTAAGTGCTTGAGTACTGTATTTGTAATATTTGGATATTCTTTTGTTCTCAGGCCAAAACTCTGCTTTGTCCTGGCCCAAGTCAGAAAAGCTGAGTGACTTAGTAAGTTCTCAAATGGACAATTTGTATATTAAACTGTGATGTTACAGAACCTTTTTAATAGGGTCCTGTCCAGTGTATATATAAAAAGTGTTGGATAAAGGATTAAGCCAAGATTTTTTAAATAACAGAATATGGATCTATCATCAACATGGAGAAGTACTTCAAATTTTACTCACCTTGGTAAAAGAATAATCCTTGCAACCATTAAAACTAAGTCTGAAGTGGTGTATTTTTAATTTGTAGGATCCATTGGGCATCGAAAGCAAAAGAAAAGCTAGTGATTCGTTTGCTGGGGAAGCAGGTTTGTTAATTGTAGGTTGTCATCTGCCATTAAAGGGGTTTTTATGTCTGCTTGCAAATGAAACTTAAAAAAACTGTGTTCCGACATCCATTTTCAGTGGAAGACTGTGAAGAAACCATCGAAGAACAGGAGGCTGTTGAGGGCATCGTTGACCATCGCAGTGAATTGGCAGATTTAGCCAAACAAGGTAAGCGGGGCTGCTGAATCTCATCCTTGTTCACAAATCCCTCCATGGCCTCGCCCCTCCCTATCTCTGTAATCTCCTCCAGCCCTACAACCCCCCAAAATGTCTGCGCTCCTCTAATTCTGCCCTCTTGAGCATCCCCGATTATAATCGCTCCACCATTGGTGGCCGTGCCTTCTGTTGCCTGGGCCCCAAGCTCTGGAACACCCTCCCTAAACCTCTCCGCCTCTCTACCTCTCTTTTCTCCTTTAAGACGCTCCTTAAAACCTACCTCTTTGACCAAGCATCTGCCGTCATTTCTTCTTGTATGGCTCAGTGTCAAATGTATTTGATTTGTCTTGTAACATTCCTGTGAAGCGCCTTGGGACGTTTTACTATGTTAAAGGCGCTATATAAATACAAGTTGTTGAATTTAAAAGAACCTTGCATTGGCTTGGGAAGGGGGAGTAGGGCGGATTCAGTGTGATACTGTGATTTAGAGTTAAATGATGTGGACAGGTTACATAAATTTAGCTTGCACTCCCTTGAGTTTGGAAGGAATGATCTAAAGCCAAATACTGCGGATGCTGGAAATCTGAAATAAAAACCGAGAATGCTGCAAACACTCAGCAGGTCAGGCAGCGTCTGTGGCGAGAGAAACTGGCGAAGGGTCAGCGACCTGAAATGGTGACTCTGTTTCTCTCTCCACAGACACTGCCTGACCTGCTGAGTATTTCCAAGCATATTCTGTTTTTATTTGAGGGGTGCTCTAATCCAGGTATTTAAAATGATAAAGGGATTTGATGGATAAAGGGAAACTATCTCCTCTGGTGAGTGAATCAAGAATGAGGGGACATAACCGTAAAATTAGAGCGAGGCCATTTCGGAGAGAAATCATGAAGCACTTTATACACACAAAGGGTGGTAGAAATCTGGAACTCTCTCCCTCAATAGGCAGTGGGTGCTGGGGAACCATTGGAACTTTGAAGGCTGAGATCACTAGATTTTTGTTGGGTAAGGGCATCGAGGGATACGGAGCAAAGGCGGGTAAATGGAGTTGAGTTACAGATCAGCCATGATCTAATTGAATGGTGGCGCAGCCTCAAGGGGCCAAATGGCCTCCTCCTGTTGCTACGTTCACATGCAATTAATATTTAATTTGCTTTCAGCTGAAATGCCGCTGGAAGATCTTGTTCGACAGTATGCGGGCGCTTATTCAGAAAACTTTGACTGGCCAGCTCCAGATTCTTCTGACAGTGAAGATGATGACTATGAGGAGGATGAAGGTATGTTATACATCCACTTGGGACAGGTAAAACCTTGGAAGTGATTTATTTTAAATCTGTGGAAGAGCACTTTGTGAATTGAATAATGATTGTTATCTAACTCAATCAGCCTTTTGATAAATTTAGGGCTTGTTTCCTGCAGTTTGCCTCGTTTCTGTATGATTAACACAAACCATCTGAATCTTGTACAATTCATTGTGGATACTAATAAGAACATAAGAATTAGGCGCAGGATTAAGCTATTCGGCCCCTCGAGTCTGCTCCGCCATTCAGTGAGATCATGGCTGATCTACCTTAACTCTACTTTCCTGCACTATCCTCATATCCCTTGATTCCCTTAATATTCAAATATCTATCGATCTCAGCCTTGAATATATTTAACGACTGAGCATCCACAGCCCTCTGGGGCAGAGAATTCCAAAGATTCACCACCCTCTGAGTGAAGAAATTCCTCCTCCCCTCAGTCCTAAATAGCCGACCCCTTATCCTGAGACTGTGACCCCTGGTTCTAGACTCCCCAGCCAGAGGAAAGATCTTCCCTGCATTTGCCCTGTTAAGCCTGTAAGAATTTTGTATGTTTCAATGAGATCACCTCTCATTCCTCTTAACTCTAGAGAATATAGACCTAGTCTACTCAATCGCTCCTCATAGGGCTACAACCAAGAGCTGGAAAGTTGGGATTAGGCTGGATAGCTCTTGGTTGGCCGGCGTGGACTCGATGAGCCGAAATGGCCTCCTTCCATGCTGTAAATTTCTATGATTCTAGGACAATTTCCCCCCCCCACCACCCCCCATCCCAGGAATCTGTCTATTGAACCTTCGTTGCATTCCCTCTACGGCAAGTATATCCTTCCTTGGGGAAGGGGACCAAAACTGTACACAATACTCCAGGTGCGGTCTCTGTGTTTCAGAAATGGAAGAAGAGTTTGCTGCCGAATTTGGCAGTCAGGAGCAAGAGGTGGCAATCGACTCCTTGCTGAGCGTAGAGCAGTACAGAGCGGCGGAGAGAGTAACCAATCCAGCCGAGGGGAGGAGGCCGAGGAAGGACATCGCCGAGGTTTCTGCTGCTGCCGAGCCCCTCCTGCCCAAGGGCACAGCGCGTTATGCATCCTCGGTAATTGTGTTCCTTGGGCCGATTGTGCGCGGGGGGAGTGGCTTTTTGGTGCATTGGCGTGTTCAAAGTACAAACTAGGAGGCCTTTTCCTTTTCTCCGACAGGTGAGGAACGTTGCCCCTTTCTTGCTTCACGGGACTCTTCGCGAATACCAGCAGATCGGGGTGGACTGGCTAGCTGCCCTGCATAGAAGAAAACTAAATGGGATTTTGGCCGACGACTCACGATTAGGCAAGACTGTGCAGATCATTGGATTTCTAGCCCATCTCGCCTCGAATGAAGGTAAGGCGATAGCAAGGATGCAGAGCTCAGATCTGAATATTTTCTGCGATCGTTACAACCTGATCAGTTTGATGTTCACAATTGGGAAAATGTACATTTGTGTTTTGGGAGGACAGCTGAGCGTGCTGGCAGAGCAGCAATCGTCTGGACTTGGTGATATTGTCCAGTCGGGGAAATCTGCTGGCTTGTGCGTCTCGTGTCATTGTGTTCAGTCTATTTTTCAGACTCAACCTCTTTCCCTTTAAGACTTGCATTTATACAGAGCCTTTATCGACCTCAGGACATCACAAAGGTGTTTACGGCCAGTGCAGTACTTTTTGGAGTGTAGTCACTGTTGTAATGTAGGAAACGCGGCAGCCAATTTGCACACAGCGAGCTCCCACAAAAGACAGTGACATAAATGACCAGATTATCATTTTAGTGGTGTTGGTTGAGAGATAAATATTGACCAAGACACCAGGCATAGTGGCTGTGGGATCTTTAACATCTGTCTTAAGTGGGCGGACGGGGCTTCGGTTTAAGTCTCATCTGAAACATTGGTACCTTCGGCAGTGCAGCTCTCCCTCAGTACTTCCCCTCCGACAGTGCGGCGCTCTCTCAGTACTTCCCCTCCGATAGTGCGGCGCCCCCCTCAGTACTGCCCCTCCGACAGTGCAACGTTCCCTCAGTACTGCCCCTTCAACAGTTCAGCACCCCCCTCAGTACTGCCCCTCCGACAGTGCAACATTCCCTCAGTACTGCCCCTCCGACAGTGCAACATTCCCTCAGTACTGCCCCTCCGACAGTGCAACATTCCCTCAGTACTGCCCCTCTGACAGTGCAGCACTCCCTCAGTACTGCCCCTCCAACAGTGCAGCACCCCCTCAGTACTGCACTGGGAATGTCAGCCTAGATTTTGTGCTTGAGGAATAGAAGCAAGAGTTAAGTACGTCACATTCACTCTCACAATTTTGTTAAAATTGTTGCCTGACAGCTATAAACTTGTCTCCCTGATTTCCCAACACTGCCCCTGCCACCGACTTGAACAATTTCAGCCAACTCTTTTCATTGTAGTTGAGCTAGAAATTATATCTGCACATGTTCGTGTACTAAGCAGTTTGCATCCTTTGCGAAATAATAGCAGAAAATGACCGAAATGGACAGCAGCTGGATCAGCATCCAAGAGAGGAGGAGAGGTTAATGATACAGTTGTGAGCTTTGATCACAACTGGCTTTATTTGAGAACATGTAGCATTTGTTTTTCTTTTTAACTCTAGGCTTAGATGTGTTTTTGTGATTTGAAGTGAAGTTAGAAGTGACTGGTTTAATAGTCTTTTATTTGTAAAGCATAGTTTTAAAGTTCTGTTTGTGATTGCCTTCCCATTCAAAATAGCGCACGTTTGTTGATCCAGTCTCGGAGAAATTTTGAATTTATTGTGACAGATGCAGCCTCAAATTTTGATGCATGATCTGTATTTTTGTCTTAAGGTATCTGGGGTCCACATCTGGTTGTAGTGCGAACTTGTAAAATGCTTAATTGGGAAATGGAATTCAAACGGTGGTGTCCAGGACTCAAGATCATGATGTACTTTGGCACAAGGAAGGAACGTAGAGTCAAGAGAGAGGTAATGCTTATATTAATTTATTTATTTCAGCTATAATAGTCAGGAAAGATTGAAAGGACTGGGGCTCTCTTCTCCAGAAAAGAGAAGGCTGAGGGGTGACCCGATCGAGGTCTTTAAAATTATGAAATGGTTTGATGGGGTAGATGTAGAGAAGATGTTTCCACTTGTGGGAGAGACCAGAACTAGGGGCCATCAATATCAGACAGTCACTAATAAATCCAATGGGTAATTCAGGAGAAACTTCGTTACCCAGAGAGCAGTGAGAATGTGGAACTTGCTGCCCCAGGGAGGGGTTGAGCTGAATAGTATCGATGCATTTAAGGGGAAGCTGGATAAACACATGAGGGAGAAAGGAGTACAGGGATGTAAGAAATAGGAGTAGGCCATTTGGCCCCTCGAGTCTGCTCCATGGCTGATGTGCTGATTGGGTGAGATGAAGAGGGGTGGGAGGAGGCTCGCGTGGAGCATAAACACTGGCACAGAGCTGTTGGGCCGGACGGTCTGTTTCTGTGCTGTACATTCTATAGCTTTCATTTTAGTATGCGCCACTCGTTCTTTCTTTGTAGTCCTTAATCTATAAGATGATAAAGAACAAATACTGGGAACCAGAGTAGACAACTGTACATTTCTTGTTTGCAGTATTGGACGGAGCCCAACTCCTTCCACGTGTGTATCACCTCCTACAAGCTGCTGTTAAAGGACCACCAAGCCTTTCGGAGGAAGAGGTGGAAGTACCTGATACTGGATGAGGTGCAACAGCTTAGGAACACGACCGAGCGGCATTGGGAGGCCCTATTCAACCTCAAGAGGTCTGGGTCACTTGCGTTTATGTTAATGCAGCAGGAACTAGCTTCAGCCTATCACTGTGATCATGGGCACGTTTAGATTTAAAGGACTGTATCTCTGACAATATAACTGAGAGCTTGTTTCTGTCACTGTGAGTAGAGATGATGTGGTATTTTCTGGAATGGAGTATATTTGATTTATTTGTGGTATTTAAGACAATTAACAGATTTGATGGGGTTGGTAGTGTCTGTGCGTCTCAATAATGCATTGCACAGATTGAAACCGGGGCTAAAAGGGTTACATTATGAGGACAGATTGAACAGACTAGACTTTTATACCCTTACGTATAGCAGACTAAGCGATGATCTAATTGGGCTATTTAAGATGATTAAAGCAGTTGATGGGTTGGATAGAGAGACATAATTTCCTTTGTTGGGGGAGTCCAGAACATAAGAAATAGGAGCAGGAGTAGGCCATATGGCCCCTCGAGCCTGCTCCATCATTCAATAAGATCATGGCTGATCCGATCATGACCTCAACTCCACTTCTCTGCCCGCTCCCCATAACCCCTTATCCCCTTATCGGTCTATTTCTGTCTTAAATTTATTCAATGACCCAGCTTCCATATCTCTGAGGCAACGAATTCCACAGATTTACAACCCTCTGAGAGAAGAAATTCCTCCTCATCTCAGTTTTAAATGGGCGGCCCCTTATTCTAAGACTATGCCCTCTAGTTCTAGTCTCCCCGATGAGTGGCAACATCCTCTCTGCATCCACCTTGTCAAGCCCCCTCATAATCTTACACGTTTCGATAAGATCACCTCTCATTCTTCTGAATTCCAATGAGTAGAGGCCCAACCAACTCAACCTTTCCTCAAACCCCTCATCCCCGGAATCAACCTAGTGAACCTTCTCTGAACTGCCTCCAAAGTAAGTATATTCTTTCGTAAATTTGGAAACCACAACTGCATGCAGTGGCCTCACCAATACCCTGTATAACTGTAGCAAGACTGCCCTGCTTTCATACTCCATCCCCTTTGAAATAAAGGCCAAGAATCCATTGGCCTTCCTGGTCACTTGTTATACCTGCAGACTATCTTTTGTGTTTCATGCAGCCATTCATGGAGGCTATTCAGCCTATCCAGTCTGTTCCACCATTCAATGAGATCCTGGCTTATCTGTGACATAACTCCATATACTCACCTTTGGCCCATAACCCTTAATACCTTTAGTTAACAAAAATCTATCAATCTCGGATTTAAAATTAACAATTGACCTAGCATCAATTGCCATTTGTGGAAGAGAGTTCCAAACTTCTACCATCCTGTGTGTAGAAGTGTTTTCTAACTTAGTTCCTGAAAGGGGGGGGGAGGCGGTGGCGGTGGCGAGAGAGAGGGAATCGGCCAGAGTTCCTGCCTCTCGATTGCCTACCCAGTTGACCCCTGCTGAGAAGCATGGCAGTGTGGACATGGAGTGAGACGAGTGTGGGTTGCGGCTCAAATGTCCCACATGGTTGAATAGTCCACAGATACCGATTGCCCAGGCAGGAGGGTGTGGTACAGGAGGGTGCTGGTCATCTGGGACTGCACACCGGCAACATGTTTCGGGGAAAGGTGGGAGGACAGTGGAAAGGAGAGGATGGGAAGAGCCCATCTTCAGTGGTCCGTCAGCAAGTTAAAAGGTAATGTTTGATCGGCTTGACCACAACTCATTTTTGATTGATTATGGAATGATTTGTTCAGCAACCTTTTTTTTTTAGTCAGCAGCGCCTGCTTTTGATTGGAACTCCGTTACAAAATACCCCAATGGAGCTGTGGACCATGATGCATTTCCTGCTGCCCGGAATTTCCAGACCGTACCTGGATTTCCCCGTGAAAGTTGGTACAGATGAAAATCAAGACTATTGCCACAAATTGGTGATAAGGATGCATAGGGTGAGCACAGCTTCTGCTTTCACTTGGATAAGCAAAGTGAAAGTCTTGGGGTGGGGCGGGATCGTGGCAGGCAGTCTGGCAGTAGAGGAGCCCGGCTTTCCAGCATATAACTCCTCTAAGCTGTCAGCTGTGGGCTCATGTCCATGGCTTGCCTGGCTGAGAAAATGGCATAGAAAATAGGTGCAGGAGTAGGCCATTCGGCCCTGCGAGCCTGCACCACCATTCAATATGATCATGGCTGATCATTCACCTCAGTACCCCACCCCTGCCTTCTCTCCATACCCCTCGATCCCTTTAGCCGTAAGGGCCACATCTAACTCCCTTTTGAATATATCTAACGAACTGGACTCAACAACTTTCTGTAGAGAATTCCACAGGTTCACAATTCTCTGGGTGAAAAAGTTTCTCCTCATCTTGGTCCTATATGACTTACCCCTTATCCTTAGACTGTGTCCCCTGGTTCTGGACTTCCCCAACATCGGGAACATTCTTCCTGCATCTAACCTGTCCAATCCTGTCAGAATTATATCAGTTTCTATGAGATCCCCTCTCATTCTTCTTAATTCCAGTGAGTATAAGCCTAGCCGATCCAGTCTTTCCTCATATGTCAGTCCTGCCATCCCGGGAATCAGTCTGGTGAACCTTCACTTCACTCCCTCAATAGCAATTACGTCCTTCCTCGGATTAGGAGACCAAAACTGCACACAATACTCAAGGTGTGGTCTCACCAAGGCCCTGTACAAGTGCAGTAAGACCTCCCTGCTCCTTTACTCAAATCCCCTCGCTATGAAGGCCAACATGCCATTTGCTTTCTTTACTATCTGCTGTACCTGCATGCCTACCTTCAATGACTGATGTACCATGACACCCAGGTCTCGTTGCACCTCCCTTTTTACTAATCTGTCACCATCACCATGTGGAGATGGTGTACCTCTCCTGTAAGGGAGACCGTACAGTGGCCTCTTGTACTTCCTGGAGCATGGTTCAGAGCTGCATTATTTTCGGAAGCAATTGAGAGTCTTTCACCTTGGTCAGTACAAGGTGCATTGCACAAGGAACCGACAGGGCTGAGACCAGTTGCTTCAGAATAACTTGCCATGTAGTGCAGGACATATGCTTTCACTTGACATAGAAACCATTACCCTCAAAGGTAAATAGTTATCTTTTTAAGGTAGTTGCATGGTTACTCCAGGCAATGCAGCAATACATGCGATGCATTGATACAGTCCCATCTCACCAAACACACATTGGCTAATTTCTGCAAGCTTTTCTCCTTTTCTGTAAAAGTAATTTTACACAAAAATATCCATTATGTAATGCATTTTGGATAGTTAGCCATTTACTTTTCATCTCGAGTTACTCCTGTGCTCGCTGACCTACATTGGCTTCTGCTCCGGCAATGCCTCAATTTTAAAATTCTCATCTTTGTTTGCAAATCCCCCCCCGCCCCCTGGTATCTCTGTAACCCCCCCCCCCCCCACTTGGCCCCACAACCCAAGATCTCTGTGCTCCTCCAATTCTGGTCTCTTGTGCATCCCAATTTTAGTCACTTCACCATTGGCAGCCGTGCCTTGAGTTCCCACAGTCTTAAGCTCTGGAATTCCCTCCCTAAACCTCTCTGCCTCTCGCTCCTCCTTTAAGTCGCTCCTTAATACCTGCCTTTTTGGTCACCTGTCCGAATAGCTCCTTATGCGGCTCGGTGTCAAATTTTGTTTAATAATCGCTCCTGTGAAGCACCTTGGGACGTTTTACTATGTTCAAGGCGCTATATAAATATAAGTTGTTGTTCTGCAAAATCACGCCAGAGAATGTCTGCAAGCGCACTTCACATCTGTCTCTCTTCACTGTCCTTGTAAAATGGGTTGTAATATTGGGCTATTTTTTTGTGCCGCATGTTTGTCAGCATTAAGTAATTATATTTGTCTTTCACCTTTGATATTTTTAATTGCAAGCATTAAAATGTTGCATGTAGAATTTAAAAGTACCTGGATCTTCACCTCCTAGATGATCCAACCGTTCATCTTGCGGCGATCAAAGCGGGACGTGGAGAAACAGCTGCCGAAGAAATATGAGCACATTCTGAAATGCTGCCTGTCAAAGCGGCAGAAAATCATGTATGAAGACGTCATGTTCCAAGCTGGGTAAGTAGCATCTTTCACGAGATGCAAAATAGATGCTGCTTGTAAAGCGATCTTTGCTTTGTGTTGATTTAGGACAGAATCCGAGCTGAGCCATGGCATTTTGCAAATTGATGCAAAAAAATTCTTAATTTAGGAAGCTTTAAGTCGGGGGAAAAGTTCAGATTGGCTGTCCTCTCCTGCTACCCTCTCCAGTTTCTCCGAGTCTAGTGAGGGTCTGGTTTCATGGATGCTGGCAACCCCTTCTGGCACCTCAACCTGCGGATCATTTAATGTGTGAGCCCGTTGGTAGGTGTAATGTACGCACTGTGAGTATGCTCACAGGTTTGTAGAGAGTTGGGAGTGGCTTCGCCAGTCACATGATGTTCACAAGACTCAATAAAACCCCAGCCAGTTGGGTTCAGGGGATCCACGATAGGGCAGGTGGTTGTGAGCCTGGTGGATGAACTGGTAATGTGTAGTGTGATTGTTAAACCGTTGCTAATAAACCAACTAGTTCTTAATAGCAATGTGTTGCTATGAATTCTTAAGCAAAAAACCCATGAAGCCAATACATTACAGTAGGCTTGTAGAATCAGAGGATACCACAGCCAAACCTCATATATCAACACGTTAGCCAGCAGGCCATGAATGGATACTGACCTGATCTATCCCTCTCCTGAGTAGAATGGGCATAGGCTGACACTCCAGTGCATTGCTGCGGGAGTGCTACGCTGTCAGAGCTTCCGTCTTTCGGATGAGACGTTAAACTAAGACGTCTGCTCTCTCAGGTGGATGTAAAAGATCCCACGGCACTATTTCGAAAAAGAGCAGGGGAGTTCTCCCCGGTGTCCTGGCCAATATTTATCCCTCAAAATAACAAAGCCAAATTATCTGGTCATTATCACATTGCTGTCTGTGGGAGCTTGCTGTGACAAAGCGGAGTGCATTTACTCACTCAGCTATTGGGGGAAATTAGAGTACCCGACGCTCAAACTGGATTAAGGACACACTTGCAAGATACTTAACTAGTCCTCTGTTTGACGTATTAGTAACAGCAGAGAGTTCTTTGTGAACTTCCTCCCTGGGAGAATTGTTGTCTTTCAGATTATACCGAGAAATGTTATTTTCCAACAAATGTCAGCACGTAGCTCCAATTAAGATTTGCGTATAGCAAGAATGGTTTGCGCCTGCATAGCACTGGGGAATTGACCCCTTTGTCCTCTTCAGATTGCTGTTCTGACACACTTTCTCCAGTGTCGCATCAGGGTTCATGCATTGTCAGCAGCACAATAGAAGTGTGATTTTATAAATAATAAATACATTTATCACTTAAATTTAAAGCGTGGTTTAATGGTAGATATGAAGTGTATTCTTTCAGCTTATCCCAGAACTATCATGGAGTTATTCAGGCACAGTCGGGGAGAGAGTTGAATGCGATGTTCCCTCTAATTTGTTTTTGGGGGTGCGTGGCCCTTTTAAAGGGTTGCGGGCCCATTCAGTTTCCACGCATGCACGGATTTTCCACTGTAAAGCCGACAAGCAGCTTGCGTGGTACCCCCAGACTGCGAAGCTTAACGGGAACTTTGGTTAGCATAGCATTGCATAGAATTTACAGCACAGAAGCAGCCCAACAGGTCCATGCCGGTGTTTATACTCTACTCGTGACACCTCCCACCCTGCTTCATCTCAGCCCATCAACATATCCATCTATTCCTTTCTCACTCGTGTGTTTAGCTTCCTCTTAAATACATCTACACTATTCGACTCAACCACTCCTTGTGGCAGCGAGCTCTCACCGCTCTCTGGGTAAAGAAGTTTCTCCTGAATTCCCCGTTGGATTTATTAGTGACTATCTTATATTGATGGCCCCTAGTTCTGGTCTCCCCCACAAGTGGAAACATCTTGTCTACGCCAACCCTATCAAATCCTTTGATAATTTTAAAGAGCTCAATCAGGTCACCCTTCAGTCTTCTCTTTTCTAGAGCGACGAGCCCCTGTCTGTTCAATCTTTCCTGATGGTTAGAACTCCCTAGTTCTGGGATCCTCCTTTGCATCTTCTCCCATGCCTCTATATCCTCATTATAATATGGAGATCAGAACTGTGCCCAGTGCTCCAAGTCTGGGTTGAGTGTAAACGTTTTCAATGTGGCAGCAGAAAAATGAGACTGTCTGCTCAACTTTCAAATCGTCTTTCATGCTGCAATTGGATTTTGAGTTGCAGCTGAGAAACTGAACGTTGTTATAACATTGTACTCCCCCCTCATTGGGATAATTCTGACTGAGTAAAATGCTCTGATCTCTGGCATTGGTGAGCAGTTCTAAAATCACAGACTGCATAAAATATTTAGCATTTTATCACCAATTTACAGTGGTATGGATTGTTGATTTAAGTCTTCAGCAATTATCATTTTATAGGGGAGGAGTTGGGGAGGAGTTAAACTAATATGGCAGGGGGATGGGAACCAATGCAGGGAGACAGAGGGAAACAAAAAGGAGACAAAAGCAAAAGACATAAAGGAGATGAGTAAAAGTGGAGGGCACAGAAACCCAAGGCAAAAAACAAAAAGGGCCACTGAATATAAAGGGGCTGCAGGAGGGGTCAAAACTAAAAATCATGGTTTAAAAACTAGTATTAAAACACTCTACCTAAACGCACGCAGCATTCGAAATAAAGTAAATGAGTTGACGGCACAAATCATTACAAATGGGTATGATTTGGTGGCCATTACAGAAACATAGTTGCAGGGTGGCCAAGACTGGGAATTAAACATACAGGGGTATCTGACGATTCGGAAAGATAGACAAGAAGGGAAAGGAGGTGGGGTAGCTCTGTTAATAAAGGATGATATCAGGGCAGTTGTGAGAGACGATATTGGCTCTAATGAACAAAATGTTGAATCATTGTGGGTAGAGATTAGAGATAGTAAGGGGAAAAAGTCACTGGTGGGTGTAGTTTATAGGCCCCCAAATAATAACTTCACGGTGGGGCGGGCAATAATCAAGGGAATAATGGAGGCATGTGAAAAAGGAACGGCAGTAATCATGGGGGATTTTAACCTACATATCGATTGGTCAAATCAAATCGCACGGGGTAGCCTGGAGGAGGAATTCATAGAATGCATACGGGATTGTTTCTTAGAACAGTATGTTACAGAACCTACAAGGGAGCAAGCTATCTTAGATCTGGTCCTGTGTAATGAGACAGGAATAATAATAAAAGATCCTCTCGAATGAGTGATCACAGTATGGTTGAATTTGTAATACCGATTGAGGGTGAGGAAGTAGTGTCTCAAACGAGCGCACTATGCTTAAACAAAGGGGACTACAGTGGGATGAAGGCAGAGTTGGCTAAAGTAGACTGGAAACACAGACTAAACAGTGGCACAATTGAGGAACAGTGGAGGACTTTTAAGGAGCTCTTTCATAGTGCTCAACAAAAATATATTCCAGTGAAAAAGAAGGGCGGTAAGAGAAGGGATAACCAGCCATGGATAACCAAGGAAATAAAGGAGAGTATCAAATTAAAAACCAATGCGTATAAGGTGGCCAAGGTTAGTGGGAAACTAGAAGATTGGGAAAATTTTAAACGACAGCAAAGAATGACGAAGAAAGCAATAAAGAAAGGAAAGATAGATTTTGAAGGTAAACTTGCGCAAAACATAAAAACAGATAGTAAAAGCTTTTACAGAAATATAAAACGGAAAAGAGTGACTAAAGTAAATGTTGGTCCCTTAAAAGATGAGAAGGGAGGTTTAATAATGGGAAATGTGGAAATGGCTGAGACCTTAAACAATTATTTTGCTTCGGTCTTCACAGTGGAAGACACAAAAACCATGACAAAAATTGCTGGTCACAGGAATGTGGGAAGGGAGGACCTTGAGACAATCACTATCACTAGGGGGGTAGTGCTGGACAGGCTAATGGGACTCAAAGTAGACAAGTCCCTTGGTCCTGATGAAATGCATCCCAGGGTATTAAAAGAGATGGCGGAAGTTATAGCAGATGCATTCGTTATAATCTACCAAAATTCTCTGGACTCTGAGGAGTTACCAGCGGATTGAAAAGCAGCTAATGTAATGCCTCTGTTTAAAAAAGGGGGCAGACAAAAGTCGGGTAACTATAGGCCGGTTAGTTTAACATCTGTAGTTGGGAAAATGCTTGAAACTATCATTAAGGAAGAAATAACGGGACATCTAGATAGGAATAGTGCAATCAAGCAGACGCAGCATGGATTCATGAAAGGGAAATCATGTTCAACTAATTTACTGGAATTCTTTGAGGCTATAACGAGCATGGTGGATAGAGGTGTACCAATAGATGTGGTGTATTTAGATTTCCAAAAGGCATTCGATAAGGTGCCACACAAAAGGTTACTGCAGAAGATAAAGGTACGCGGAGTTAGAGGAAATGTATTAGCATGGATAGAGAATTGGCTGGCTAACAGAAAGCAGAGAGTCGGGATAAATGGGTCCTTTTCGGATTGGAAATCGGTGGTTAGTGGTGTGCCATAGGGATCGGTGCTGGGACCACAACTGTTTACAACATACATAGATGACCTGGAAGAGGGGACAGAGTGTAGTGTAACAAAATTTGCAGATGACACAAAGATTAGTGGGAAAGCGAGTTGTGTAGAGGACAGAGAGAGGCTGCAAAGAGATTTAGATAGGTTAAGCGAATGGGCTAAGGTTTGGCAGATGGAATACAATGTCGGAAAGTGTGAGGTCATCCACCTTGGGGGAAAAAAAAACAGTAAAAGGGAATATTATTTGAATGGGGAGAAATTACAACATGCTGCGGTGCAGAGGGACCTGGGAGTCCTTGTGCATGAATCCCAAAAAGTTAGTTTGCAGGTGCATTAGGCACTTAGGAATGCGAATGGAATGTTGGCCTTCATTGAGAGAAGGATGGAGTACAAAAGCAGGGAGGTCCTGCTGCAACTGTACAGGGCATTGGTGAGGCCGTACCTGGAGTACTGCGTGCAGTTTTGGTCACCTTACTTAAGGAAGGATATACGAGCTTTGGAGGGGGTACAGAGACGATTCACTAGGCTGATTCCGGAGATGATGAGGTTACCTTATGATGATAGATTGAGTAGACTGGGTCTTTACTCGTTGGAGTTCAGAAGGATGAGAGGTGATCTTATAGAAACATTTAAAATAATGAAAGGGATAGACAAGATAGAGGCAGAGAGGTTGTTTCCACTGGTCGGGGAGACTAGAACTAGGGGGCACAGCCTCAAAATACGGGGGAGCCAATTTAAAACCGAGTTGAGAAGGAATTTCTACTCCCAGAGGGTTGTGAATCTGTGGAATTCTCTGCCCAAGGAAGCAGTTGAGGCTAGCTCATTGAATGTATTCAAATCACAGATAGATAGATTTTTAACCAATAAGGGAATTAAGGGTTATGGGGAGCGGGCGGGTAAGTGGAGCTGAGTCCACAGCCAGATCAGCCATGATCTTGTTGAATGGCGGAGCAGGCTCGAGGGGCTAGATGGCCTACTCCTGTTCCTAATTCTTATGTTCTTATATAGTATTAAATGGTGCGTCATTTTGAAACTCGGCTGTACTGCGCGTTGTATTACAAACCCAATGAGATTTTATTGCATGTGCTGCTATATATAGCTCTGTTTTGCATTTCAAATGTCCATGTAATGATGTATCCTTCACTTGCTATTACTTCAGTATTTGAGCTGAGGATATTTATAGGAATATATGAGATTTCCTGCTATATTTAAGTCCCACAAATGACATAATTAGGAGCAGGAGTAGGCCAGAGCCTGCTCCGCCATTCAATGAGATCAAGGCTGATCTTCGACCTCAACTCCACTTTCCTGCACTGTTCCCATATCCCTTGATTCCCTTAATATCCAAAAATCTATCAATCTCCGTCTTGACAGAGATTGATAGATTTTTGGATAGTAAGGGAATCGAGGGATATGGGAATAGTGCAGGACCAGCAAGGTGCGTCGGAGAGACGGGAGTCGGAGCGGCAGCGGCCTATAAAAGGTCTAGTCGTTCGGGGACCAGCGAGGTGAGTGGGAGCGGCAGCGGCCTATAAAAGGCCCAGTCGTTCGGGGACCAGCGAGGTGAGTGGGAGCGGCAGCGGCCTATAAAAGGCCCAGCAGTTCGGGGACCAGCGAGGAGGTGTGGGAGGCCAGCTGGTGCAGCTGCAGCAGGGAGAGAAGGCAAAAAAGAAGTAGAAAGAAATCGAAAGGTGACGTCACAGCGAAAGGGGTAAGTGATTGGTAAGTAGATTTACTTTTTCTTTTCTTTATCAGTAAGTAACCTTTAGCATTGTTGTTGCCAAATTAAGTTAATCTAAGGGTTAAGACATGGCAGGAGAGCTCGGACACGTGTTATGCTCCTCCTGTACTATGTGGGAAGTCAGGGACGCTTCCTGTGTCCCTGATGACTACGTGTGCGGGAAGTGTATCCGCCTCCAGCTCCTGACAGACCGCATTGCGGCACAGAAGCTGTGGGTGGATTCACTCTGGAGCATCCACGATGCTGAGAATGACATGAATAGCAGGTTTAGCAAGTTGGTCTTACCGCAGGTTAAAGGTACACAGCCAGATAGGGGATGGGTGACCAACAGGAAGAGCAGTGCAAGGAAGGTAGTGCAGGGATCCCCTGCGGTCATCCCCCTGCAAAACAGATACACCGCTTTGGGTACTGTTGAGGGGGATGACTCATGAGGGGAAGGCAGCAGCAGCCAAGTTCATGGCACCGTGGGTGGCTCTGCTGCACAGGAGGGCAGGAAAAAGAGTGAGAGAGCTATAGTGATAGTGGATTCGATTGTAAGGGGAATAGAGAGGCGTTTCTGCGGCCGCAACCGAGACTCCAGGATGGTATGTTTCCTCCCTGGTGCAAGGGTCAAGGATGTCTGAGCGGGTGCAGGACATTCTGAAAAGGGAGAGTGACAGCCAGTTGTCGTGGTGCACATTGGTACCAACGATATAGGTAAAAAACGGGATGAGGTCCTACGAGACGAATTTAGGGAGCAAGGAGCTAAATTTTAAAAGTAGGACCTCAAAAGTAGTAATCTCAGGATTGCTACCAGTGCCACAAGCTAGTCAGAGTAGCAATCACAGGATAGCTCAGATGAATACGTGGCTTGAGGAGTGGTGCAGAAGGGAGGGATTCAAATTCCTGGGACATTGGAACCGGTTCTGGGGGAGGTGGGACTAGTACAAACTGGACGGTCTGCATCTGGGCAGGACCGGAACCAATGTCCTAGGGGGAGTGTTTGCTAGTGCTGTTGGGGAGGAGTTAAACTAACATGGCAGGGGGATGGGAACCTATGCAGGGAGACAGAGGGAAATAAAATGGAGGCAGAAGCAAAAGATAGAAAGGAGAATAGTAAAAGTGGAGGGCAGAGAACTCCAAGGCAAAAAACAAAAAGGGCCATATTACAGCAAAATTCTAAAGGGGCAAAGTGTGTTAAAAAGACAAGCCTGAAGGCTCTGTGCCTCAATGCGAGGAGTATTCACAATAAGGTGGACAAATTAACTGGGTAGATAGCAGTTAACGGATATGATGTAGTTGGCATCACGGAGACATGGCTCCAGGGTGACCAAGGCTGGGAACTCAACATCCAGGGCTATTCAACATTTAGGAAGGATAGGCAGAGAGGAAAAGGAGGCGGGGTGGCATTGCTGGTTAAAGAGGAAATTAATGCAATAGTAAGGAGGGACATTAGCTTGGATGATGTGGAATCGGTATGGGTGAAGCTGCGAAATACCAAAGGGCAGAAAACGTTAGTGGGAGTTGTGTACAGACCACCAAACAGTAGTAGTGAGGCTGGGGACAGCATCAAACAAGAAATAATGGATGTGTGCAATAAAGGTACAGCAGTTATCATGGGCGACTTTAATCTGCATATTGATTGGGCTAACCAAACTGGTAGCAATGCGGTGGAGGAGGATTTCCTGGAGTGTATTTGGGATGGTTTTCTAGACCAATATGTCGAGAAACCAACTTGAGAGCTGGCCATCCTAGACTGGGTGATGTGTAATGAGAAAGGACTAATTAGCAATCTTGTTGTGCGAGGTCCCTTGGGGAAGAGTGACCATAATATGGTACAATTCTTTATTAAGATGGAGAGTGACAGTTAATTTGGAAACTAGGGTCCTGAACTTAAGGAAAGGTAACTTCGACGGTATGAGGCGTGAATTGGCTAGAATAGACTGGCAAAGGATACTTAAAGGGTTGACGGTGCATAAGCAATGGCAAACATTTAAAGATCACATGGATGAACTTCAGCAATTGTACATCCCTGTCTGGAGTAAAAATAAAACTGGGAAGGTGGCTCAACTGTGGCTAACAAGGGAAATTAAGGATAGTGTTAAAACCAAGGAAGAGACATATAAATTGGCTAGAAAAAGCAATAAACCTGAAGACTTGGAGAAATTTAGAATTCAACAGAGGAGGACTAAGGATTTAATTAAGAGGGGGAAAAATAGAGTACGAGGGGAAGCTTGCAGGGAACATAAAAACTGACTGCAAAAGCTTCTATAAATATTTGAAGAGAAAAAGATTAGTGAAGATAAACGTAGGTCCCTTGCAATAGGATTCAGGTGAATTTATAATGGGGAACAAAGAAATGCAGATCAATTGAACAAATATTTTGGTTCTGTCTTCATGAAGGAAGACACAAATAACCTTCCAAATGTACTAGGGGATAGTGGGTCTAATGAGAAGGAGGAACTGAAGGATATCCTTATTAAGCGGGAAATTGATGGGATTGAAGGCCAATAAATCCCTGGGGCCTGATAGTCTGCATCCCAGAGTACTTAAGGAAGTGGCCCTAGAAATAGTGGATGCATTGGTGATCATTTTCCAACAGTCTATCGACTCTGGATCAGTTCCTGTGGACTGGAGGGTAGCTAATGTAACACCACTTTTTAAAAAAGGAGGGAGAGAGAAAACGGATAATTATAGACCGGTTAGCCTGACATCAGTAATGGGGAAAATGTTGGAATCAATCATTAAAGATGAAATAGCAGCACATTTGGAAAGCAGCGACAGGTTCGGTCCAAGTCAGCATGGATTTATGAAAGGGAAATCATGCTTGACAAATCTTCTGGAATTTTTTGAGGATGTAACTAGTAGAGTGGACAAGGGAGAACCAGTGGATGTGGTGTATTTGGACTTTCAAAAGGCTTTTGACAAGATCCTGCACAAGAGATTGGTGTGCAAAATCAAAGCACGTGGAATTGGGGGTAATGTACTGACGTGGATAGAGAACTGGTTGGCAGACAGGAAGCAGAGAGTCTGGATAAACGGGTCCTTTTCAGAATGGCAGGCAGTGACTAGTGGAGTGCCGCAGGGCTCAGTGCTGGGACCCCAGCTCTTTACAATATACATTAACGATTTAGATGAAGGAATTGAGTGTAATATCTTCAAGTTTGCAGATGACACTAAACTGGGTGGCAGTGTGAGCTTTGATGAGGATGCTAAGAAGCTGCAGGGTGAGTTGGACAGGTTAGGTGAGTGGGCAAATGCATAGCAGATGCAGTATAATGTGGATCAATGTGAGGTTATCCATTTTGGGGGCAAAAACACGAAGGCAGAATATTATCTGAATGGCGGCAGATTAGGAAAAGGGGAGGTGGAACGAGACCTGGGTGTCATGGTACATCAGTCACTGAAAGTGGGCATGCAGGTACAGCAGGCGGTGAAGAAGGCACATGGTATATTGGCCTTCATAGCTAGGGGATTTGAGTATAGGAGCAGGGAGGTCTTACTGTAGTTGTACAGGGCCTTGGTGAGGCCTCACCTGAAATATTGTGTTCAGTTTTGGTCTCCTAATCTGAGGAAGGACGTTCTTGCTATTGAGGGAGTGCAGCGAAGGTTCACCAGACTGATTCCAGAGATGGCTGGACTGATATATGAGGAGAGACTGGATCAACTGGGCCTTTATTCACTGGAGTTTAGAAGGGTGAGAGGGGATCTCATAGAAACGTATAAGATTCTGATGGGACTGGACAGGTTAGATGCGGGAAGAATGTTCCCGATGTTGGGGAAGTCCAGAACCAGTGGACACAGTCTTAGGATAAGGGGTAGGCCATTTAGGACTGAGATGAGGAGAAACTTCTTCACTGAGTTGTTAACCTGTGGAATTCCCTGCTGCAGAGAGTTGTTGATGCCAGTTCATTGGATATATTCAAGAGGGAGTTCGATATGGCCCTTTCGGCTAAAGAGATCAAGGGGTATGGAGAGAAAGCTGGAAAGGGGTACTGAGGGAATAATCAGCCATGATCTTATTGAATGGTGGTGCAGGCTCGAAGGGCCGAATGGCCTACTCCTGCACCTAATTTGTATGTTTCTATGTTTGAATATATTCAACGACTGAGCATCTGGGGCAGAGAATTCCAAAGATTAACAACCCTCTGAGTGAAGAAATTCTTCCTCAGCTCAGTCCTAAATGGCCGACCCCTTATCCTGAGATAATGCCCCCTAAAGATGGAAATTGATCAGAAAAATCTCTGCCGATCTCATCTTTGCACTCTGTTGTACATCTCTCTCTCTCTCGAGTATTACCCTAGCTGTTGCCCCTGGGCAGTCAGAGGTACAGTTGTGTTGTTTCGCTGCTAACCTTTTAGGCCACTGCTCCAGTACACCATTTGGTAACCCAGCTAATTGTGACTGAGGTCAATAAGTTTCAGGCTGCCAGTCTGGAACTGGCTTTCTCTTTCTTACAAGATTGCTTTGCATCTGTTAAGTGTGTGTGACGCGTGGTGTGTGCAGGGCACACGTTAGCTGCAAGACATCATAGAATCAGAGAAATTTACAGCACGGAAGGAGGCCATTCGAGCCATCGTATCTGCGCCGGCCGACCGACCAAGAGCTACCCAGCCAAATCCCACTTTCCAGCTCTCGGTCCGTAGCCCTGTAGGTTTCTGCACTTCAAGTGTACATCCAAGTACTTTTAAAATATGGTGACAGTTTCTGCCTCTACCACCCTTTTAGGGAGTGAGTTCCAGACCCCCACCACCCTCTGGGTTAAAATATTTCTCCTCAACTCCGCTCTAAACCTCCGACCAATTACTTCAAATTTATATCCCCTGCTTATTGACCCCTCTGCTAAGGGAAATAGGTGCTTCCTATGCACTCTTATCTAGGCCCCTCATAATGTTATACATCTCAATTAAGTCTCCCCTCAGTCTCCTCTGATCCAAAGAAAACAACCCCAGCCTATCCAATCTTTTGTCATAGCTAAAATTCTCTAGTCCAGGCAACACCCTCGTAAATCTCCTCTGTACCCTCTCCAGTGCAATCACATCTTTCCTGATATGGTGACCAGAACTGCACGCAGTACTCTAGCTGTGGCCTAACCAGTGTTTTATACAGTTCCAGCATAATCCCCCTGCTCTTGTATTCCATGCCTCGGCTAACCTTGGTTAGGTTGATGGAACGATTGGGTTGGGGAAGCTTCTTCACGTTTCTGTTGTGGATTGATAGTTTCTGATTATCTGCTGCTGATTTTGAAAACCTCTTTTGACCAACAGCACAATAGAAGCCCTGAGGTCTCGCCATTTTGTTAGTGTTCTTAACCTGCTGATACAGTTGCGAAGGATCTGTAATCACCCCAACCTGAAGCGCCCTAGGTCTGTGTGTTCGGCCTATGTGTTCGGAGCACTGCGGTATTCAGTCGCCTCTCTCGTGTTGAAAGCGCTGCAATACGATCCTTGGAAGGTGAGTGCTGGAAAATGATTCTTCTTTCACCTTTTCCGTGTCTGTCGACGGGTATCCCATTTTCTTTCTTTGTTTTGTAGAATGTTGACTTGTCCTCCTTCAACCTAACTGGAATCGAAAATAAGCTGTCTCGATACGAGACTGAGACGGTCATGCCCACGCGCAAGGTGACGAGGAAACTCATTGAGGAAATCTACAACTCGCCAGATCTCCCGCCCAGACCCAGACCCGTCAAAGTGAAAGTCAGCAAGTAGGTGGCTGCCTCCTGTTGTAAGAAAGACAGACTTGCATTTATATAGCGCCTTTCACGACCACCAGACGTCTGAGTGCTTTATATTCAATTAAGTACTTTTGGAGTGTAGTCACTGTTGTGATGTGGGAAACGCGGCAGCCAATTTGTGCACAGCAAGGTCTCAAAAACAGCAATGTGATAATGACCATATAATCTGTTTTTTGTTATGTTGATTGAGGGATAAACATTGGCCCCAGGACACCGGGGAGAACTCCCCTGCACTACTTCCAAATAGTGCCGTGGGATCTTTTATATCCACCTGAGAGAGCAGTCGGGGCCTCGGTTTAACGTCTCGCCCGAAAGACAGTCTGAAAGAGAGTTGTCGGGCTAACTGTTAGCGACCTTCGTGAGGCACGATGACCCATTGAAATAATTCCGCTCAATAGCCAAACGGCAAATCTACCAATTGGCATTATAGAAATTGTTCAAAGAGTTGCTTTTTGGAGTAATGTAACCCACAGAAAGCATTGGTTTACCCGTTTTCAAAATGAATGAATGCTTCCTCCCTGGCTACTTGAGATCTCCAAGTTAGATACATGCGGCCCGGAATGCGGCAAGCCCAGCTTCTTTTTAAATAGAGTTAATCAAAATAGGACCACTTGCTCCTGCTGGAGTCAAATGCGTGATATTCACCCCCCTGTGGAGGAGAAGCAGGTCTAACCCTTTGGTCCTTTTTTTTTTTGTTTTAAACCGGTGTCCTCAAGTCAGATAGTTTAGTTACATGTGCATCATTTCTGGTTTCTGGAGTTATTCCCACTCAAACAGATAGATGGAGCCCAAGTTTTGGGCCTCAGGAACTTAGTCACAAAAAGCCTGATCAGCGCTTTGGCTAGGGTAGTGGAGGCAGAAATCCTGTAATTCTCCAAGGAACCTGATATGGGAACTGGGCTGGGGAGGAACTTTCGGATTAATGAGCCAAATGGCCACCTCCTCGGTATCTCTTTCGATCTCGGCAGTTGTCCTTGCTGAACCTCTAGACATTAATGACCTTTTGCAAGTAGAATGCCAAAGTTCATACAGTGTGGTCTCCCTGTGATTTGTACAAGTTAAAGATGGCACGTTATTTATATATTAAAGTCACCGCTGACGCTGTTTCTAAAAATACATTGAAAGCAAAACTTATGCAGAACTTAACTCCTTTGCCTCCAGTCAGTGTGTTGTGTTTCTGTTTGAGTGGGGGGGATATAAGTGCTTGTTTTTTTTTGGAGGGGAGTCAGAATTCCTTCCTCTTGTCTTTAGTGCTTTTGCCTCGACAGACTGATGCCAAGAGGACAGTACAACTGTTGTCAAGCATAGGAGCAGGAGGAGGCCACTCAGCCCCTCGAGCCTGTTCCACCATTCAAACAGATCACGACTGATCTGTATCTTAACTCCAAATTTGCGGATGATACTAAGTTGGGTGGCAGTGTGAGCTGCGAGGAAGATGCTATGAGGCTGCAGAGTGACTTGGATAGGTTAGGTGAGTGGGCAAATGCATGGCAGATGAAGTATAATGTGGATAAATGTGAGGTTATCCACTTTGGTGGTAAAAACAGAGAGACAGACTATTATCTGAATGGTGACAGATTAGGAAAAGGGGAGGTGCAACGAGACCTGGGTGTCATGGTACATCAGTCATTGAAGGTTGGCATGCAGGTGCAGCAGGCGGTTAAGAAAGCAAATGGCATGTTGGCCTTCATAGCGAGGGGATTTGAGTACAGGGGCAGGGAGGTGTTACTACAGTTGTACAGGCCTTGGTGAGGCCACACCTGGAGTATTGTGTACAGTTTTGGTCTCCTAACTTGAGGAAGGACATTCTTGCTATTGAGGGAGTGCAGCGAAGATTCACCAGACTGATTCCCGGGATGGTGGGACTGACCTATCAAGAAAGACTGGATCAACTGGGCTTGTATTCACTCGAGTTCAGAAGAATGAGAGGGGATCTCATAGAAACGTTTAAAATTCTGACGGGACTGGACAGGTTAGATGCAGGAAGAATGTTCCCAATGTTGGGGAAGTCCAGAACCAGGGGTCACAGTCTAAGGATAAGGGGTAAGCCACTTAGGACTGAGATGAGAAGAAACTTCTTCACCCAGAGAGTGGTGAACCTGTGGAATTCTCTACCACAGGAAGTTGTTGAGGCCAATTCACTAAATATATTCAAAAAGGAGTTAGATGTAGTCCTTACTACTAGGGGGGTCAAGGGGTATGGCGAGAAAGCAGGAATGGGGCACTTCACTCTATTCCCCCTTCTTCTGGACCCCCTCTCCACCCTTCCGCCAGAGGAAATACTTTCTATCTACCCTATCAAATCCTTTAATCATCTTAAACACCTCTATTAGATTAAGCCTTATCTTCTACACTCGAGGGAATGCAAGCCCAGTCTCTGCAACCTGTCCTCATAATGTAACCCTTTTAGCCCGGGTAACATTCTGGGGAACCTGCGCTGCTCCCCCTCTGAGGCCGATCTAGCCTTCCTGAGGTGCAGTGCCTTGCACTGAATGCAGTCTAACCCGAGGTCTGTACAGCTGCAACATAACTTCCAGCCCTTTATATTCCAGCCCTCTTGAGGTAAAAGCCAACATCAATTAGCCTGTTAAATTATTTTTTGTATTTATTCACTATCTGAATACAAGATCTTTCCCTTTCTTTCCGTGCAGCATCAGCACTAAAGAATGGAAAATAATTTGCATTCACCTTTCTGATTTCTGGACGTCTCAAAGCACTTTACAGCCAATGAAGTACTTTTTCAAGTGTAGTCACTGTTGTAATGTAGGAAACGTGGCATCCAATTTGCGCACAGCAAGCTCCCACAAACAGCAATAAAATAATGACCAGATAATCTGTTTGTGATGTTGGTTGAGGGATAAATATTGGCCCACGACACCGGGGGTAACTCACCTCTTCTTCTTCCAGTAATGGCCCTGGGATCTTTTACGTCCACCCGAGAGGGCAGACTGGGCCGCGGCTTACCGTCTCACGTGAAAGACGGCACCACTGACTGTGCAGCGCTCCCTCAGTACTGCCCCTCCGACTGTGCAGCACTCCCTCAGTACTGCCCCTCCGACAGTGCGGCGCTCCCTCAGTACTGCCCCTCCGACAGTGTGGCACTCCCTCAGTACTACATTGGGAGCCTGGATTGCGTGCTGTCGTGTCTGGAGTGAGGAATGGAGACGGCTTCATCTCTTAGGGTGCTGCACACTGATTCTTGTAATGTGTTGTGCTACTTTGCCTTTAGCCAGAGTTAATGCTCTTCATCAAGCGTGTCTCTAAAGTTTATGATTTGTGTTCTCCCCCCCCCCCCCCCTCCCCCCAAAAATGTCAAGGTTGTTCCAGCCTGTACAGTATGGACAGAAGCCGGATGACAGGACTGTTGTGGTCGTTGGTACCCAGCCACAGCGTATGTCAAGCACTGCTTCAACGGCTGCCACCCATCAAGGACAAGTGCGTGGCAAGTCTTCCGCTGTGGCAGTGCCCGCTTCTCAGGTTATGACTTCTGCGCAGGGTAAGAAACGGCTTCATTCTGCTTCAGTGAACGAGTTTTATATGGGTTTATGTGAGTAATGGGGTTTCATGACTCGCTACCTGTTCCATCTCCTTTCCCTCTGATTTGTACTTTGAACCTCATGGGTGGGCAGTAGGTTTTTCCTTCGTGCCTAATTTTGACAAAAAATGAGAGAATACTGAGTTTTACCGGGGTGAAGAATATATTAGTGTTTAAACTATCTGGTCTAATTAAAATCTGATGATCATCCGTTTTTAATCAGATTGCGTTAAACTATCAGGACGAGCCTTTCTGCTTGTAAGGGACTGAGCCAGGTGTGTATGTTAGGGGGATCAAGGGGTATGGGGTACTGAAGTTTCACGTTCAGCCATGAACTCATTGAATGGCGGTGCAGGCTCGAAGGTCCGAATGGCCTACTCCTGCACCTATTTTCTATGTTTCTATGTTATCTTAATGGAGGAGTTTTTAACGCTGTATTTTTTTCCCTGGCAAATCTGGTCTTCTGTATAGCACAAAAAGGACTTGGAACCCACTAAAGCACGGCTTGGGAAACCTCCCCGAAACCTGCTCTGTGCTTTAAGATCTTTCTGACCCTGTGAAATCCATACAATTGTACTGAGTCTAATTTTTTTTTTAAACTTTAAAAACAAAAAATAAAATGTATTGCATATTTTGAATTTACGGATTAAAGGTCCCGTTGGGATGTTTTATTTTGTCCCGGTCTTTCCCTCTTCCGACTAAAGGCAATGCGATACAGTTCCACTGGCTCCGTCACCACCTTAAGTCGGCCAGTCTTGATGCGAGAGTCCAGACACTTGGCAGGCTATTCACGTGCAGGACGTACTGATCCTGTCCTAATCTAATGCCAGTAATTTTCACCGGGCTTCCCCCACTACCCTGCCTTAACTATGCCGGAAACAACTGCTTACTCTCTTCCTCTGACCTTTCCTCCAAAGTTACAGCGGGAGACTTTTATAAAAAAAAAATGTAATTCTCGGGGTGTGGGTGTCACTGGCAAGGCTGCCATTTATTTGCCCAGAGAAAGTGGTGAAAGAACTGAGTTTGCTAGGCCAAGGGTCAACCACACGGGTATGGGACTGCAGTCATGTTACCGCACCAGACCAGGTAAGGTCAGCAGGTTTCCTTCCCTAAAGGACATCAGTGAACCAGTTGGGTCTTTACGACAATCCGACAGCTTCATGGTCACTTCAAACTGAATTGAAATTCTCAGACTGCCATGATGTGATCTGAACTTATGTTCTCTGGATTATTAGATTAATAACAGAACCACAGCACCACCGTACCTTGGGAAAGACTGTGGAAATTCTACGCTGGATCTCTGATTAAGATCAGGAGCAAGAACCCTACTGACTATTTCTTCCCCTCCCTCACCATCCAGCCTGGCAAAGTTGAGGCTACCTATGTCTCCAGTCTTACCCCAGCTGGGATCCTGTAACTCACCGGAAATTGAAATTGGGACCTTCTTGGTGCGGAGAGCTGAATATCACGTCAAATTGCACAGAAAGAGCCCGGTCAGCCCAACCAGCCCGTGTTGGTGTTTATCCTCAACTCTGGCAGTATTCCGAACCAGACATGCAAGACCTGTTCCTCTCTCTCTTCGCCTCCCTTTTCTTCGCCTCATACAGTTCATTGATCATCTGTGCCCTCAGGGAAATCATCCCCCAATGGAATATTTAGAATGTAAAGGGACCCTATTCATTGCCGTGTTAAGCTGGCACAGATAGCTAGTCATGAAATACCTAATGCGTTTTTTAAATTGGAGGGTGGCAATGCCCACGGAACTGTTTCACATTAAAATGTATATAGAATTCATATACCTGTACTGCACAGTGCTGTTCATATTAACAACAGCATGGTTTTTGGCTTAAGCAGAGCTTGAACACTAACCTAGAAATCCTCTCACGTAAATGTTTTTTTGTTTTCTCCGGCATCGGTAATGGTTAAATTTTACAGGTGTGACTCTTAACGTGACAACCAGCCAATGTTTACATTTCACCGAGGGTTTTGCGGAGAGGTTTTAATTTTCTTGTGTTGCGAGGTCCGTCTGTCGGTGGGAAGCTGGAGCTGCGGGTTTTCCGAGTGTGGGACTTGCTCATCGCCGGAATCCCAGCGGTCACTGCATCTCGCCGGGCTGCCTTTGGCACTGCTGCCGACTTAAGAAAAATCATTGGGGCATTCAAAAAACGTTTTTATTTTCTTTTGGAACACACTTTTTTTGTTAGTTTTAAAAATTGGAGGAGTGGATGGGGTGGGGGAGAGGGTGGAAAAGGCTGTTTGGCCGGGCAAGGTGGTTGGAGGTCGAGTTTTGGGGGGTTGAAATCTCCAGGGTTATGTCCGAGCAGAGTCAGTAACCCTAGGCTGCAGTAACTAGTCTGAAAACGCCCGATCTCATTTAATCTTGGAAGCTAAGCAGAGGTAGGTCTGGTCAGTACTTGGATGGGAGACCACCTGGGAATACCAGGTGCAGTAGGCTTTTAACTTAAAATAGTTGAGGTAACAAAACCATTTCACGGCTTTTGCACAGAGCGGATGGTGAATGGGTCGACCTGTATGATTACGTTGCCTCCAATGTCAGAGCTGCCATCGGGAGTGAAGCTCGCAGCCACCGGCCTTGCCTCCAAATTGTAGTGCACGATGCTTCTTCTGGAGGGGGTGTAACAGCAAAGCAGGAACTTCGAGCCCCGAAGTCTGTGGTGAAATGCATCAACACATTGCGCAAGTTGAGGTTCCCTCCAAACTATGATTGTGTGGTTAAGATGTGTGACACATTTCTGCTTTTCCTCATTTGGACTGGGGGAAGGTTTGAGCTGTGCTGATCTATTATCACCAGGCCAAAGTCCAATAAAACCCGTGGAAGTGGTAAAAGGGTGCAGTCAGTCTAACGCTGGCCATAACTCAGGCACTTCCAAGGCTTTCTGTCATTCCTGGCTCTGGTTGTTGGTCAAACTATCCTTATTAATTAATTTAAGAAAGAAAGACTTACACTTGTATAACGATCTTTGGACGTTCTAAAGCACTTTGCAAGCAATGAAGTGGGGTTTTTTTTAAGTGTAGTGTAATGTAGGGAAATGAGGCAGCCAATTTGAGCACAGCAAGCTCCCACAAACAGCAAAGAGATAATTGACCAGGCCATCTGTTTTAGGTCAAAAGCAAAATACTGCGGGTGCTGGAATCTGGAATAAAAACAGAAAATGCTGTCTCTCCACAGATGCTGCCTGACCGCTGAGGTTCCAGCATTTTCTGTTTTTACATCTGTTTTGGATGTTGATTGAGGGATAAATATTGGCCAGGACACCGGGGATAACTCCCCTGCTCTTCTTCAAAATAGTTCCAAGGTCGTGAGATCTCTTGCATCCACCTGAGAGAGCAGATGGGACCTTGGTTTAATGTCTCATCCGAAAGATGGCATCTCCGACTGTGCGGCGCTCCCTCAGCACTGCATGGGTGTTGTTAGCCTAGGTTATGTGCTCAAGTCTACAGCGTGGGACTTGAACCCACGACCTTCTGATTCTAGGCTACCACTGAGCCATGGCTGAAACAAAACACTGTTTATAGTGTAGTGGTACAGTTTTTTATATAGATGAGGAACAGTGGACTTGCAAGCAACGTTCCCGTTAAGCTGCGCGACCGGACAGCAGTCTGGAGGTCCCGCACAGGCTGCTCGTTGGCTTTTTTCAATGCAAGAAACTGTGCGTGTGCAGAAATTTAAACGGGCTGCACACAAAAATAAACTTGCAGCGAACAGTGCTTGCAAGTTCTGCACAGTGTGCCTACTTGAAGCAATAGCAGGTTAACCCGGTGAGTATATCTTTTCTGAATTTTAATCACTGTTATCCTAAGTTTGTTTTTTTGTGGTGTGGGGGGGGCAGTGGGCGGTGGGCGGGACGGTGAGAACGGAATGTGAATGTGATTTTTGATGCACGTCTCTCGTATACTGGCCGGCACAAACCAACCGCTTGTCATTTGCAGCAGCGACTCCGTTTCAGGTGACTGAGACTTCCGCCAGTGCGCCGGGACAGCAGCAGGCGGTCAACAGCACCATCGCCTCTAGCACAGCCGGCTCGGCCCCGGGCAGCACAGCAGGCCTGGTCACCCAGCAGGGTCAGGTCGCTCCCCAGGCCTCGCACTCGGGCCAGGCCCAGCAACAGGCCTCCTCCGCTCACACCGTCCCAACAACCAATGTGCTGCATCAGAGGCTGGTGCTGACCTCACAGGCCCAGGCAAGATTGCCTAGTAAGTGGCCTCATGAATATTGCCTAATTCTCCCACTTATTACTGTTGCATGAACTCACTCATTTCTTGCTGGCAGGGTCTGTCCCTCACGAGCAGCTAAATTTTTACAACCTTTTTGTTTTTCAAATTCTCTCTCGCTGCCCTATTTATGCAAATCTCTCTCTCTCTCGGGAAGGGACTAATCCATCTGCTGAGATTTTCTTTACACCAGCTCTGGCCATGGTGCGTGGCTAACGAACGAAATGCTGCCCTCTGCTTCACCTTTGTATGTACATCGTGTCCTGGCATGTCTTCCTGCTATCTGGCACTGACCCGACGATAAATTTATCCTCTGGATAATGCACTGCCTTTACAAAAGCTGCTAAAGAAACCGCCTGTCTCTTTTTGTTTATATAAAATAAGTTGCAGATCGAATTGTGTTTGGGATTAAATGGAAGTTTCCAGTTGTCGGCCTTTTATTATTTTTTTAGGAAATGTCCAATTAAATTGATTTCATAAAAATATCGCAGTACAAAAAATAAGTCGGGTTCAAATAAAATGAGTAGTTACTATGAAATGAACCATTTTTAGGTCATACCGATTAGGCACTTCAGAAATGTAGGTGGTAATTATGTAAAATAACTCTTAGTCTGTTGGTTTTCCTTACTTGTATCCAATCCTATGGCAGTATTAACGGAAAGTGTATGTCCCCAATATCTCACGTTTACAATAATTAATCACGTCCAGAATATTGCCCAGCATTATTGTTGCCAGATAACCTTGTGTACCCACGATTGAAACCTAAATCTCTGTATTTGGAGGTTGATTGAGGTTACCCCATTCACACTACAGAGTTATCGCAGTCCCATATTCTGCCCTCGCTGTCAGCAGTGCTAATGTGTTAAATCAAGCTCCTTCTCCCCATTGCTCTTGAGTGAAGCTGGGGGGAAAAGATTTCCTTTGCACTTTGGTATACGGCTACAGGCGAATGTGGAAATCCAACCAAACTAACTGTGCACGCATTCCATTTATTTATTGTGCATAAAATTCGGGATTTTAACTTGTGCCATTTGCAGCGATTAGAACCAGTTTATATCGTGACCTGTTTGGGGTTTGATACTTCTGCCACCTTCCCCGGTAAACGTAGTAAAGTTAAGGTACGGGGGAAGAGGGGGAGAGAATCCTTACCCAATTGGCAGCGTGTGTGGGACAAGTCTGGGAGATAAATTTCCCTCGTAACGTCTTCGGTGGGCGGTGGGGGGGTGGGCGGTGGGGGGGTGGGGGGGTGGGTGGGCGGTGGGGGGGGGGGGTGGGGGGTGGGGGGGTGGGCGGTGGGGGGGTGGGGGGGTGGGTGGGCGGTGGGGGGGGGGTGGGGGGGTGGGTGGTGGGGGGGTGGGCGGTGGGGGGGTGGGGGGGTGCGGAAGCAATGATAACAGATGGCAGGGGTTTATTAAACTTCGGCAGAGACTCTGCTGGCTCACTTTGCTTTTTCTGTTTGCTGGTGCTCTTGGAAAGGCAGTGGGGGGGGAAAAACGCATCTCACTTCATGACACTACACTGATAATAACAGGGTGTCATTTACGGTTTTACAGGCAGCTGATTATAACAGACCTGACACCACCCTCCGATAGCATTAGCCCTGGATGTTGTCTCTGAAAGGCTCCGTCATCTCCCATCAGCTTTATTCATAGAAATCGTTCAAATGCCTCGGTCGAAAGGACAGCTATTTGCAGCATTTGGCTAGATGCGGAGCCCCAAGTGATGTTAAAATAGCAGATAACAAAATAAAATAAGCAAAAGGTTTTTATTTTTAAACTGCAGAAGAAAGAAAAAAGATGCATTCAATAAAGCAATGAGGGTTTTTTCCAAAATTGATCATGTGATGGGAGGAGGAAGAGAAGTAAAGAAAAAGCTTTGCTTTTATAGGATCTAATTCTACCCTTGACTAACATGGCAAAGTTCACACTCTGCCAAACAATAGACTTTTCGATTATGCACATAATGGACAAAGTGAGAAGCAGGTAATGAAGCAATATTGCTGTTTGATTCTTGTCTTCATTAATCAGTGCCAGAAAACTTCATTTGAAGATCAGGGTAGGTGTACGATGTCTCTGAATCGATATTCAGTGGTTGGCTGGATAATCAATTGCCTCGCCAATTTTTTTTTCCAACTTGATTTCACTTTGCTTTCCCTGCATTAACTTCTCTGACACCTTGTTTGTGCACTGTAGATGACCTTGCATGAGTAGAGCTTTGGGTACAGATTTACTAACCGCCAAAGGGGGATGATTCAGCTTCCTTGTTTAAAATGACGTTGCATGCTGTCCTTCCTTCACAGGCGGAGAAGTCGTTACCATCGCCCAGCTTGCCTCCATAGCTGGTGGGCAAGGGCGGGGCACCCAGACCAGTCAGCCCGTGACGCTGCACTTCCAAGGCAACAAGTTTACCCTGTCTAGCAGTCAATTGCGGCAGCTCACTGCAGGCCAACATCTCCAGTTACAAGGTACATCCAGCATTAAGCAGCGACCCATGTGTATGGCTTGTAATTTAAAATATATAGGTCTCGTGTATGCGCGCATTTCTTAGCCACAAACGTTGTTGTGATTTTTGGTCTCACATTTTATGACGGTGTTTACATTTGAAAATGTCCACGGAATACGAATTCCCCATGCAGACAGGTCCTGATGACATTGTTGTTGCAGGCTGTGGTCACTAGGTGGTGATGTCGCTCCACTGCATTCTCTGACACCCTGTGAACAATGCCATGGGAAATCATCTAGTAAGGCGAATGAAGACACTCCTGACAGCGTAGGGAGTTTGGACTCGGCTCTGAGAACGATCTAAGTTACGAGAACAAAAATAAACCAAGAGTAACGAAGGCTAGAAAAGACCCAAGATATGTAACGCCCCTGTGCCAGACGAACACAACTGCTCACAGAGGCCTCTCTGTACTGCACAACTTTGCTGCCAGTATGGCTGAAATCCAAATAAAACCAAGGGGTCTTAAACTTCCAATTAAGAACGAAAGAAAAGTATGCTTCTACCGTGAGAGAACAAGGTAGAATCAAGGAATTAGAGAAAAATTACGACACAGAAAGAGGCCATCATGTATGTGTTGGTCGAAAAAGAGCTATCCAGCCTAATCCTACTTTCCAGCATCCAAGTACTTTTTAAATATGAGGGTTTCTGCCTGTACCACCCTTTCAGGCAGTGAGTTCCAGACCCACACCACCCTCTGGGTGAATTTTTCTTTCCTCATCTCCCCTCTAAACCTTCTACCCTAACCTTAAGGTAGTGAGACCTTCCTGGAAGGAAATTCTGATTGTAATAACTTTAGCAGTGGATGAGAAAAATCATTTATTTTCCCTTTTTTTAATATTAAAAAAAACAACTGCAGGTAATGTACTCCAAATTGTGTCAGCACCTGGGCAGCAGATTATGCGTCAACAAAGTCAAGTTCTGATGCAAGCCCCGTCCCAGGGCAGCGCAGTCCAAAATGCATCCGCTACCTCGGGAAACCAGCAAGGGATTGTACCCAGTTCTGTGCCCTCGGCTATTTCAACGCAAGGTAAACGACCGAGAGACTGTGTAATTAATGTGCTCCGTCCGCGCATCTCTGTTTGCGACGGGTCATAAATTTCCTTTCTGTTTTTCAGCATCTTTCCTCACAACCAGGACGGTTGGGAGCTCCGCGTCGGGTGAGCAGGGAGCTATCCTACGGCCGATATCTTCTCTCGGATCTGCTGCACAGGTAATCACCACCACCTTAACAACAGCAACAACTTTGCATTTATATAGCGCCTTTAATGTAGTGAAACGTCCCAAGGTGCTTCACAGGAGTATTACGAGATAAAAATTTGACACCGAGCCTCATCAGGAGAAATTAGGGCAGGTGACCAAAAGCTGGGTCAAAGGGGTAGGTTTTAAGGAGCGTCTTGAAGGAGGAAAGAGAGGTAGAGAGGTGAAGAGGTTTAGGGAGGGAGTTTCAGAGCTTGGGGCCCAGGCAACAGAAGGCACGGCCACCGATGGTTGAGCGATTATAATCAGGGATGCTCAGGAGGGCAGAATTAGAGGAGCACAGACATCTTGGGGTGTGGGGGGCGGTGGTATTGTGGGGCTGGAGGAGATTACAGAGATAAGGAAGGGTGCGACCATGGAGGGATTTGAAATCAAGGATGAGAATTTTGAAATCGAAGCATTGCTTAACCGGAAGCCAATGTAGGTCAGCGAGCACAGGCGATAGGTGAGCGGGACTGGGTGCAAGTTAGGACACGGGCAGCAGAGTTTTGGATCATCTCTAGTTTGCGTAGGGTAAATTGTGGAAGGCCAACCAGGAGTGCATTGGAATAGTCAAGTCTAGAGGTAAACAAGTTGCAATGGTCATCATGTCAGTCCTGTGTATTCATATTAGCCTTCCAAGAACAATAATTTTGAAAAATTATAGTGTATATGGGAGATCCAGTTTATCTATAATACTTAAAAATCCGTGCATGTTTATAGAAACATAGAAAATAGGTGCAGGAGTAGGCCATTCGGCCCTTCGAGCCTGCACCACCATTCAATAAGATCATGGCTGATCATTCCCTCAGTACACCTTTCCAGCTTTCTCTCCATACCCTTGATCCCTTTAGCCGTAAGGGCCACATCTAACTCCCTCTTGAATATATCCAATGAACTGGCATCAACAACTCTCTGCGGTAGGGAATTCCACAGGTTAACAACTCTCTGAGTGAAGAAGTTTCTCCTCATCTCAATCCTAAATAGCCTACCCCTTATCCTAAGACTGTGTCCACTAGTTCTGGACTTCCCCATCATCGGGAATATTCTTCCCGCATCTAACCTGTCCAGTCCCGTCGGAATCTTGTAAGTTTCTATGAGATCCCCTCACATCCTTCTAAACTCCAGTGAATACAGGCCCAGTCGATCCAGTCTCTCCTCATATGTCAGTCCCGCCATCCCGGGAATCAATCTGGTGAACCTTTGCTACACTCCCTCAATAGCAAGAACGTCCTTCCTCAGATTAGGAGACCAAAACTGAACACAATATTCCAGGTGAGGCCTCACCAAGGCCCTGTTCAACTACAGTAAGACCTTCCTGCTCCTATACTCAAATCCTCTAGCTATGAAGTACAACATACCATTTGCCTTCTTCACCGCCTGCTGTACCTGCATGCCAACTTTCAATGACTGATGTACCATGACACCCAGGTCTCGTTGCACCTCCCCTTTTCCTAATCTGCCGCCATTCAGATAAATTCTGCATTCGTGTTTTTGCCCCCAAAGTGGATAACCTCACATTTATCCACATTATACTGCATCTGCCACTCACCTAACCTGTCCAAATCATCCTGCAATCTTTTAGCTTCCTCCTCACAGCTCACACCGCCACCCAGTTTAGTGTCTTCTGCAAACTTGGAGATATTACACTCAATTCCTTCATCTAAATCATTAATGTATATTGTAAAGAGCTGGGGTCCCAGCACTGAGCCCTGCGGCACTCCACTAGTCACTGCCTGCCATTCTGAAAAGGACCCGCTTATCCCGACTCACTGCTTCCTGTCTGCCAACCAGTTCTCTATCCACGTCAGTACATTACCCCCAATATCATGTGCTTTGATTTTGCACACCAATCTCTTGTGTGGGACCTTGTCAAAAGCCTTTTGAAAGTCCAAATACACCGCATCCACTGGTTCTCCCTTGTCCACTCGACTAGTTACATCCTCAAAAAATTCTAGAAGATTTGTCAAGCATGATTTCCCTTTTCATAAATCCATGCTGACTTGGACCGATCCTGTCACTGCTTTTTAAATGCGCTGCTATTTCATCTTTAATAATTGATTCCAACATTTTTCCCACTACTGATGTCAGGCTAACCGGTCTATAATTACCCGTTTTCTCTCTCCTATAATAGAAACCACCTATCCTGGAATCATAGGAGGAGGCCCATCGTGTCTGCCTGTCGAAAAAGAGCTATCTAGCCTAATCTCACTTTCCCGCTCTCGGTCCGTAGCCCTGTACATTACGGCACTTCAAGTGCACATCCAAATACTTTTTAAATGCGCTGAGAGTTTCTACCTCTACCACCCTTTCAGGCAGTGAGTTCCAGACCCCTACCACCGTCTGCGTGGAAAAAGTTCTCCTCAACACGTCTCTAATCCTTCTACCAATGACTTTAAATCTATGCCGCCTGGTTATTGACCTCTCTGCTGAAAGAAATAGGTCCTTCATATCCACACTATCCAGGCCCCTCATATACACAAATGTAAACGTCACACTGTAATTGTACCCTCCTGCCAGTGGAGGCACTGTTGTGTCACCACTGCTAGGAGGGTGTCATTACAGTGTGACTGTACCGTTCCAGGGGCTGTTAAATCTCGTAAGCCCAACTTTAATGCTTCCAGAGGTAACCCATCATCACTGTAGTTACAGCTTGCTCGGTGCTTTTTTTATTGTGTCACATTTAATAATCTTGTTTTTGATTGATAGGATTCTATAGAAGAAAAGAAAAAACTTATAAAGGAGCGTTTGGACCGGATATTTTTGATCAACGAGAGGCGTTGCTCTGTGGTGCCAGTCTATGGCACAGAACTGTTGGGAGTGTGCTTCTTGATTGGCGAATGTAGACTAGCAAAGCCCAAATCGACTGTGAACTCCTGGCTATCCTCTGGCTACGTGAACTGCTGCAACGTTCAGCAGTCTGTTACTGACTCCCTTGCTGAGGTATCTTGGAAACGGACAGACTCTTTGTCACGGGCAATCCTATCCACGGATCAGAGGCAAGATAGTATGCAAGACATCGTCAAAAGGTGAACACTTCTGTCATGCGATAATTGCAACAGTTGGCGGTTAATTTTACAGTGGAGTCTCTCTATCACAGCTGGAGGTACTGGCGCGCATCTTCCAATATATTAGGCCGCTGATGACATGCGACATGGATTTCAAATTGGTGAGGTGGTCTCAAGATGGTGCTTTTTGCAGCACCCAACTTTACGATTCAGTCCCATGAATTCAACCGTAACCCAAAATTGATGCAGCATTGATCCCACTTCCTGCATCCTGGTTAGATTGCGAGTAGCATCTTTTCTCTGTTTGCAACTGGTGAAGAAAGCAAATACATTCTCATAAACATTTTAACAAAAGAAATAGAAGCATAAGTAAGCCATACGGCCCCTCGAGCCTGCTCCGCCATTCAATAAGGTCATAGCTGATCTTCTACCTCAACTCCACGTTTCCTTGATTCCCTTAATGTCCAAAAACCTATTGCTCTATGTCTTGAATATACTCAACGACTGAGCCTCCACAGCCCTCTGGGGCAGAGAATTCCAAAGATTCACCACCCTCTGAGTGAAGAAATTCCTCCTCATCTCAGTTCTAAATGACCGACCCCTTATCCCTATATTTTCTGAGTAACAAGGTGATGGAATTCAGCAGCAGCTGAGTAGTGGAGTAGGATTTAAACCAGGATTGTTTGGGTTCCAGGATGAAGAGATAATGTGTACTAGTTCCAAAATCACAGTCAGGTACCTGACGAAGGCTAGGCTCGATGGGCCAATGGTCTACTATTGGCCCTACTATTGAGCTATGTGCTGTGGATATCAATATTGGTTCAGAAATTACATATTGCATTGGAGGCCATTAGTGCTGTTGGATTGTGTGTGATTTCTGTTTGACCAGAAGCGCCTTGAAAATAGTTGGGTAGAGTGTGAATACTGTACAGCATAAATAGACAAAAATCTAATGAAGACCTCACAAAATGAAGCCTGGTGGTGACCGTGAGTGTAAAGATTTGGAGACATTATGCTGCTGAACATGGAGGGAACTGATTGGTCTGTAAGCTGTTACACCCAGCGGTCCTGGTTCAGCAGGCAACAACAATTTGCAACTGTAAACGTAGTAAACGTCCCAAGGCACTACATCATTGCGTTATCAGACAGAATTAGTCACCGAGCCACATGAGATATTTGGACAGATGACCTAAAGCTTGGTCAAAGGGGTAGGTTTTAAAGGAGGGGAGAGAGAGGTAGAGAGGTTTAGGGAGGGGATTCCACAGCTCAGGGCCCAGGCAGCTGAAGGCACGGCCGCCAATGGTGGAGCGATTAAAATCGTGGATGCACAAGAGGGCAGAATTGGAGGAGTGCAGACATCTCGGGGGGGGGGGGGGAGGGGAGTTGTAGGGCAGGAGGACGTTACAGAGATGGGGGGGGGGGGGGGGGGGGGGAGGGGAGTTGTAGGGCAGGAGGACGTTACAGAGATAGGGAGGAGCAAGGCCATGAAAGGATTTGAATACAACAGCGATTAATTCCGTAGCTTCGAGGCTTTACCAGTGGTATTCTGCGAAGGTTTTTTGATTTGGTACAGGACATGTAGGTGAAGCTGCAGAACACTTGACACCCTGGCCATATCTCTCCAATATCGGAAGGAGTCATCATTTAATTTTCCATTGTTTTATTTACAGACTTGTAGAAAGCGAGTGATCCAGGTAAAAATCCTACCCAACACTCAAAAAGCAGCCATAGTAGGAATGAACTTGCGTTTAGTTTCCTTCGTGCCCACAGGCTGTCCTGAAGTTCTTCACTGCCAAAGAATTACTTTTGAAGTGTGGTTTCTGTTGTTACGTGGGCAAACGCAGTAGCCATTTTGCGCATGGCAAGATCCCACAAACAGTAAATGAGATAAATGATCATTGAATCTGTTTTGGTAGTGTTGGCTGAGGGAAGAACCAGGCAAATGCCTCTTCTTCAAAATAAAGTGCCGTGGGATTGATCTTATGTCCACCTGAGCGGGCAGACAGGGTCTTGTTTTAAGGCCTCCTATGAAAGAAAACATGTCCAACAGTACAGCACTCCCTCAGCACTGGGCTGAAGGGTCAGACGACTATTTAGTGTAAGATGTGCATCTTAGCTGCAAATATAGATATGTATTGGAAGCAGAAAAGTGACCACTTAAAAGAGTAATTGTTAACTGTTGGTAAGATGTGTTTTGGTTTCTGAAGGTATATCTCCTAACTATAAACATTAACTGTACAGACACAGACCTGGGAGCTCATACTGAATAACGTTGAACAAATTCTCTGTCTTGGAATGTTACCATTTTATAATTGTTTTTATTCGTTCCTGGGATGTGGGCGTCGCTGGCAAGGCCGGCATTTCTTGCCCGTCCCTAATTGCCCCTTGAGAAGGTGGTGGTGAGCCGCCTTCTTGAACCGCTGCAGTCCGTGTGGTGAAGGTGTTCCCACAGTGCTGTTAGGGAGGGAGTTCCAGGATTGTGACCCAGTGACGATGAAGGAAAGGCCGATATATTTCCAAGTCAGGATGGTGTGTGACTGGGAGGGGAACGTGGAGGTGGTGGTGTTCCCATGCGCCTGCTGCCCTTGTCCTGCTCGGTGGTGGAGGTCGCGGGTTTGGGAGGTGCTGCCGAAGAAGCCTTGGCGAGTTGCTGCAGTGCATCTTGTAGATGGTACACACTGCAGCCAGGGGGCGCCGGTGGTGGAGGGAGTGAGTGTTGAAGGTGGGGGATGGGGAGCCGATCAAGCGGCTGCTTTGTCCTGAATGTTGTCGAGCTTCTTGAGTGTTGTTGGAGCTGCACTCATCCAGGCAAGTGGGGAGTGTTCCATCACACTCCTTGTGTCTTGTAGATGGTGGGAAGGCTTTGGGGAGTCAGGAGGTGAGCCACTTACCGCAGAATACCCAGCTTCTGACCCGCTCTTGTAGTCACAGTATTTATGTGGCTGGTCCAGTTAAGTTTCCGGTCAATTGCTAATGGCATTTTCTATCAAAGCCCCCTCGATCAGTATCTCTATTTCAAAATGCGATAAAATACAGGACTGAAGTCAAATTTAGTTTGTTTCCGTTTAGATTAGAGCCTGTCTCACTTTTTGCATTGAAACACTATATTAAAAAATGTTGTGCCTTTTCTGTAGGGTTCACTGTGTTGTTCCAAATGCGGTGGCTCCACCGGCAAGTCTGTACACGTTTAACCCTCCACCTCAGCACACGCACCGCATGCGGCTGTTTCAATCTAATCTTAACAAGGAGCTGGCTCCGTACTCCCAACAGTTGCAACAGGTTACGTCTACAACAATGCTGCAGTTAACTGACCCGAGGCTTGTACAGTTTGACTCAGGTTAGTAAAGCAGATTACATTTGTCGCTTCTGCAATGCAGTGGCTCGTTTTTAATGGCCGTGCGTCCTCTTTTAACGGGCTGCCTGGCCTATTCAAAATACCGCGCATGTGCGGAGGGAAAAGACAAACTTTATTGCAGTTGAAATGTGAAATTGCGAGAGGTGCGTAAGTTCCACCGCTGAACTTTTGACGTCCCGTCTCCGCTGAACACCGGGCTTGAAGCACACAGGGTCTATTTCAAAATCTGTTTTAAAATCCGGCAAGCCGACTGCACGGGACCCCTGGAGCACAGCTGTGCAGCTTAAAGGGAACATTGACAGTGGCATCCCTTGAGTCTGAGATGGAGATGTCATTCCATGCCATGCTGCACACTTGGCCAGAGCGTTGCCCTTTTCATATTAAATGTGCAGTCATTTGGCAGAGTTAGGTGAGAAAGCCACATTCGGAGGGTGGGGGGAGGGGGGTGGGTGATGTGGGATGATTTTAAACTCCAAGCAGTAAGCCAGCAGCAGTGGAAGGCGCCACTCATTAGCGTCCCACTGACCAACATCCAACAACAGCAACTGGCAAGTATTTAGGGCCTTGAACGTATCAAAATGTCCCGCAGCGCTTCATAGGATCATTAGCAATAAAAACATTTTTGATACTGAACCACGTAAGGAGATAATGGGCAGGTGACCAAATGATTGGTCCAAGAGATAGGTTTTAAGGAGCGTCTTGAAGGAGGGTAGAGAGGTTTAGGGAAGGTATGCCAGAGCTCGGGGCCCAGTCAGCTGAAGTTACGGTCGCCAATGGTGGAGCGATTAAAATCGGGGAAGAGCTAGAGGCCAGAATTAGAGGAGAGCAGAGATCTCAGGCTTCCAAAATGGCCCAGGAGTTGGCATTACATAGCAATAGGAGCAGGATTCGGCCCTTCGAGCCCTTCGAGCCTGCTCTGCCATTTAATAAGATCATGGCTGATCTTCTACCTCAACTTCACCTTGCCCTATAACCATCTTATCCCTTAGTATCCAAAAATCTATCCATCTCTGTCTTGAATATACTCAACGACTGAGCATCCACAGCCCTCCGGGGTGGAGAATTCCAAAGATTCACAACCCTTTGAGTGAAAAATGTCTCCTCATCTCGGTCCTAAATGACCGACCCCTTATTCTGGGACTGTGACCCCTGGTTCCAGACTCCTCAGCCAGAGGGAGTCAGTCTGGGACTGTGACCCCTGGTTCCAGACTCCTCAGCCAGAGGGAGTCAGTCTGGGACTGTGACCCCTGGTTCCAGACTCCTCAGCCAGAGGGAGTCAGTCTGGGACTGTGACCCCTGGTTCCAGACTCCTCAGCCAGGGGGGGAGTCTGGGACTGTGACCCCTGGTTCCAGACTCCTCAGCCAGGGGGGGGGGGGGGGAGTCTGGGACTGTGACCCCTGGTTCCAGACTCCTCAGCCAGAGGGAGTCAGTCTGGGACTGTGACCCCTGGTTCCAGACTCCTCAGCCAGGGGGGGGGGGGGGGAGTCTGGGACTGTGACCCCTGGTTCTAGACTCCCCAGCCAGGGGGGGGGGGAGTCTGAGACTGTGACCCCTGGTTCTAGACTCCCCAGCCAGGGAGAAACAACCTCTCCGCATCTACCCTGTCAAGCCCCTTATGAATTTTGGAAGTTTCAATGATATCCCCTCTCAATCTTGGAGAATATCTAAAGGCAGTGTGCCTGACCGAGCCCAGTGTCGGGTCGGGGCAGGGCAGGGCTGTGCAGGGGATCCGGTGGTGGTCAGCGGTCTGGGGAGGGGGTGGGGTCCGTAGACGGGACAGGACCTGCACTTTGCCTGTGGGGCCCTCCTCTTCTTCCTCTCAGCCCCACAAGGGACCGACATACGCCGACCTTGAGCGGCCCCTTCGCCCTGCGCCAGCCTGGCAGGGCGATCCCCAGCCACTTTCCCGCTCAGACCAACATCAAGGCAGAAGCCGGGAGGCCAGCGGGCAAGGGGAGGGGCTTAAAACATCCCTCTGAATTTCAGTTCCGTTTCTTCAGATTAATTGGGAAAGTCCAACACCGGATTGGAATGTGAACAACTGCTAGGTTTAAATTTCATTCCGATGAATCTTTACTCAGGGAAATTGGAGGCGCTGGCTGTTCTGCTTCATAAATTGAAAACGGAAAGGCGGCGAGTGTTGATATTCACACAAATGGTTCAAATGCTGGACATTCTGGAGAGCTTCCTGGACTACCACAGCTTTGCTTTTGTGAGAGTTGATGGTAACGTTCATCTTAATCAACGACAGGTATGCTTTAAAAAACTTTTTTTTTTTTAAATGGCGTTAATATATTTATTTATAATATTCCCTAAAATCCTGGTCCCTGTTTCTAGTATTGGCTCCACTAGTTCGGGGTTAATGTCTTGTGGTGCAAC
This sequence comes from Pristiophorus japonicus, assembly GCF_044704955.1. Taxonomy (NCBI): domain Eukaryota; kingdom Metazoa; phylum Chordata; class Chondrichthyes; family Pristiophoridae; genus Pristiophorus; species Pristiophorus japonicus. The sequence continues at coordinate 237,318,071 of NC_091984.1, read as the reverse complement.
ATTAATAGTTTGTTTTCTTTATGTAGCTGAAGCAGTCTCCCCCATCCTTACTACAGGCACTGTAAACCTTGTATTGTGCACTGTCATTGTCCTGGGGGTAGATTATAAAGCCTCCTTCCCTCCCCAGCAGGAATTACTGCGATATTCTCTGGGGCCTAAAGAATGGGCTGACAACAATTTAATCCACCAATGCCTTGCACGTGTAAAACATTTTGAAGGGGGCGAGTGCTTTTGACTCGTGTTTGCAAACTGTAAAGAATGGGAGAAATCAGCAGTGGATTGTTGCAGGTACGATAGTCTGGTGGTTACAGTGCTGGGCTGTCCATTCCGAGGCCATGGCTCAGTGGGCAGCACTCTCGTCTCTTGAGTCCGAAGGTTGTGGGTTCGAGCTCCACTCCAGGGACTTGAGCACAAAATAATTTGGGCTAACACTCCCAGTGCAGTACTGAGAGAGCGCCGCACTGTCGGAGGGGCAGTACTGAGGGAGCGCCGCACTGTCGGAGGGGCAGTACTGAGGGAGTGGCGCACTGTCGGAGGGGCAGTACTGAGGGAGCGGCGCAATGTCGGAGGGTCACAGTACTGAGGGAGTGGCGCACTGTCGGAGGGGCAGTACTGAGGGAGCGGCGCACTGTCGGAGGGTCACAGTACTGAGGGAGCGGCGCACTGTCGGAGGGGCAGTACTGAGGGAGCGCCGCACTGTCGGAGGGGCAGTACTGAGGGAGCGCCGCACTGTCGGAGGGGCAGTACTGAGGGAGCGCCGCACTGTCGGAGGGGCAGTACTGAGGGAGCGCCGCACTGTCGGAGAGGTAGTACTGAGGGAGCGGCGCACTGTCGGAGGGGCAGGACTGAGGGAGCGGCGCACTGTCGGAGGGGCAGGACCGAGGGAGCGCTGCACTGTCGGAGGGGCAGTACTGAGGGAGCGCCGCACTATTGGGAGGGGCAGTACTGAGGGAGCGCCGCACTGTCGGAGGTGCCGTCTTTCGGATGAGACGTTAAACTGAGGCTCCGTCTGCTCTCTCAGGTGGATGTAAAAGATCCCATGGCACTGTTTCGAAGAAGAGCAGGGGAGTTATCCCCGGTGTCCTGGCCAATATTTACTTCTCAATCAACATAACGCAAAAAAACAGATTATCTGGGTCCTTATAACATTGCTGTTTGTGGGAGCTTGCTGTGCGCAAATTGGCTGCCGTGTTTCCCACAATACAACAGTGACTACACTTCAAAAGTACTTCATTGGCTGTGAAGCGCTTTGAGACGTCCGGTGGTCGTGAAAGGTGCTATTCTTTCCTTCGTGGCAAGTTGTGAAATTGAATTAAATAAAGCTGGTCATTTGTGGGCTAGCTCCAGATTGGAGCTGTCAGATTGTTGGAAAAATCCAACTGGTTCAGTAATGTCCTTCAGGGAGGGAACCAGCCCACCCCATACCCAGCTGGCCTGTACGTGACTCCAGCCCCGCACTACATGGGTGACTCCCGATGCCCTCGGAGCAACTGGGAATGGACCAATAAATGTTAGTGCCACCCACATCCCGACAAAAAAATACATTAAAAAAATGTACAGTTGATTAAGAACGAACTTGTATTTATGACGTGATCAGGACACGGGAGAGGTGTGAGTTTGGGGCCAGAAGAGCCGAGGGCCCAGGGGCAGCACGGGCCCAGCCCACACTGCGATATGTGCGCGCACTGGGCCCGTGCAGCAGAGCAGGTCTCCAGTCGTCCTGGTTAACCCTTGCCACTGGACCAAGACCTCGCTCTGTCAAGCCCGTGTGGTGGCTGGTGTGCAACGGTCACCCCACGTTAAAAAAATCCACCCACAGGCATCTTCCACCCTTCAGGATGTAGTTCGGGATCCGGAATATTCGTTCCTTCATTGAAACATCCGTGAACTCATCCCTTTTTGGCATGGAAGCAAGTCATCCTCTATACGAGGGACTGCCTATGATGATGATTTATACGCTTCTATATCACAACCTCAGGACGTCGCAAAGCATTTTACAGCCAATGAAGTATATTTTTGTGGTAATGTCGGAAACCGCAGCTAATAACTGCAATGTAATAATGACCAGTTCATCTGTTTTAGTGATGTTGGTTGAGGGATAAATATTAGCCCCAGGACACCGGGGAGAACTCCCCCGCTCTTCCAAATAGTGATGATCTGAGGAGGCAAACGGTTTCGCGGCACCTCCGACAGTGCAGCACTCCCTCAGTACTGCACTGGAGTAATTGAAGCTACTGTTATTATTCGAAATCCCCATTCTGAAGGTGACCTTTAAGGTCGATTCCCAATAGGGAGTGGCGTTTGCAGGAAGCACAGCTCAAGAAATCTCAACAACAACATGTTTTTTTTGTCCATTTATTTCAATGAGTGGATGCCTGTGATTACCCTAGCTGTGCTACTTGGCCACACTGGAGTACTTGTATATTTGTGATTGGAGAGAATTCTAAAGGGAAAGAACAGACAAGGCCTTCCTCTTCGACATGATGGCAATGCATGGGTTCTAAAACTTTGCACGTATCCAGTAATTTTTTTCTTGTCTGACCCAATTTGCTTCACCCCATTCCCTGACTACCCATGATAGCAAAGATTGTAGATTTAAGTGGTTTGCTCTGTAACTTGCTGGTTTCTCCCTATCCCTGATGTCCGATATTAGTCTCTTGACAGAAACAAGCATCGCATTTAAAAAAAATACTTGAATGTGCACTTGAAGTGCCGTAACCTACAGGGCCTACAGACCGAGAGCTGGAAAGTGGGATTAGGCTGGATAGCTCTTTGTCGGCCGGCGCGGACACAATGGGCCGAATGGCCTCCTTCCGAGCTGTAAATTTCTATGATTCTGCGGAATCTGCTCCCCCTTTTTAATCCGAGTCAGCCGGGTGCGTAACGTGTCTGCGGCGCTGTCCAATCCCTTGTGAACTTTCTCTTTACAGGCGCTGATGAAACTTTTTAATACAGATAAGCGCATCTTCTGTGCCATCCTTTCCACCCGCGGGGGTGCTGCGGGGGTTAATCTGATAGACGCCGATACCGTTATAGTGTACGACAGTGACTTGAACCCAACCCTGGATTCACAGGTCCAGGAATGGTGCGACAGAATCGGAAAGTGTAAAGATATCCACATATACAGGTATTGTAACCTCGTGTGAAAATTACCCTTGTTTGGCAACGTGCTAACGTACACTGGGACCACTACATTGGTCTCGGGCAGAGCTCGCATTGGGTAGAACTTTTTTGACATTAACTTGGGATTGTATCAGCTTAATAGTTTTCGAATTGGGCTCCCAGATCCTAACAACAACAACAACTTGCATTTATATAGTGCCCTTAATGTAGTAAAATGTCCCAAGGTGCTTCACAGGAGCGTTGTCAAACAAAATTGATACTGAGCCGCATCAGGAGATATTGGGACAGATGACCAAAAGCTTGGTCAAAGAGGTAGGTTCTAAGGAGCATCTTATAAGCGATCCATGAGATTATCAGATTACTGTACACGTTGACTTGCACATCATTTTTAATTGCTGTACACTAATATTTTTTGTTTAAGTATTCTACAGTGAGAGCTTTCTTTTGAGTAGCCAGCATTGTCTTTGTGGTGTATTACAGCAGCCCCCAGGAGTTTGTCATTTCTTGCAGAGGGGTCCTAGCCCTTACACAGGAAGCAATTACATCATAGGCTGAGGTCATACACCTGTTAATGTGCTGTGTATGGTCACTAATATGAAGCCTAAACTATCCGATTTTTCCGAATACTTTCCGCTCCCATATAACTTGACACCTGACCTCAATTTTAATCTAACCTAGGAGTGCATTTTTTTTTCAGTCAAGCATTGGAATTGTTTTAAAAGGAAAGCTTTTTTTTTTTGCAAAATGAGAATGGTCAATAGCGCGCTGAAGCCACAGCACGTTAAAAATGTGGCTGTGCTTTAGAGTAAAGCGAAATGTATTTTTTAAAAATGCGTACAGTTATTAAAATATTCCAAAAATACCTGCATTTTATGCAGCACCCTGTGTCCAAAGCTTCTCACCGCCAAATGAATGACTTTTGAGATGCAGTAACTGCAGATCTGTATGCGAACACTGCAACCAAATTGCACGCAGCAAGGTCCAACAAACGTGACATGAGTGACGAACGAACTAACCGGTGCGTTTTTTGGTTGTAATGGTTGAGGGAAGGATGTTGGTCAGGCCATCGAGGGGCTCCTTGTGCTGTGGGATGTTTAACGTCCACTTCCGTTTATTGTCTCGCGTGAAAGACGGAACCTCGGTCATTGCAGCATTTCTTCCGTTCAATACATCCACGGATCCCGAGAAATAGGAGTTGGGGGCAGCGGCAGCGGGGGGAGAGAACTATCGGAGGCCCTGGAAATTATATTTTGGGGTTCTACTGAGAATGGATGTATGCTGGAGGATTGGAGTGGCCAATATAATTCCATAAAAGGGAGACAGTAAACCGGGTTGTTGCAGGCTATTTAGTTTAATATCTGTGGTAGTGACAATTTTGTAATTTTCAATTAAATTGCATTGACTAAATATCTCGAAGAGAAAATCATTAGGTGCAGCCAACATAGATTTCAGAAAGGAAAATCATGTTTAATAAAAACCTGTTCTTTGAGGAAGCAACAGGTGGGGGAAATGCAGTGGATACGGTGTGCATGGACCTTCAGAAAGCCTTCAACAAAGTACAGCACAGGAGGCTGTTAAGAGAACATCAAAGAAAGAACTTAGACATGTATAACGGCCTTCATATTTTCAGCTGATCCCTAAAGGGAGTAAAGGGTTATGGGGAGCAGGCAGGGAAGTGGAGTTGAGGCCAAGATCAGATCAGCCATGATCTTATTGAATGGCGGAGCAGGCTCGAGGGGCCAAATGGCCGACTCCTGCTCCTATTTCTTATGTTCTTATGTAAGGCGATTTACAGCTGATGAATTACATTTGAAGTGTAGTCACTTTTGTAAGTAATGGGATGAAGAATTATGGTAACAAATTGGATTGTAAACTGGTTAGAAGCAAAATGTAGTAGTTAAGGTCAGAAAGCCTTAAAAGCAGCATCTCAAGTGGATAAGACCATTTAAAAAAAAAGGGTGATGGAATACCGTATTTTATGGCAGAAGGTATCGAATATAAAAATCCAGATGTTAATAGTTTGGCTCCATGCTGTAGGGGGAGGGTCTTGAGGCAATAGAGAGTGCTGTCTCACTAGTATACTGCCGGGTATATACAAATAGGAAAAAAGACTTGGAAAATTGAGTTTGTTTTAATAGAACAGAGGAAATCATGGGGTAATTTGATAGAGGTAATTCTTTCTGAAAACCGCAAAGGGCGGGAGCTCAAATCCCACCAGTACAAGTTGTGAAATTGAATTCAATGAATCTGCTAGTTTACGGGCTAGTAAAGGTTCTGCTGATCATAGAATCATAGAAGTTTACAGCACGAAGGAGGCCATTCGGCCCATCGTGTCCGCGCTGGCCGACCAAGAGCTATCCAGCCTAATCTCACTTTCCAGCTCTCGGTCCGTAAGTGCTGTAAATTATGACACTTTAAGTGCACATCCAAGTATCTTTTTAATGTGGTGAGGGTTTCTGCCTCTACCACCCTTTCAGGCAGTGAGTTCCAGACCCCCACCATCCTCTGGGTGAAGAAATTTCCCTTCAAATCTCCTCGAAACCTCCCCCAATTACTTTAAATCTATGTCCTCTGGTGACCCCTCTGCCAAGGGAAACGGGTCCTTCCTATCCACTCTATCTAGGCCTTTCATAATTTTATTCACCTCAATCAGGTTTCCCCTCAACCTCCTCTTTCCAAAGAAAACAGACCCAGCATCTCCAATCTTTTCTCATAGCCAAAATTCTCCAGTCCAGGCAACATTCTTGTAAATCTCCTCTGCACCCTTTCCAGTGCAATCACATCTTTCCTGTAATGTGACCAAAACTGCACGCAGTACTCCAGCTGTAGCCTAACCAGTGTTTTATACAGTTCAAGCATAACCTCCCTGCTCTTGTATTCCATGCCACGATTTATAAAAGCAAGTATTCCATATGCCTTCTTAGCCACCTTATCCACCTGGCCTGCTACCTTCAGGGATCTGTAAACCAAGGTCCCTTCGTTCCTTTATACTTTTGAGTATCATACCATTTAATGTGTATTACCTTGTCTTGTTAGACCTTCCCAAATGCATTAGCTCACATTTATCCGGATTGAATTCCATTTGCCATTATTCTGGTCAGTATAGTGATATCTTCCTGAAGTCCACAGCTTTCTTCTTCATTATCAACCACACAGCCTATTTTAGTGTCATCTGCAAACTTCTTAATCATACTCCCGACATTCTAATCCAGGTGATTGATATATACCACAAAAAGCAAGGGACCCAGCACTGAGCCCTGCTGGGTCCCCACTGGATACAGCCTTCCAGTCACAAAACCATCCATCGACCATTACCCTTTGCTTCCTGCCTCCGAGCCAATTTTGGATCCAACTTGCCACTTTGCCCGGGATCCCATGGGCTACTACTTTCGTGACCAGTCTGCCATGTGGGACCTTATCAAAATCCATATACACTGCACCATACGCACTGCCCTCATCGACCCTCCTAGTTACCTCCTCGAAAAATTCAATCAAGTTAGTCAGAAACAACCTTCCCTTTCCAAATCCATCCTTGATTGATTAATCCACGTCTTTCCAAATGATCTATTATGTCCTTCAGATACATGAGCCTGCTGCCTCTACCCTGCCTGGCCTGTCCAGTGCCACACTACCCACACTGCATGCTTGGTTCTCTGAAGTGAGCCTGCAACTCACCCAGTTGTACAAGCATTTGTTTCAAGAAGACCCACCATCACCATCAGGGCAACTAGAGATGGGAAATAAATGCGGCCTTGCGAGCATCGCCCACCATTTTTGTTTTTGTTGGTTTTTGAATGAACTGCCTTCACATTTGTGCAGATAAACATAAATCTTGGAGCCAGACACTTTGTGGAGTATTTTTGGGGCGAAGCCTCTTAACTCGCCTTCTTCCCATTTACGCCTCTGCTGCAGACTGGTCATCGGCAATTCCATCGAGGAGAAACTTCTCAAGAATGGTACAAAGAATTTGATCAGGGACGTGGCTTCGCACGGGAGCAACTATTGCACAGCCTATTTACAGCAGGTAATTGTCCCCAGTGCGTCCGGTGTCACAGCGCTTTTGAGAAAAATAATCTGTCCTGCGAAAAGTGGAGAGGAAGTTAGGACCAATTTAATGAGAGGTGATCTCATTTTAACTACAAGATTCTGAGGGGGATTGACAGGGTAGATGCAGGGAGGGTGTTTCCCCCTGGCTCGAGTGTCTAGAACCAGGGGTCACAGTCTCAGGATAAGGGGTCGGCTATTTAAGACTGAGATGAGAAGGAATTTCTTCACTCGGAGGGTGGTGAATCTGGAATTCTCTGCCCCAGAGGGCTGTGGATGCTGAGTCGCTGAATATATTCAAAGCTGAGATCGATAGATTTTTGGAGTCCCAAGGGAATTAAGGGATTATGGAGATTGGGCAGGAAAGTGGAGTTGAGTTGGAAGATCAGCCATGCTCTTGTTGATTGGGGAGCAGGCTTGAGGGGCTGTATGGCCTACTCCTGCTCCTAATTCTTATGTTCTTGAGTTTTTTGCGAGCGTGCATTTTGGGTTATTGGGGGCTTCCTCTAAAGGAGTCGCTTAAACTTTGAATCATTTACCTAGACGTTGTTTTCCGTTTCGCACACTTTTCCTGCAGTGAGTCGAGCTGAGGATTCATCACAGTCCGTGTCCCTGGTTACTGGGCTGGCGAGTAATGTGCAGTAAAACACGAGTTCCTTTCCCTAATACGGAAAACTCTGCTGTGGTGAGGCTTCCCATTTTGCATCGAGCTAGAAACTGATGAGATTCCTCATATTTGAGGCTGGCAAAACCATGTGCGAAACAACATATTGACCCAAGCCTATGATTTATGGTCTGTGAACCCATCTCTTGATGTTTCAGGGTCAGTACTGTTATGTACTTGAACTTGAGTTGAAAAGATGCACAGAATGCAGTAGCCTTTCAAGCATCATTACTCTGATGCATTTTTCTCTCCGTTTATCTGTATTTAGTTAACCTGTATGGAAGAAAGATTTATATCAACTCTTTTATGACCACAGGACTTCCCAAAGTGCTTCGCAGCTATAAAGTACTTTTGAAGTGTGGTCACTGTTGCAATGTAGGGGATACACAGCAGCCAATTTGCACACAGATAGCAATGAGATAAATGACCAAATCATCTGTTGGTCGAGGGGTAAATATTGGCCAGGACACCGGGGGTAACTCCCCCTGCTCATCTTCGAATAGTGCCTTGGGGTCTTTTACATCCACCTGAGGGAGCAGACGGGGCCTCGGTTTAACGGCTCATCCGAAAAACTACACCTCCAACAGTGCAGCTCTCCCTCAGCACTGCACTGGAGTGTCGACCTGGATTTAAGTGCTAGGGCCTCAATTGTGGCTTGAACCCACAACCTTCTGACTCCGAGGTGAGAGTATTACCACTGAGCCAAGTCCGACAGCCGTTTAAACCAAATGGTGATTGTGCTCTGTCCCAGTGACCGGTTGAATTTTCGCTCAGTTTTGCAGTGATTGTGACTCGCTGTCATTATCCTCCATCCTGGACCTTGCTGTGAAACAAGATGAAGTCGGATGGGAGGAGGCTCGTGTGGCGCATAGACCAGTTGGGCCGAATGGCCTGTTTCTGTGCTGTACGTTCTATATAATGCCGACTGACTTATTAAAAGCTGAATCAGCTGCATCTCTATGTTAGACTGCGCGCGTGTGTGCACGTCATGGGTGTATTGCCACCTCAGAAACTTAGCTGACAATTGTAATCTTTTCACGCTGATTGTTTTCAATATTATCGTTAAGATTGCTGCTTTGTTGTTACTCAGTTATTCTCCATCTAACCTATCCAGTTGTACCTGGGCTTTTTACAATCAGTGCAAACTATGTTTGACGTTTTGTTGCAGCAAACAGTGCGTGACCTGTTTGAAATCCCTGCGTTTGTGGGAGAGTCTGCGTTGAAGCTGAAGGCGGAGGAGTTTGTCGTGCTGTCTCAGGTGCCGTCCTTAGCCAACCAGATCTCGCCGAAAGAGACCAAACCTTTCTTGGAGGTATGCGAACCCATTTAACCGCTGGTTTTATTATATACCTACTGCTGCTTTCTCGCACGCGCATTGTTCAATGTAGGTCGTCTGATAACCGCTCCTGTGTAGCGCCTTGGGACGGTTTACTACATTGAAGGCACTATATAAATGCACGTTGTTATAGATTGACCAGTAAACTGGATGTTACTTTGCTGAAAACCAGGCACGGTTTGACCACAAGGAGATGCTGTTGCTACGTGTTCAGAATAAACGGTGTATATTCTCCTCCCCAATAGATTGAGATTCCCGCAGCAGAAATTCAGCTTTTTTTCTTCTCTTCCACATTTTATTTCAAGAAATCAAACATTATTTTTAAAAAAACAGCAAAACTTGTAAACATTTAGCAAGATTATATAACAAAAATTTCAAATGGAAAATTTTTCAAAAACCATTGTAGAGCTCATGGATGTATTTAAGGAGTAGCCAGCTAAGTACATGAGGGAGAAAGGAATAGAGGGATATGAAGTGGTGAGGTGAGACTTGTGTGGAGCACAGACCAGTTGGGCCGAATGGCCTGTTTCTATGCTGTAAATACTGTGGCATTCTACAAAGGTGAAACGTAGCAGCCTAGTTTTCACCAACATTCCCGTTAAGCTGCGTGGCCGCGTGGCGGTCTGGAGGCCCCGCCCAGGCCGCTCACAGGCTTTTCAATGTGACGCACGCGCGGAAATTTGATTGGGTCACGGAGCCAGTTAAAGGGACCGTGCACCCCAAAAAAATGAGAGAAAAATGGTTTTCAGGCTGGTATAGTGTAGAATATATTCCCAGCATGGTGTTTAAAGAAAGGTATACATGGCTGCCCGAGTGTGCATATCCGTGCAAGGGGGCACACGGGAATCAGTTACGGGGGTCGGGCGGGAAAGGGGAGTTGATGTAGAAGTGAATGACGGCACAGGCTCGAAGGGCCGTTAGACCCATTCCTGCTGCTATTTATGTTCTTGCACAGGCCATCCCGCCCAGTCCAGAAGTCCAGCTCCCTAACGCCCCAAATCAATTTGATGGAAAACTACACATCGCCCATGAGCGCCTTTTTAATGGAAAAGAAAGAAAGACTTGTATTTATATAGCGTCTTTCATGACCACCGGACGTCTCAAAGCACTTTACAGCCAATGAAGTACTTTTGGAGTGTAGTCACTGTTGTAATGTAGGAAACACGGCAGCCAATTTGTGCACAAGCTCCCACAGACAGCGATGTGATAATGACTAGATAATCTGCTTTTGTTATTTTGAGGGATAACTATTGGCCAGGACACTGGGGCGAACTCCCCTGCTCTTCTTAGTACCATGGGATCTTTTACGTCCAACTGAGAGAACAGACGTCTTAGTTTTTTTGTTTATGTTGATTGAGGGATAAATATCGCCAGGACACTGGGGATAAACTCCCCTGCTCTCCTTAGAAATTGTGCCCATCCACTTGAGCGGGCAGACGGGGCCTCGGTTTAACGTCTCATCCGAAAGACGGCATCTCCGACAGTGCAGCACTCCCTCAATACTGCACTGGGAGTGTCAGCTAGATTTTTTTGCTCAGGTCCCAGGAGTGGGACTTGAACCGACAACCTTCTGACTCCGAGGCAAGAGTACTACTCAGCTGACACTACAACTGAACCTTCTGCAATATAAAATATGCCAATTAATAAAATACCGCTTAACTGTTTTGAAAAGGCTCTGAACAGCATTGAGCAGGAAAGTGGCGATCACGCTAAGTCGGGCCAGGCGGCGAGGGCCGAGCTGAGGGAGGGCGCGGACAAACCCACGGAGAGGCGCAGGTGTGCAAGCTACGAAGAGCCTGCACACCTGGACGGATTGGCTGCGCTCGTTGAGCAGGTGAATGTTTTTGTTTCCTTTTATAGGGTTTGCTTCTCAACCTGTGTTCATAGAAGAGCACATCGTGCCCGTGCCGGTTCTTTGAAAGAGCGATACGATATGGTCCCACTCTCCCCTACTCTTAGAAACATAGAAAATAGGTGCAGGAGTAGGCCATTCGGCTCTTTGAGCCTGCACCACCATTCAATAAGATCATGGCTGATCAGTCAAACTCAGTACCCCATTCCTGCTTTCTCTCCATATTCCTTGATCCCTTTAGCTGTAAGGGTCATATCCAACTCCCTCTTGAATATATCCAACCAACGGCCAGGCATCAACAACTCTTTGCAGTTGGGAATTCCACAGGTTAACAACTCTTGAGTGAAGAAGTTTCTCCTCATCTCGGTCCTAAATGGCTTACCCCTTATCCTTAGACTGTGACCCCTAGTCTGGACTCTCCCAACATCAGGAACATTCTTCCTGCATCTAACCTGTCCAGCCCCATCAGAATTTTATATGTTTCTATGAGATCCCCTCTCATTCTAAACTCTTCTAAAACTCCAGTGAATACAGGCCCAGTCGTTCCAGTCTTTCTTCATATGTCAGTGCTGCCATCCCGGGAATCAGTCTGATGAACCTTCGCTGCACTCCCTCAATAGCAAGAATGTCCTTCCTCAGATTAGGAGACCAAAACTGAACATAATATTCCAGGTGAGGCCTCACCAATATTCCAGGTGAGGCCTCTTTCCCCATAGCCCGACAAATGTTTCCTTTACCTGTGTTTGTCGCACGGTGTTGTTTGGAAGGATGTGGATAATACGGGAACGACTGAGGCACCTAATCGCGCTCACCCATCACCCCTGTGCTCGCTGACCTACATTCTCATCCTTCAAAATTCTCATCCTTGTTTTCAGATCTCTCCACGGCCTCGCCCCTCCCTATCTCTGTAATCTCCTCCAGCCCCACAACCTTCCACGATCCCAGCGATCCTCCAATTCTGGTGTCTTGCGCATCCCTGGTTTCCATCGCTCCACCATTGGTGGCCGTGCCTTCATTTGTCTGGGTCCCAAGCTCTGGAATTCCCTCCCTAAACCTCTCCGCCTTTCTCTCCTCCTTTAAGAAGCTCCTTAAAACCAACCTCTGTGACCACATAAGAACATAAGAAATAGGAACAGGAGTAGGCCATACGGCCCCTCGAGCCTGCTCCGCCATTCAATAAGATCATGGCTGATCCGATCATGGACTCAGGTCCACTTCCCTGCCCGCTCCCCATAACCCTTTATCCCGTTATCGTTGAAGAAACTCTCTATTTCTGTCTTAAATTTATTCAATGTCCCAGCTTCCACAGCTCTACGAAGCAGCAGATTTACAACCCTCAGAGAAGAAATTCATCCTCATCTCAGTTTTAAATGGCCGGCCCCTTATTCTAATATCTGTCCCAATATCTTCTTATGTGACTTTGGTGTCAAATTGAGTGATAATCGCACCTGTGAAGCGCCTTAGGACGTTTTACTACATTAAAGACACTGTATGAATACAAGTGGTCTCGGTGTTCTGTGTGGGGAGGAGGAGGAGAGCTGCAAGTATCACTTTGTGCAAAGGTGTTGAAATGTAAGCTTATTCGGCGTTTTCTGCATTGCTAACGGTTTATATTACAATCCAGAGAATGATTTATATGAACAATTTCCCAGCATATCTATTGTGTTAAATATCACCTGCAACCTTGTCAATCTTTTGCTAATAGAGAATATTATATATTGTTCAGAATTTTCTAAAACTGTTTCTAACCTGCAGGGACAGTTGGTTCTCAGTGATTAAGTTAACGACAATAAATTATTCCTAATTTGTAACTTAACTTTTGGGAATGATTAATAAGTGAGTGGGTCACAGCAGAGTTCAGTATTTTCGGCTGAATTTAGACTGCACTCACTACGTACGGTAGTCGTCTGAGCTGCACCGTCACATCTGTTAGTTTACACACTCATTGCATTGACATAAGGGGGGCGGGGGCAGTGTGTACACGGGGGAGGGGGCAGTGTGTACATGGGGGAGGGGGCAGTGTGTGCACGGAGGAGGGGGCAGTGTGTACATGGGGGAGGGGGCAGTGTGTACATGGGGGAGGGGGCAGTGTGTACATGGGGGAGGGGGCAGTGTGTGCAGGGGGGGGAGGAGGAGGGGGTAGTGTGTACATGGGGTGTGTACACGGGGGTGGGGGAGGGGGGCAGTGTGTACATGAGGGGGGCAGTGTGTACACGAGGGCGGGGGAAGGGGGCAGTGTGTACACTAGGTTGGGGGAGGGGGGCAGTGTGTACACGGGGCTGGGGGAGGGGGGCAGTGTGTACACGGGGGAGGGGGGCAGTGTACACGAGGGTGGGGGAGGGGTCAGTGTGTACACGAGGGTGGGGGAGGGGGGCAGTGTGTACACGAGGGGGGCAGTGTGTACACGGGGGTGGGGGAGGGGGGCAGTGTGTACACGAGGGTGGGGGAGGGGGGCAGTGTGTACACGGGGTGGGGGGGGGGGGAACAGTGTGAATTTAGCTTTGAGCAGGAGGAGAAGCAGACAGAAACGCACTGGAATCCATGCCTCCTATTGACTGGTTGTGTTAAGGTGTTGATTTTGGTCCCAGAGGAGTCTGATTCATGTCATGGTGACTGGCAGTGAGCTTTTATCTTAAACAAACGAAATGACAACCAGTGGGGTGCTCTGTATAAAATCTATTAGTGTCAAAAAAACTTGGGACACCTTCCTCTCCTCCACAAAGCTAAATTACACATTTGAGAACAAAGTGTTGAATAACTGTGTGACCTGCGTTTTGATGGGAACACAATGTTCCTTGCTACACTGCCCTCTGAGCCAGTTACTGAAGCACTCTTCACTTAAACCCGTGTAGCAATGTGCAGATTAAACGGCACTTGAATAATTCTTGGCCAGAATCTGGCACCCAGTGCTGGAAACAGAAATTCTGAGTGAGTGGGTGTGACTTTGGATTAGAATAATTACTGTGTAATTTTGATTCTATTTAAAAACCTTGCAAATGAACACTGAACACGTGGCAGGCACCGGGGTGCCACAGTAATGATGATTTTTGACCCCGTGTTGCCGTTTTACGCCTGCATGCCAATCCTGTTAGGATTTGTTCACACTCTCTCCGTACGACGCGTGTTTCAGAGCTTTAATTTGTCACAATTAATTGCCTAGTATTTCTAAATGAATAAATTAGAACTGGGCAGCACCTCACCGATGTTCATTCTCAGTGGGGAAGATATCAGTGCAGTGTTTAAGACAGTAAACTTCAAGCCCTTTTTATTTTCCTGTGATTTTGCCACTTGCGTGCAGTAGTTTACTTTCATACATCTGACTCGGTCTTAACTACCTGAGGTTTGCTGGTCTCAAATCATCGGAACTCTTGTCTTTAGACTATACTCTAGTTTGCAATTGGCTCGTATGTAATTTTCTTAATGGCTTACCCCTCAAGTTTTAAACTTTTTTTCTCTTTGGAACAACGGAGGCTGAGGGGAGACCTTATTGAGGTGTATACAATTATGAGGGGCCTAGATCGATTGGATAGGAAGGGCCTATTTCCCTTAGCAGAGGGGCCAATAACCAGGGGACATAGATCTAAAGTCGTTGGTAGGAGGTTTTGAGGGGAAATTTCTTCACCCAGAGGGTGGTGGGGGTCCGGAACTCACTGCCTGAAAGGGTGGGAGAGGCAGAAACCCTCATAGCATTTAAAAAGTACTTGGATGTGCACCTGAAGTACCGTAACCTACAGGGCTACGGACACAGAGCTGGAAAGTGGGATTAAGCTGGGTAGCTCCTTGTTGGCTGGCACGGACACGATGGGCCGAATGGCCTCCTTCCGTGCTGTAAATGTCTACGATAAACTCTGCTCCATGTGTTTGAATCCCTCCCACAGAGCCTCACCTCTTACTGTCTCTAATTTTCTCCAGCCCTTGCTCCACACTCTCCATTTCTGTGGCTTCCGCCTCACCCCCCCCCCTCCGTTTTCTTTGCTTCACCGTTGGTGGTCGTGACTTCAGCCACCTCCGAGAAGGCATTCCATGCCCGTTTTTCCTTACTGCTCTGCAGTGCCTCGGGATATTATTCTGCAAGGTGCTGTATAAATGCAAGTTCATTTACAAATGCACCACTAATGAGATTAATATCATATGCTCATCTTCAGGTAGTGATATGTTCACCTTTGCGTCCACCTGAACAGGCAGAAGGGTCCTCGGTTTAACATCTAATTTTTTTTTTTAAACAGCATCCCCGACAATGCAGCACACTCTAATTTAAAAAAAAAACGGCCCTTCAACAATGCAGTGCTCCCTCAGCACTGCACTGAAGTGTCAGCCTGGATTTTGTGCTCAAGTTTCCGGGAGTGTGGCTTGAGCCCACGACCTTCTGACTCAGGCGAGAGTGCTGCCCACTGGGCCACAGCTGACATTTATGGGAATTCACTCTTTTTAGAAAATTGGTACAATAAATCTGCATTCTATAGCTCCTCCATTGCTACAGCAATACAAGACACCACTGCCCTCCTGAACTCTCTCATGTGCTTTCGAAAGTCAGTTTTTAGCCAAGTTAAATTTTCCTCTTTGTAGTTAAGAGACGTTCAGCACTTGAGCCTAGGAGTGATGTTATTGTATGAAGCCATTAACATGCTTGCATTGAACTCGTCTTCCTGTAGTTTTAAGAGGCACTAACTCATTTAAAGTGAAGTGCATTAAAATAACGGAGAGAGGAATTTGATACAAGCAAATACATTAAGCGTTTGTACGAATACATTGGTCCCAGTCATTTCCAAGGGAAATGACGATTGCACACGTGCACTATAACTGAAGTGTTTTTGTTACTTTCCCCAGTCTGAGCAAGTATACTAATGAAATGAATTACTTACGCAGCTTACACCAGTTGAAAAATATGCAATGAATTATCTGGAGCTGACTCAGGCATTTATAACACCAGCAGAACAGAGGCCACCTGAGGTAAGTAAGATTTTAACCACTTGGCTTTGTCTATATATAACAATCCTGCATGAAACTTCCTGCACTTTGCACCTAATACTACCAGAATGAGATTTGTTACAATTAAAAATAAATTGTTCTCTGGATTAATTTGACCAGGGCACAGTCAATGCTCACTCCTAGTCACCCTGAGATGATAATGCTGAGCCTTCCAGTGTTTGTTTTTACAATTGAGTGCTTAGTTGGTCAGTTGAAAGGCATTAAGAGTCAAATACACAGTGTGGGACTGGAGTCACATGTAGGCCCAGACTGGGAAAGGGGGTTCCTTTCTCTCAACACAGCAATTGCTAGACAAAGAAGACCCAAGTCCTTCTAGTTCGCCTTCTCCCACCCTGGGAGTCGCAGGACCCAACAATACTGGAGTTGTTGCCCAATCACAGCGATCAGTCTCTATCAGTGAGTCTACAACAGACCCAGACAAGGGGGGAGAGCTTTGGGAACCAGAGGCCCAAAGTCCCCTGTTTCCCCCCCCCCCCCCCCCCCACCCCGAGCTCGCTGCGCTCCTCACACGTCATGTCTCTAATTCATCATAGGCAGTCCCTCGAAACGAGGATGACTTGCTTCCACGCCAAAAAAGGTGTTTCAATGAAGGACCTAATATTCCAGGTCCTGAACTCCATCCTGAAGGGTGGAAAATGCCTGTGCGTGGATTTATTTTAACGTGTGATGGCCATTGCACATCAGCCACCGCACGTGCTGGACAGAGCTAGGCCTTGGTCCAGTGGCAAGGGTTATGTCTCTAATTATTCCTGTACTGTGTCCCAAAATATTAATTTCTGAAAGAAGCCTATCTAATTTGTGTTTGAATGAATCAATAATGAAAAGCTATTTGAGTTTTTACAACAATTACAATCAGCTTTCTTGGTGATTTCTCTGGTGCAACCCACAAAATGACCAGATTGATTGAATTTAAATTCACGGCTTGCCATACTGGGATTTGAACTCCTGACCTCTTTGGCTGCTGGGTTGCTAGAGCAGAACATTGGCCCTGAAATTCCGATGTCCCGGGTCGGTACAAAGCTTCTACGGACCTGGGAAGGCATCGGAAAAGCCAGGTTTCGGCGTGCAATGCACATGCGCTGCAAACTGGCTTTTCCGATCTGTCAAGTTTCTGGCTTGACAGATCATCCGCATATCGGGAGCGAGGGCACAAGATTTTCCGATATTTACAAATATCTTGCCCTGCAAATGTCTTTTAAAATCTTGCGCCTGAAAAAGCAGGCGTATAGCGTACTGTTACAGGCGCAAGTGTTTAAAAACACACAAACATTTAAAAATAAAGTTATATAAACACATATTTTATTTTTAAAAACCCTCCCCACTACGGTAAGTTTATTTTAAGGCTTAATTAAAAAAACTTTTTTAAAAAGTCGGGAAAATATTTTTTTTAAGAAATTTAATTTAAATAAATGTTAAATATGTAATTTATTTTCTAGTTTTTCTTGTGTTTGGTGAGGGTGGGGGTTCTCATTCATAGTAATAGGAGTTCGGACTTACGGAACTCCTATTACTATGAATGAGAATCTATACTTCACCTGATTGGCTGATGTCTCCAGATCCTGGCCTGCGCACGTGCACGCGCTGTGACGCGCAGTCACAGGAGGCCTCAGGTTCGGAAGTACCAACGGGTACAGCAGCAATAGGCAAGTGCGCATCTTTTTTCTCTTTTTCTGTCATTTGCCCGCGGGAAGAGCTCGAACGGAATTTCAGGGCCATTAACTCATCAGCTTCCAGGTTCGGAGGTTGCATTTGGTGTGGCCACGATAGGTACAACTTGCACCAATAGTACAGCAGACGTTGCTAATCTTAGCGACGAAAGAACCAAAATCATAACGTGCAGAATCTGAAGTAAAGTTGGGAGTTTATCCCCACCCTTACAAGGACTGCGCTTTTGTGAGAGAACAACTAACTTCAGCTCATGTCATTTGTGTACGTCAGGATCGGGTAAAAGCCGCGAAGCGATTGTGGGAGTTTGGACGGTTGCACACTCTGAAGGAGGAAAAGAAGAGGCAACTGGAGGATGAAGAGAACGACGTGTTGTTCACCTACAGCCGGGAGGATGCATACAATAAGGTACCTACTGTCGCAAACAGAGCTTTCTCTGAACAGTTTGTTGGTGTACAAGATGTGGGTCCTCACTGTTGCCCACTTGCTGGTTCCTATCGTAGTTGAATGAGAAGTGAGCTTCCAAGCACATATCCACACCATAACTAAGATCGCCTATTTCCACCTCCGTAACATCGCCCGTTTCCGCCCCTTGCCTCAGCTCATCCGCTGCTGAAGTCCTCATCCAAGACTTGACTATTCCAACACACTCCTGGCTGGCCTCCCACATTCTACCCGACGTAAACTAGAGGTGATCCAAAACTCGGCTGCCCGTGTCCTAACTCGCACCGAGTCCCGCTCACCCATCACCCCCTGTGTTCGCTGCCCATGTCCTAACTCGCACCGAGTCCCACTCACCCATCACCCCCTGTGTTCGCTGCTCCGTGTCCTAACTCACACCGAGTCCCACTCACCCATCACCCCCTGTGCTCGCTGACCTACATTGGCTCCCGCCTCGATTTCAAAATTTTCATCCTTGTTTTCAAATCCCTCCATGCCCATCGCCCCTCCCTATCTCTGTAATCTCCTCCAGCCCTACAACCCCCCCCCCCCCGAGATGTCTACACTCCTCTAATTCTGCCCTCTTGAGCATCCCTGATTATAATTGCTCCACCATTGGTAGCCGTGCCTCCTGATGCCTGGGTCCCAAGCTCTGAAACTCCCTCCCTAAACCTCTCCGCCTCTCTACCTCTCTCTCCTCCTTCAAGACACTCCTTAAAACCTACCTCCTTGAGCAAGCTTTTGGTCACCTGCACTAATTTCTACTTGTAGCTCGGTATCACTTTTTAAAAATGTCATAATACTCCTGTGAAGCGCCTTGATCGTTTTACTACATTATAGGCGCTATATAAATACAAGTTGATGTTAGTTGCACCACCTTGGGGAGTCACGGAGCAGAATCTCTTCCTCAGAATAAAGAGGAATAAACAGGCTGAAGTTAATTGGGGCAGTGGGGGAGAGGGGGGTAGAGAAAGGTTGTGTTTATATAGCACCTCAACATGCTTGCCTGAAACATCCCAGGGTGCTTTAACAAACATTGAACTACTTTGAAGTGTAGGCAAGCATGGCGGCTAATTTGCACACAGCAAGATCTAACCATCAGCAGTTGGCTGAATGCCGGCTCACACTCTCTTTGTGACATTGTTTGAGGGAACAATGTTAGCCGGTGATGCCGGGGGAACTCCCTCCTTTTCGAATCATACAATTGGGTTTCGGAACATCCACCTAAACCAGAATGGAGATTGGGTCTAACACGTGAAGGGCGGCCCCTCTGACAATGCAGCACTCGCTCGGTGCCTGCCCGGCGCGTTGGCATGGATTCTGTACCAGAGCCTTGGAGGGGAGCTGTAAGCTGGAACCTTTTTTGACTGAGGCCAGAGAGCTACCAACTGAGCCAAGTGCCAGCCTTTGGCAAGAGCTGTGAACCAGGTCACATGCCTGCCCATCGATTGAGAAATAATGTTCAACACGAGGTGCGGGGGAGGGGGGGGTTGCTGATTGTCCCTGCGAGGAAGGCCAGGACCAGGGGACATAACTAAGTTGGTCACTAGTGAATCCAGTAGGGAATTGAGGAAAAACGTCCTTAACCAGAGAGTATTATGTTATGGGAACGTGGAATTGAGGTAGAAGATCAGCCATGATCTTACTGAATGGCGGAGCAGGCTCGAGGGACCATATGGCCTACTCCTGCTCCTATTTTTCATGTTCTTCTGAGTGATGAGAATATGGAACTTGCTGCCAGCAAGTTCTTGAGGCGCATTACGTAGATCGGATAAACATGAGGGAGAAAGGAATAGAAGGATATGTTGATGGGGTGAGATAAAGAAGGGTGGGAGGGGGATGGTGTGCAGCATGGACACTGACACTGACATGGACCCGTGGGGCTGAAAGCCGTTTCTGTGCTGTAAATCTGTAACACTTAAACAGAAACTCTGTTAATGAAAAGGTTATCGTGAAACTGCTGTTTTATCTGAGAGAATTTTAATAACATTTATTTACATTTCTTTTTGTAAAGGAATATGTGAAAGGTGGTCAGGATGGCCAGACTGAAATAATGCCTGTGAGTTACAACCCACTACTTTAAAAGGAATTTGAGTCTTTGTACAATTAGATGGCGAGTTGGTCACATTCATTTCTATCTGTGGCAGATTTGGACCCCTCCAACTCCGCCCCAGGATGACAACGACATCTACATGGATCCGGTCATGTGCCTGATGTACGATACGATCCCGATTCTGGAGTCCAAACTGCCCCCGGTTTACGTCCGCAAGGAGCACAAGAGGTTAAAGATGGATCCGACGGGTAAGAAAAGGTTCCTCTGTGTATTGCATGATCACACCTCACTTATTCAAGGCTTCCACACCTAACCTTCTCACTCTTCTGAGGTCGAGGTGTCGGGAGTAGACAGTGTGAACCAGTAAAGTAGAGCAGTAAGAGTGGGTGAGTGTTAGAAACACTTTATTACTGTTGTAAGATTTTGAGCACTTTTTAAAAAAAAAACAAATAAGGAAGACCTGGGAGTCCTTGTGCATGAAACACAAAAAGTTAGTATGCAGGTACAGCAAGTAATCAGGAAGGCAAATGGAAGGTTGGCCTTTATTGCAAGGGGGATGGAGTATAAAAGCAGAGAAGTCCTGCTACAGCTGTACAGGGTTTTGGCGAGGCCACACCTGGTGCAGTTTCTGTGGGGGCTCGAGGTGGATGCAGAGAGGATATTTCCACTCATAGGGGAAACTAAAACTAGGGGACATAATCTCACAATAAGGGGCCGCCCATTTAAAACTGAGATGAGGAGAAATTTCTTCTCGGAAGGTTGTAAATCTGTGGAATTCTCTGCCCCGGAGAGCTGTTGAGGCTGGGTCATTGACTATATTTAAGGCAGAGATGGACAGATTTTTGAGCGATAAGGGAGTAAAGGGTTATGGGGAGCGAGCGGGGAAGTAGAGCTGTGACCATGATC
Organism: Pristiophorus japonicus; assembly: GCF_044704955.1. Lineage (NCBI taxonomy): Eukaryota > Metazoa > Chordata > Chondrichthyes > Pristiophoridae > Pristiophorus > Pristiophorus japonicus. Next base: position 237,296,998 of record NC_091984.1, on the reverse strand, counting down.
AGATCAGCCATGATCTTATTGAATGGCGGAGCAGGCTCGAGGGGCCAAATGGCCCATTCCTACTCTTATTTCTTATGTTCTTATAAAGCTTGACATGTTAGTTAGTAAAAAAAAGTATAGGAGAATGGGAAAGTACAGGCGGAGGAGAGATGTTGCAGCCCATGACAATGAATACCTGCCAATCAATGCTCCCCGTAACTTGGGCTGCATGGCCCAGTTAAAATGCCACACGTGCGTAGTTTTTTCAATTTAAAAGCCAGCTCACTGGCTGTGTGGGACTTCTGGAACGCTGTGCAGCTTAAAGGGATCATTGTTCCCAATCCCACTCCCTCTATCCTATTCTCCCTTAAATGTTCCCTGCCATCCGCCCCCACTGCTGCCCAGAGTAGTCCATCCCATGCATTCACCTCCCTCTGTGTAAAGTAATTAAATCTAATCTGTCATCGCACCTTTCCTCCTCGAAGCATTGGCCCGTGTCCCCTGGCACCAATATTATCAGGGTCCAATTTCTCTCTTCCCTTCACATATTGGCACTAGACAGTTGCAGATAAATGGCACCCTCCGAATCTTGGAACTGAACGGGTGGTTGAAATGCACAGTGTAAACATGTAGGTATAAATCCCACTTTGGAAAAGGACACGTCGCAAGCATCACAGGCTAATATTGCACCATATTTCCAGTTTAAAATGATACTATCATGGTTAAAAGTTTTGTCTACAGAACTCTTTTGTTGGTAAATAGAGAAATGCGTACTCCATATAAAAATGTGGTGTAACCGTATCAGCGTGGGATGCTAACATTCAAACACGAGCAGGAGCTGAGCTGGGTTCAGCCCTGCTACCTGCGATCCCCAACTGAGCCATGGCAAGTGTGGTCTCCATGGCGGGGAAGGAAAAGAAGTGGCCAAGTATCTTGTGCTAGTAGGCAACAACGGTATACTGATGTTTCCACTCGTGGGGCAGTCTAAAACTCGGGGCCTAATTATAAGATAGTCACTAATAGAACGTAAGAACATAAGAAATAGGAGCAGGAGTCGGCCATTTGGCCCCTCGAGCCTGCTCCGCCATTTAAAAAGATCATGGCTGATCTGATCATGGGCTCAGCTCCACTTCCCCGCCCGCTCCCCATAACCCTTTATCCCCTTATCGTTCAAAAATCTGTCTATCTCCGCCTTAAATATATTCAATGACCCCCAGCCTCCACAGCTCTGTGGGGAAAGAATTCCACAGATTTACAACCCTCTGAGAAGAAATTCCTCCCATCTCAGTTCTAAATGGATGACCCCTTATTCTTAAACTATGCTCCCTAGTTCTAGATTCCCACATGAGGGGAAACATCCTCAAGTGGAAAATCTAGTAATAAATTCAGGAGAAACTTCTTCATCCAGAGAGTGGTGAGAATGTGGAACTCACTACACAAGGAATAGTTGAAGCGAATAGTATAGATGCATTTAAGGGGACGTTACATTGACTTACGTAGTATTAATAGCACAGAAACAGGCCAGAATATGGGAATCTAGATAAACACATGAGAGAGAAAGGAATATGTTGACTGGGTGGGAGGAGGCTGGTGTGGAGCTTAAACACCGGCACGGACCTGTGGGGCCGAATGGCCTGTTTCTGTGCTGCAAATGCTATCTTGGTGATCATGCAGCAGGACAGCCACCGCTGTCACGGCAGAGCAGGTGCTAACCCAAAGATCGGGAACCGCCGGTGGCGCATTGTATCAGGAGCATTCGACCGGCGTTGCTTTTTGTGCATGCGGAAAGTGAGACTCGTGTGTTGACCTTTGTCGATGCAGCTGCCGGAAAGAAGTTGAAGAAAGCTCGTCACGGAGAGCCAGTCACCCCGCCGCGATCGCTGTTCGACAGGTCGACGCCCTGCATGCTCAAAATGCGCCGCGAGGCTAAGGATCAGAAGAAGAACATGTTCATGAAACAGCAGGCGCCGTTCGCCAAGCCCCTGCCCACGCTGACCAAGCCCCCCGTGGACAGCGGCACAGACAGCCCCGAATGGCTGATCAGCGAGGACTGGGCTTTGCTGCAGGTAACACTCCGCTCGCATTCAGCCAACATTTGCCGCAACATTGGGGGGGTCGGGAAGCTCGTGTGTGACGAGACAGATGGGCGGTCGGAGGAAGGTGTACGGGAGAGGGACTGAGGAGTGGGGGGCGCGGGGGTGGGTGGGGATTGTCGGGGGCTGCTGGGGTGAGGGGGGGGGGTGTTCAGGCGTCATTTATGAAAGTAAAAAAAATCCAAAAATGGATCAAATCTTTTTCTTCGGTCGTCAGCACTGACTGTGGAAGGTGTGTTTACATGTCAAATGTGTCAGCAAACACGTGAACTATTCCATGGTTTAGTTTTTAATGGAGGAATTTTTTATTGCCCTGTTCGTTATCTGTTGCTAATAGGCTGTGAAGCAGTTGCTGGAGTTGCCTTTAAATCTGGCCATCGTCTCCCCGGCGCACACACCCAACTGGGATCTGGTCAGTGATGTCGTTAACTCCTGCAGCCGCATATACCGATCACCGAAACAGTGCCGCAACCGATACGAGAATGTCATAATACCGAGAGAAGAAGGAAAGGTAAAAGGCACTAGACCCTCGATAGCTTGGCGCACTTACACATTTAGATATTTTATCATTCAGGGCCAGCTGAGAAAGTCTATATACTGTGTTCATCTACTGGTTCAGAAAGATTGTTTTTTGAAGCCTAGGGCACACAGATTTATCTAAAGAGGAAAGTTAGAAGCAATTTTTTTTAATACTGAGGATCAGTAGAGTGTGTAATGCATCACCCCAAGGTGCTATTGGAACAAAGGCTACAACTTCGTTCAAACGGGAATTGGAAAAGTATTTGAAAAGGAAGCACATAAAATGAGAATGGGCAATCAATGGGTTGAGAGTAGACAGCTTGAGTTGATGGCTTGGCACTGACACAGAGATAATGGACTGAGTGACCTCCTTCTATACTGTAATTGCTATGAATCTATCTAGAAAGTACAGTCCAAAATAGTCTAATGCAATGATGTATTGGTGTGGTTAAAATGAATGCTTCTGGTTCCAATTGGAGTTTGCATGACTCAGACTTTAGGTGCAACTTTGGCTGCATTTGCCCGACATCCGAGATTCCCCAGAAGAGAGTTTTGTTCCACTTTGCTCCGGAGGTAGGTGTGGGTTTTACACATGTGAACCTCACTCTATAAACCTTGTGTAGTTGCCTCTGTCACTTCATTGAAATGAAGCAATGCTACCCTGGTGGGTCGTTGCGTTTAGTTTGCTCGTAGTGTGGGGAAATTCGGGTCCAAGTCTAATGCAGTGGCACGCAGTGTTCCCGTTAAGCTGCGCGGCAGCACAGCAGTCTGGGCGTCCCGTGCAGACACGGAAGTTTGCATGGGCCATGCAGCCTGTTAAAGGGGTCATGCACCCAAAATAAAAATTAGAGGGAACGTTAGTGGCACGAGCTTTACTGTTCACTTCAAATGATCTGCATTCCCCGATTTATCTGTCAGAATTATAGCCAAACAAATCCTAGTGCAAAAACCACTGGGGGTTAATACTTCCATCGCTACTCTCAGTCTCTTTCCTTTTCTGGATGAATATAATTGGACAGTTTTTAAGAACGTAAGAAATAGGAGCAGGAGTCGGCCACCTGGCCCCTCGAGCCTGCTCCACCATTCAATAAGATCATGGCTGATCTGATCATGGACTCAGCTCCACTTCCCCGCCCGCTCCCCATAACCCTTTACTCCCTTAGTGCTCAAAAATCTGTCCATATCCACCTTAAATATATTCAATGACCCAGCCTCCACAGCTCTCTGGGGCAGAGAATTCCACAGATTTACAACCCTCAGAGAAGAAAGTCCTCATCTCCGTATTAAATTGGCGGCCCCTTATTCTAAGACGATGTCCCCTAGTTTTAGTTTCCCCTATGAGTGGAAATATCCTCTCTGCATCCACCTTGTCGAGCCCCCTCATTATCTTTTATGTTTCAATAAGATCATTCTTCTGAACACCAATGTGTAGAGGCCCAACCTACTCAACCTATCCTCATAAGGCAACCCCCTCATCTCCGGAATTAACCTAGTGAACCTTCTCTGAACAGCCTCCAATCCAAGTATATCCTTCTTTAAATACAGAGACCAAAACTGTACGCAGTACTCCAGGTGTGGCCTCACCAATACCCTGTACAGTTGTAGCAGGACTTCTCTGCTTTTATACTCTATCCCCCTTGCAATAAAGGCCAACATTCCATTTGCCTTCCTGATTACTTGCTGTACCTGCATATTAACTTTTTGTGTTTCATGCACAAGGACCCCCAGGTCCCTCTGTACTGCAGCACTTTGCAATTTTTCTCCATTTCTCTTGTAATTTACTCTGTACTTGGCTTCATTTCCGTGCCCAAAGTATTGCTGCGTCGGGCATGTGGGTCCAAACTTTGGGGTCTTATTTTGAATTCTTCCCTGGGGCTTTGCCTCTGTCGCGGTGACAAATGGTTCCACTGTCGAGCTGAGTTATTGAAATTCCGGCTCCTCTTGACTGTGAATCAGGTTTTTATGCTCGTAACCTTTGTGTTAGAAGGTAAATTTGCAAAGTGAACCAACACTAATTTTTGGTTCCCTGTTGATTAATCTTTGCAAAAGTCCCCAGTGTCATTTTGTCATTTTCCCTTTTCCCTATTTTCACATGTGAGTCTGGGCGGCAGGTGTCTGCAGCTATTCTACTCTGGGTGGCATCACAGGCGTGCCCAATCATGCTCCCCTCCCCTCTCCCCTCTCCCCTCCCAAACGCACTTCCAGTGAAGGTCGCCGCATAGTGATCAGATCTGCAAATCCAGGCTCCTCATCGCTCCTCCATCCACCCACCCCTACACCCCAATCTAGGGGCGCTGAGGCAAAGTCGGGTTACTCAGCCGATATCTGACATCTCATAGAATCATACAGTGCAGAAGGAGGCCATTTGGCCCATTGTATCTGTGCAGATAGTACCACTCTCCTGCCCTTTCCCCATAGTCCTGCAAATTGTCGAGTATGTATCCAATTTTTTTTTTTGAGATACTGAAGTCCCTGGTACCATTCCAGTAAATCTCCTCTGCACCCCCTCTCCAAGGCCTTGATATCCTCCCTGATCTGTGGTGCCAAGAATTGGACACAATACTCCAGGCTGATCCAGTATCTACACAGTATTCATCTATCCCATTTTCCAACTTGGCTGGCTGTTTTAACTAGATGGACACCAGGAGCATTGCCCTTGGTGGTTCTTTTCAGCACAACACATGGCTACTCAAACAGTGAGTGCAGCATCCAGCACCTCACAGTCCTGGCTGACAGCCATTTTCCCCACGCATGCTCTGTCTCTGTGTGCTGTTACTGCCCAGCTATGCAGGTTGGCATAGAATCAGAAAACTTACAGCACAGAAGGAGGCCATTTGCCCTGGCGTGCCTGTGCTTGCTGTTTGAAAGAGCAGTCATGCTTGGTCCCACATCCCTGCTTTTCGTCCCTAACCCTACAAGTTCCTCATCCTCCAGTACCTGTCCAACTCACTTTGAAAATGATTTATGGGATTAGCTTCCACCACCTTTTCAGGCAGAACGTTCCCGAACCCGACACCTCTGTGAAAAATGTTCTACTCCTCTCCCCCCTAGCTCTTTTGCCAATGATTTTAAATCTCTGACCTCTGGTATTGACCCATTTGCCAGAGGGATTGTTTTGTTTCCTAACTACTCTTCAAAACCTCTCATTATCTTGAAAACCTCTATTAGGTCACCTCTTAAACTTCTCTGTTCCAAGGAGAATCGTCCTAACTTTTCCAACCTCTCCTCATAACTGAAGGCCCTCATCCCTGGTAACGTCCTGGTAAACCTCCTCAGGACCTTCTCCAAGGGCTTTACATCCTTCCTAAAGCATGCTGTCCAGAATTGTCCGCAATACTCCAGCTGAGGCCGCCATCTGTCTGTCTCTCTTATATTCGGGTTCAAACAGAGATGAGAATTTCCCAGTTTGTGTTCCCAGATGTTTCCACTGATGGGGGAGATTAGAACTAGAGGGCATAATCTTAGAATAAGGGGCTGCCCATTTAAAACAGAGATGAGGAGGAATTTCTTCAGAGGGTTGTAAATCTGTGGAATTGGCTGTCTCAGAGAGCTGTGGAAGCTGGGTCATTGAATAAATTTAAGACAGAGATAGTTTCTTAACCGGTAAGGGAATAAGGTGTTATGGGAGCGGGCGGGGAAGTGGACCATGATCGGATCAGCCATGATCGTATTAAAAGGCGGAGCAGGCTCGAGAGGCCGTGTGGCCTATTCCTGCTCCTATTTCTTATGTTCTTATGTACCTGTTCATCTAGCACATGGTGCACAACAGCAAGTTGTCAAAAAGGGTTCCTGCATTTCACTGCCCCATTCCCCTGGTGAGCTAGCCTTCAGCAGCACTGCGTCAGTCAGAGAGCGATGTGTGTGCTGACCCAAAGCAAACTGCGCAAACATTGAAACCAGCCGCCACCCTGACTGGTGCAGCTGCTGCAGAGCGACAGCGACGTGTGTTCCGAGAAACGTGTCTCATTCAGCAGGACTAGAGAGAGAGAGAGAGCAGAGGGCCCCGAGAACCGATTCCGGTTAGTGCAGGCGGCAAAGAGCAGCAGCGAACAAAGCCTAGACAAAGAAAATGGCACATAGCACTGAGCAGCAGAGGTAAATGCAGCGAGCAACACATGGGCCAGTGTCTAGCGATGGCCCACAGCTATACATTACTGGGGTCGCAAAATAGAAATGCTGCAGATCCAATTCAAGCTCAGCTGCAGATTAGCGATGAAAGTAAGTATTGTGGGTACAGATATTAAAACCACATCGAGTAAAAGAGTGACCTTCAAGGGCTGATTTTGCAATGGATCAAGAGCTTTAGAAAGTTATTTCAAAAGAGGAGCAAATTTCTTTAAAATTTAAAAATCTTAAAACGGCACTTTTTTTACAGGTGTGGAATCTGGATACTGGGCCGATCCGTGGCGGGGTCGTCCGGAAAATGTTCCGAAATCCGGACTGCCCTGCCTCGGCTGCCTGACCTCCACCCCACCACCCCCCCCTCCCCCCGCTTCAGCCCGACCTCCCACACTCATGGCCCGACCGGCCCCCGCTGACCTCTGGTAGCCCGACCTCTTTATCAACCCCCCCCCCCCCCCCCCCGGCCTCTGGTGGACCAACCGACCCCCCCCCCCCCCCGACCTTCAGCAGCCCTCCCGATCTGTGGTGGCCCGACCGACAACCCCCCCCCCCACTTCGGTCCAGGCAAAGACGTTCTGAAGTCTGGAAGTACCCGTAATCCGGAACAGCCTCGATCCCGAGGTTTCCGGACTTCAGACGTCACACCCGTAGGCTTTTTAAATATGGCAGCTTTTTTTAAGATCAGGGCATCATAGAATCACAGAAATTTACAGCACGGAAGGAGGCCATTCGGCCCATCGTGTCCGCGCCGGCCGACCAAGAGCTACCCAGCCTAATCCCACTTTCCAGCTCTCGGTCCGTAGCCCTGCAGGTTACGGCACTTCAAGTGCTCATCCAAATACTTTTTAAAGTATGTAGGTAACGTTCCTTCGAATTTTTATTTGGGCCCGCGCGGTTCATTCAAGCGCGGTTTTTGCATTAAAAATCCCGTGAGCCGATGAGCTGGCTGCGCAGGAGCTCCAGAGTGCTGCACGGCTTAAAGGGAGCATTGCACGTAGGGCCGTGATGGTGCATCACTTTAATATTCAGATTGTGCAGGACACGACTAAGGCTAGAGAAAGTAAGAGACGACAAGTGGACTCGGCAACTAAGGGTCAAGCTGACCAATAGCTTTGAGTTTTGAAAAACTGAAGATTGCAGGAGAGAGGAAGGTTGCACAGGTAGAGGTTCTGAGATCCTGGGAAAGAATAAACTCGAGTACTGTAATGGGCCTTGATGTCCGCACCGGGAAGATGTAGAAAATGTTTGTCAGATGACGTACTTGGACCTTGGATGGAACAGCTCAGCCCCCGCCCCCCCCCGAATTCTCCATTACTCTGCCTCTGACTGCTTGGGCATCCCCCACCCCTGTTGCCCCACCATTGGCATTCATTGGACAAGCTCTGGAATTCCCACCCTTCTGCCCCTCTACCTCCTTCAACCTTGTAAAGACATTCACTCCTACAAGACTTAAGACCCTGCTTCAAACCCAACTCTGACAAACCTTGTGGTCACCAACCCTAGTTTGTCCTCTTTTTGGTTCATCATCCATTTTTACGATGGCACCTCTCGCTTTGGAACACTTCTATGTTGAAGCTGCTACATAACCGGAAGTTGTTGAAAGCTTTTTGTTATTCTCGGGATGTGAGTTTATTGCCCGTCCCTAGTTTCCCTTTCGAGAAGGTGGTGGGGGCCTTCTTGAGAGTGGCTTGCTCGGCCTCTTCAGAGGGCAGTTAAGAATCAGCCAGATTGGTTTGGGGACTGGAGTCCCATAGAAGCCCAGACCGGGTAAGGACGGCAGGTTTCCTTCCCTAAATGATATTATAGCGAACCTGTTGGGTTTGTACGACATCCTGACAGCTTCTTGGTCATATTTTTACAACAATTTAAGTTCTCAATGGCATGGTGGGATTTGAACTCTGGTTCTCTGGATTGCTGGTCCAATAACATAACCACTACGATAAAATCGAGGGGGACAACGGATTGCAAGAGAGAGATTTGAGGTTGGAGGGGGTCACATTATAGAATGACGAGCTTAACTTATGGCCACAAGGTGTTGAGAGGCATAAGTCATAGAATCATCGAAATTTACGGCACAGAAGGAGGCCATTCGGCCCATCGTGTCCACGCCGGCCAATAAAGAGCTATCCAGCCTAATCCCACTTTCCAGCTCTCGGTCTGTAGCCCTGTAGGTTACGGCACTTCAGCTGCACGTCCAAGTACTTTTTAAATGCGATGAGGGTTTCTGCCTCTACCACCTTTCAGGCCGTGAGTTCCAGACCCCCACCACCCTCTGGGTGAAAAGATTCTCTTCAACTCCCCTCTCATCCTTCTACCAATTACTTTAAACCTGTGCCCCCTGGTTATTGACCCCTCTGCTGAGGGAAATCAATATGAAGAAACGGAAGTTATTTTTCCGCAGAAAGCGGGATGAAGCCACTGAGGAACCGGTCCTGCCGAAAAGTCTGGTCGTACCATTGCAAGGAGAGTTCAAATTGATCAAACTCAACTTTGCTGTGAAAGCAGCACCACAGTTTCTGACTAATGTAAACGTGTATTTCTGTGGCTTCTGCTTCGTTACTTTTGTTAAAATTTAGCGTTTTCACTGCTGATTTTTGGTGTTGGGCGGGTAGTTAGAAGGTTTGTTGACTCTGTTCTCGTTGATTTGCAGTTAATATACGAGGCGAATCCAAAGAAAAAAACAAAAAGCATTTACAAGGTAGGCTCATCTTTTTTATAATTCATTGCTCAATCTTTTGTACTTTAATAAGGTGCATCAAAATGGTGTTTGTTTGTATTTTATTTAAAGAGCAAGAACAGTCGCCCCCTGCGGACCAGCCAAATCTATGCACAGGACGAGAGTGTTATGCATACTCAGCTCTTCACAAGTCACTTTGAGCTGGTGAAGCTTATAGCTGGCAAAAGAAGCCCGCCAATCAAACCGATGTAAGTGTCCTTCATTGTATTAGGAACATGGGGATTGCTGGACACAAAAGGCATCAAGGGGCATGGGGAGAAAGTGGGAATATGGTGTTGAGTTAGAGGATCAACCATGATCACATTGAATGGTGGTGCAGGCTCGAAGGGCCAAATGGCCTACTACTGCTCCTATTTTCTATGTTTTTATGCTAGACAAAAAAAAGTCCCATCGAGTTCGCCTTCTCCCATCCTGGGAGTCACACGATACAACTAAGGTGGATGCAGAGAGGATGTTTCCACTGATGGGGGAGACTAGAACTAGAGGGCATGATCTTAGAATAAGGGGTCTCCCATTTAAAACTGAGATGAGGAGGAATTTCTTCTCTGAGGGTTGTTAATCTGTGGAATTCGCTGCCTCAGAGAGCTGTGGAAGCTGGGACATTGAATAAATTTAAGACAGAAATAGACAGTTTCTTAACCAATAAGGGAATGAGGGGTTATGGGGAGCGGGCGGGGAAGTGGAGCTGAGCCCATGGTCAGATCAGCCATGATCGTATTAAATGGCGGAGTAGGCTCGAGGGGCCGAATGGCCTACTCCTGCTGCTATTTCTTATGTTCTAATAGAGTTGTTGCCCAATCACAGCAATCAATCTCTATCAGTGAGTCTACAACAGACCCAGACACGAGGCGGGGAAAACCCCCAGTGGGGGAGAGCTTTGGGAACCAGAGGCCCAAAGTCCCCTGTTCCCCCCGAGCGCGCTGCACCCCCCACGCGGCACAGCTCACATAGTGTCCCAAATTGTTATTTTATCCATTTAATTTGCATTTGAACGAATCAATACTGACTGCTCCCACCGTCTCCCGAGGGAGCCTGGACCATAGATTGACCACTGCGGGAGCTTGCTGTGCGCAAATTAGCTGCTGCGTTTCCTACATTGCATACTTCCGAAGTATTTAGTTGGTTGTAAAACACTTGGGGACATCCTGAGGTCATGAAATGCGCTATATAAATGCAGGTCTTTCTTTTCATGGTCCTCCCAAATAGTTCCAATTTTGTTTTGACTGGCACTCAATCTTGGTAACTTGGGAAAGTCTATGTAGTGTTAAGAGTACATGACCACTGTGCTAAAAAGCTCTGGTCCCCAATGAGAAGACTCTCGGCTGAGACGTGCCTGTAAAATGATGGCCAGTGGTGAAGGATAGAACTCTAGAGCCTAGTCTTTAGTTACTTGCATGCCTTTATTTACAGAGACACACATTACATACTGTGCACCAACATTCCCTTTCAGCTTCACAGCGCTCCAGGGAACCTGCGCAGCCTGCTTGCCGGTTTTTCAATGTAAAACCCGTGTACGCGGTGTTTAGAATGGCACGTGTAGCCCTTTAAAGGGACCGCGCAGCGCCATGAGGAATTGGAGGAAGCATTGCTGTGCACCAGCAAGATCAGCTTGCAACCCTTCCCCAGCCTACTCCCAAATACACACATATATATGTAGTGTGGAGGCATGTCAATACAAGGTACAGCGCGAGCTGCTGCAGGAGGGCGACAGCAGCGAAGAGTGACGTCAGCAAGGTCCAAGTCGGTGATTGGAGCGTGGGCAGATACAGCAGGAGCGGCGAGAGACTGTGGAGGGGTGTGATCGGGGTGCACGGGAAGTGTGAGTTCGGGGCCAGGGACCCAGGGGCAGCACGGGCCCAGCCCACACTGCGATATGTGAGCGCACTAGGTCCGTGCAGCAGAGCTGGTCTCCAGTCGTCCTGGTTAACCCTTGCCACTGGACCAAGACCCAGCTCTGTCAAGCCCGTGTGGTGGCTGGTGTGCAACGGGCACCCCACGTTTAAAAAAAATCCACCCACAGGCATCTTCCACCCTTCAGGATATAGTTTGGGTTCTTCATTGAAACACCTGTGCACGCATCCTTTTTTTTGCGTGGAGGCAAGTCATCCTCATTTCGAGGGACTGCCTATGATGATGATGGATATATATATATATATATGAGAGCAAGAATCCCCAATTAATTCCAACCACCTGAATCCAATTTAAGCCCAATGGCTATACACCACTTTATTACAATGAACATTGCCGACGGTCTGCCCAGCACAGTTTCTCTGTGGTGCTGTGACTGCAATGGGTTCCCTGAAGCGCCGTGCAGCTGCGCAGCTTAAAGGCAATGTTGGTGCACAGTATGTAATGTGTGTCTCTGTAAATAAAGGCTTGTAGGTAACTAAAGACTGGACTCTGGTGTTCGATCCTTCGCCGCCTGGCTATCCGACTTTTGCATGGCACGGCCGAGTCCCACTCTCCTACTCCAAGGGCAAGATAACTAGTGGGAGACGGCAGGGGTTGTGGGTCTCTAAAGGAAGTAAATGGAGATTATACTGCACACTTGTGATCAAAAGGCGGGCAGTTGCTAAATGTTAAATTTTTCCCGTGGTTTTGAATTGCCTGCACTCAGATCAGTTGTGTGCTCAAAAGATATTTGAGGTGTGAAAACTGCATTCAAATCCACAGGGCAAAAATTGCAATCAACGCAGTGTACATAAAAGGACTTGATACGTGCTGACACTGCATTCCTGTGCACTCTTGCATAGGTGTTAACCCAGATGTTGAAATTGGATTAATTTCTGTGTAAAAATAGACCACCGCATGTGAAAACATTTGTGCGTAAACAAGGTTTCTATGCTGATGCGTTGCTTTTTCTCTGTACGGCCACTGGAACCTTTTAATATTGCGCCTTGTGTTCTAGGCTTGGAATGAATCCCTTCCAGAAAAATCCGAAGCACGCATCTGTACTGGCCGAGAGGTGTGGAAACTTTTACTCATTTTTGCTGTTTTAGCTCCTTTGATTTTTGTCTTTTTTTTTGGGTAATACCAGATATGTGAGGTCATGAATATCAGGGCACTTGGAGTACTGTGCACAGTTCTGATCTCCACATTATAACAATGTTACAGAGGCACTGGAGGAGGTGCACAAAAGGATGATGATACATAGATGGGTGGGAAAATAAGTTGTGAGGAGGACGCAAAGAATCTGCAAAGGGATATAGACAGGCTCAGTGAGTGGGCAAAATTTTGGCAGATGGAGTATAATGTGGGAAAATGTGAGATTATCCACTTTGGTGGGAAAAATGAAAAAAGCAAATTATTATTTAAATGGGGAGAGATTACAAAATACCGCGGTACAGAGGGATCTGGGGGTCCTTGAACATGAAACTCAAAAAGTTAGCATGCAGTTATAGCAAGTAATTAGAAAGGCAAATGGTATCTTGGCCTTTATTGCAAGGGGGATGGAGTATAAAAGCAGGGAGGTCTTGCTGCAACCATACAGGCCGTTGGTGAGGCCACACCTGGAGTAGTGCGTACAGTTTTGGTCTCCTTATTTATGGAAGGATATACTTTTATTGGAGGCAGTTCAGAGAAGTTTCACGAGGTTGATTCCTGAGATAAAGGGGTTGTCTTATGAAGAAAGGTTGGGCCTATACTCATTGGAGTTTAGAAGAATGAGAGGTGATCTTAATGAAATGTATAAGATTCTGAGGGGGCTCGACAAGGTAGATGCAGAGAGGATGTTCCCCCTTGTGGGGAGCCTAGAACTAGGGGGCATAGTTTCAGAAAAAGGGGCCGCCAATTTAAAACGGAAATGAGGAAGAATTTCTTCTGAGGGCCGTGAATCTTTGGAATTCTCTGCCCCAGAGAGCTGTGGAGGCTGAGTCATTGAATATATTTAAGGTGGAGATAGATTTTTGAGCAACAAGGGAGTTGAGAGCTATGGGGAGGGGCAGGGAAGTGGAGTTGAGGCCAAGATCAGATCAGCCATGATCTTATTGCATGGCGGAGCTGGTTCGAGGGGCCGAATGGCTTTTTTTTTAATATTCATTCCTGGGATGTGGGCATCGCTGGCAAGGCCGGCATTTATTGCCCATCCCTAATTGCCCTTGAGAAGGTGGTGGTGAGCCGCCTTCTTGAACCGCTGCAGTCCTTGCGGTGAAGGTACTCCTCCTATTTCTTATGTTGTTATGATACCAGAACTGATGATATAACTATCAGGAAACAATAAACAGGCTGGGTCTCTTCTCTCTTGAAATGAGAAAGGCCGAAGGGCAACCTAATAGAGGTCTTTAAAATGATGAAAGGTTTTGATAGAGTGGATACAGAGAGAGTGTTTCCACTTGCAAGAATGGGCAAAACTAGAGGCCATCAATATAAGGTAGTCACCAAAAAATCCAATAAGGAATTCAGAAGAAAGTTTCTTATCCAGAGAGGGGTGAGAATGTGGAACTTGCTGCCACAGGGAGTGGTTGAGATGAACAGTATCGATGCATTTAAGGGGAGGCTAGATAAACACATGGGGGAGAAGGGGATAGAGGGTTATGCTGATAGATTTAGATGAGGAAAGACGGGAGGAGGCTGGAGTGGAGCATAAATGCCGAATGGCCTGTTGTATGTCCGATGTATTCTATGGAAAGCTGAATACTGGAGAGTGGTGTAATATTTTATTAATTTACTGTTTTAGTGGAATCAACTATGACAAGCCTCTGCCACCTATCCAGGTCGCCTCACTAAGAGCCGAACGTATAGCAAAAGAGAAAAAGGTTAGTGTTTGATTGTGTAAAATATAAATATTACGGCACATTGTCTTATGAATGCAATAGAAAGTAAATGATCAGTGTAGAAATTATCAAAAGTTAAAAGTGTAACTCATAACCAGTTCTCAACACCAGTTTTACTCAAGACTGTCAGGTAATAATGTGGTTAGATTGTTCTCTGCAGTTTATCAGAAAGTAGATTTGCATATCCTGCAACAATTTGTTAGGTAGACTTTTACGGTAAGCTGTTCCTGAGCTGATATTCTATTAAGTGTTGTCTTGTGTTTTTAAGTGCAAATATTAACTACATAGTTAAAAATAGGTATTATCATAATTGACCAGTTATTTTTCTTCCGAGTACATACTTTTGAGAACAGTATTAATAAGATTAGGTTGAACATTGTGTGCAGCTTGTCCGAAGTTTCTTTGCTTTGAGACACATATATTGGGTGTACACCTCACTGATGATGCATTTGTCATTTTTGTACTAAAAAGAAATTGAATTAATTAAACCATAAATAAGACAGCAAAGTGGGAACACAAGTGTTAAAGATATTGAATTATCAAATCATTGAAATGAAGTGACTTTCCATTAAGTGTAGTCTGTGCTTCTGGTGTCAGGTTAACGGACAGTAGCAATGCCTAAAAACTTAAAATGCTGGGAATCCACAGTAGGCCAGTCAGCATCTGTATAGAGAAGAGGCCTCTCACTCGGTGTGTGAGTGAGTGAGTCTCACTCTGGGCGGGTGAGTCATTAATGTAAAATACAGATTATGAAGGTGTATTTCTCTTGTTCTCTGGTACTTTCTGTGGAGCTACCGGTTTGTTAAAGGTGCGGGGGGGGGGGGGGGGCGCAGTCCACGCGGTCCTATGGGACGCTAGCAAGTGGTCGCCTCAGACCAGCTCACAGCAGGAATGGGCTTCTGCACAAAACTACAATACACTGGCTCTAAATCTCACTCACATGCCACAGGAGGGCTGTTGTGGGAAGTGGGCCACACTGAGTGTTTGATGGGACAGTGTAGAGGGAGCTTTACTCTGTATCTAACCCCGTGCTGTACCTGCCCTGGGAGTGTTTGATGGGACAGTGTAGAGGGAGCTTTACTCTGTATCTAACCCCGTGCTGTACCTGCCCTGGGAGTGTTTGATGGGACAATGTAGAGGGAGCTTTACTCTGTATCTAACCCCCTGTACCTGGCCTGGGAGTGTTTGATGGGACAGTGTAGAGAGAGCTTTACTCTGTATCTAACCCCGTGCTGTACCTGCCCTGGGAGTGTTTGATAGGACAGTGTAGAGGGAGCTTTACTCTGTATCTAACCCCCTGTACCTGCCCTGGGAGTGTTTGATGGGACAGTGTAGAGGGAGCTTTACTCTGTATCTAACCCCCTGTACCTGCCCTGCCAGTGTTTGATGGGACAGTGTAGAGGGAGCTTTACTCTGTATCTAACCCCCTGTACCTGCCCTGGGAGTGTTTGATGGGACAATGTAGAGGGAGCTTTACTCTGTATCTAACCCCCTGTACCTGGCCTGGGAGTGTTTGATGGGACAGTGTAGAGAGAGCTTTACTCTGTATCTAACCCCGTGCTGTACCTGCCCTGGGAGTGTTTGATAGGACAGTGTAGAGAGAGCTTTACTCTGTATCTAACCCCGTGCTGTACCTGCCCTGGGAGTGTTTGATAGGACAGTGTAGAGGGAGCTTTACTCTGTATCTAACCCCCTGTACCTGCCCTGGGAGTGTTTGATGGGACAGTGTAGAGGGAGCTTTACTCTGTATCTAACCCCGTGCTGTACCTGCCCTGGGAGTGTTTGATGGGACAGTGTAGAGGGAGCTTTACTCTGTATCTAACCCCGTGCTGTACCTGCCCTGGGAGTGTTTGATGGGACAGTGTAGAGGGAGCTTTACTCTGTATCTAACCCCCTGTACCTGCCCTGCCAGTGTTTGATGGGACAGTGTAGAGGGAGCTTTACTCTGTATCTAACCCCCTGTACCTGCCCTGGGAGTGTTTGATGGGACAATGTAGAGGGAGCTTTACTCTGTATCTAACCCCCTGTACCTGGCCTGGGAGTGTTTGATGGGACAGTGTAGAGAGAGCTTTACTCTGTATCTAACCCCGTGCTGTACCTGCCCTGGGAGTGTTTGATAGGACAGTGTAGAGAGAGCTTTACTCTGTATCTAACCCCGTGCTGTACCTGCCCTGGGAGTGTTTGATAGGACAGTGTAGAGGGAGCTTTACTCTGTATCTAACCCCCTGTACCTGCCCTGGGAGTGTTTGATGGGACAGTGTAGAGGGAGCTTTACTCTGTATCTAACCCCGTGCTGTACCTGCCCTGGGAGTGTTTGATGGGACAGTGTAGAGGGAGCTTTACTCTGTATCTAACCCCGTGCTGTACCTGCCCTGGGAGTGTTTGATAGGACAGTGTAGAGGGGGCTTTACTCTGTATCTAACCCCCTGTACCTGCCCTGGGAGTGTTTGATGGGACAGTGTAGAGGGAGCTTTACTCTGTATCTAACCCCGTGCTGTACCTGCCCTGGGAGTGTTTGATGGGACAGTGTAGAGGGAGCTTTACTCTGTATCTAACCCTGTGCTGTACCTGCCCTGGGAGTGTTTGATGGGACAGTGTAGAGGGAGCTTTACTCTGTATCTAACCCCCTGTACCTGCCCTGGGAGTGTTTGATAGGACAGTGTAGAGAGAGCTTTACTCTGTATCTAACCCCGTGCTGTACCTGCCCTGGGAGTGTTTGATAGGACAGTGAAGAGGGAGCTTTACTCTGTATCTAACCCCCTGTACCTGCCCTGGGAGTGTTTGATGGGACAGTGTAGAGGGAGCTTTACTCTGTATCTAACCCCGTGCTGTACCTGCCCTGGGAGTGTTTGATGGGACAGTGTAGAGGGAGCTTTACTCTGTATCTAACTTGTGCTGTACCTGCCCTGGGAGTGCTTGATGGGACAGTGTAGAGGGAGCTTTACTCTGTATCTAACCCCGTGCTGTACCTGCCCTGGGAGTGTTTGATGGGACAGTGTAGAGGGAGCTTTACTCTGTATCTAACCCCCTGTACCTGCCCTGCCAGTGTTTGATGGGACAGTGTAGAGGGAGCTTTACTCTGTATCTAACCCCCTGTACCTGCCCTGGGAGTGTTTGATGGGACAATGTAGAGGGAGCTTTACTCTGTATCTAACTTGTGCTGTACCTGCCCTGGGAGTGCTTGATGGGACAGTGTAGAGGGAGCTTTACTCTGTATCTAACCCCGTGCTGTACCTGCCCTGGGAGTGTTTGATGGGACAGTGTAGAGGGAGCTTTACTCTGTATCTAACCCCGTGCTGTACCTGCCCTGGGAGTGTTTGATGGGACAATGTAGAGGGAGCTTTACTCTGTATCTAACTTGTGCTGTACCTGCCCTGGGAGTGTTTGATGGGACAGTGTAGAGGGAGCTTTACTCTGTATCTAACCCCGTGCTGTACCTGCCCTGGGAGTGTTTGATGGGACAGTGTAGAGGGAGCTTTACTCTTTATCTAACCCCGTGCTGTACTTGCCCTGGGAGTGTTTGATGGGACAGTGTAGAGGGAGCCAACACATGGCCAGCCTGCTATGTTGCGCCTTGTTGCTAGAGTTACTATCTCGCCCTGGCAATGTGTTCGAACTCCCTTTGTTGGATGATTTCAGTTGTGGGATGACGTGTCTGATCACAAAAAGAGTAAACACTCTGCTTAAACGGTGATTGTAGTCTCTCTTTTACATCTGGAACCTGCCGGAACTGAGTCGATCCCGCAGTTGTTGTAGCAGCATCTCGTGGCTTGGGAGTAGATGGGCACAAGCTCAGGTGCCCATTACCCTGGGACACAGTCCAATGTTTACATAGTATTTCAGAGTGTCACAGCTCACATAGCAAGGAGCGACCTTGACCTCTTGGGGAAAGGCGAATAGGAACAGGAGAGTGTGAGCTGGGGGGGGGTCTAGGATCAGAGGGATGGATGGGCCAGCTTTGTAACAGACCTCCCTTCGGCCGAGACAGGGAAATCCCCTGGATTCCTGCTCCCGGCCTGGCGATCCTTGCTGGGCAGTGTGTGATACCGGAGGAGGAGCAGGTGCTGATCTACGAGGAATCGGAGACATGACGTGTGGTGAGTGTACCGAGCTCGGGAGGAACCGGTGACTTTGGACCTGTGGGTCCCAAAGCTCTCCACCACTGTGGTTTTTCTCGCCTTGTGTCTGGATCTGTTGTAGACTCATTGATTGCCCAATTGCCCACAACTCCATTATCGTTTGATCACGTGGCACCCCATCCACCACCTTCAACATTCACTCCCTCCATCACCGGTGCACGGTAGCAGAGGTGCGGCAAATGAGGGTACGGGGCCCAGAAGAGCTGAGGGCCCAGGGCAGCACGGGCCAGCCCACACTGCGATATGTGTGTGCACTAGGTCCGTGCAGCAGAGCAGGTCTCCAGTCGTCCTGGTTAACCCTCGTCACTGAATAAAGACCTAGCTCTGTTAAGCCCGTGCGATGGCTGGTGTGCAACGGTCACCCCACGTAAAAAAAATCCACACACAGGCATCTTCCATCCCTTGCATTCAGGACTGCAACATCGGGTCCTTCATTGAAACATCTATGAACTCTCGTGGAAGCAAGTCATCCTCGTTCGAGGGAACGCCTATGATGATGATGAGAGAAGAGGCCAGTTAGGATCTTCTGGGTATATATCTTTCACCTAAAAAAGAAAGACTTGCATTTATATAGCTTACATGGCCACCGGACATCCCAAAGCGCTTTACAGCCAATGAAGTACTTTTTAAAAAAAAAGTGTAGTCATTGTTGTATTTTAGGAAACCCAGCAGCCAATTTGCACACAGCAAGCTCCCACAAACAGCAATCTGATGATGACCGGATAATCTGTTTTAACAGTGTTGATTGAGGGATAGATATTGGCAGGACACCAGGGAGAACTCCCCTGCTCTTCTTCGAAATAGTGCCCTGGGATCTTTTACGTCCACTTGGTTTAACATCTCATCCGAAAAATGGCACCTCCGATAGTGACGCACTCCCTCAGTACTGCACTGGGAGTGTCAGCCTAGATTGTGCTCAAGTCTCGAGTGGGATTTGAACCCATGACCTTCTGACTCAAAGGTGAGCGTACGACCCACTCTGTTAAGTACCTGAAGAAAAAAAAAATTGCAGTGTACAGGTAAAGGGCGGGAGAGTGGGACTTTGAGGAGAGCCTACACGGCTCGATGGGCCAAATGGCCTGTACTGAAACCATTCTGTGATTCTCTAGCCATGAAATGTCATGACGTTTCTTTTCTCTTTACAGACAGTGACACTGACCTGCTGTGTTTCCAGCATTTTCTGCTTTTCTTAAAGATTTCCCTGCAGGGTTTTTTTTCCCCCTTTTTATTTCAATTACAGCAGTTTGTAGGTTTGCTGAAAACCATGCCTGCAAAAACCAGGAGCAGCACTGAATTGGAATGAAATTTGTTTTAAAATTTTCATGCGTGTATTAATTCCGCGTATATGTTGTTTTTTAATGAACGCGAAGGCTTTAGCCGAACAACAGAGGGCCCAGCAACTGGCACAGCAGCAGCAGGCACAGCAAAGCACCCAGACAGCTGTTCAACAACAGCAGGGCTCACAGGCACAGGCTACGGTGTCTCAGCAGTCCCAGAACGTCGTACAGACTGCTGTATCCACAGTTGCCAACACTGCAGTGCTGGTAAGAAAGATTGTTTTCTTTTGCTCCTCTTTCTTTGAGGCTTTTTTGTGTGCTTTTTAAAAAAATATATATTTTTTTATTCGTTCATGGGATGTGGGCATGACTGGCATTTATTGCCCATCCCTAATTGCCCTTAAGAAGGTGATGGTGAGCTGCCATTTCAGAGGCCAATTAAGAGTCAACCACATTACTATGGGGTCTGGAGTCACATGTAGGCCAGACCGGTAAGGACGGCAGATTTCCTTCCCTAAAGGACATTAGTGAACCAGATGGGTTTTTATGACAATCCGGTAGTTTCATGGTCGCCATTACTGATGCGAGCTTTTTTTTTATTATTCCAGATTTATTTACTTAACTGAATTTGAATTCCCCAGCTGCCGTGGTGGGATTTGAACTCGCGTCTCTAGATTAATAATCCAGGCCTCTGATTTACTAGTCCAGTAACGACCACTATGCTACCGTGGGTGTGTGTGGTGGTGGGAATAAGAGAATTGTACAGCATAGAAGGAGGCCATTCTGCTCTTTTGAGGAGCTATCCGATCAGTCCCACTGCCCCTTGCCCTTTCCCCACAGCCCTGCAAATTTCTCCCCTCCCAGTATTTCCCTTTTGAAAGTTACGGTTGAATCTGCTTCCACCGCCCTTTCAGGCAGTTCGTTCCAGATCATCATAACTCCTGTTTAACAAAAAAAATTCTTGAAAAAAGTTGAACCAGAAAATAAGAAATAGAACCAAGAGAATTGAGTTGCCAGAGCTCGGGGGCCAGGAAATGGCTCACGAGTCAGAGTTTAGACATCTCGATTTAAAGCATTTGTATTTTTTGATTGAAATGTTTAATTGTAATTAAAGTAAATTTTCATTCACACAAGACCCAGACATACATTGCTGTATAACAGGTGCCTGCGGGAGATGGTCACAGCCAAAGTTTGGGCATTTATTTGGAACTTTCGATTTACCAAAAAAAATAACCACGCTGAACAATTTGTAAATCTCAGATTGAACGGGGGAGGTTGGGGGGATTGAAATATGATTTGCCGTTCCAAATATCATTAGGATTTGGCCCCATTATGTACATGTATTTATTTCCTTCAGTAAATGTTTCTTTAAGTTGTCAGACCGCATTTACTTTTAACAACAATAACAACCTGCATTTATATAGCACCTTTAACGCGGTAAAATGCCCCAAGGCGCTTCACAGCAGCGATATCAGACAATGTTTGACATGAGCCACATCAGATAAGCTTGGTTAAAGAGGTTGGATTTAAGGAACGTTTTAAAGGAAAAGAGAGAGGCAGAGAGGTTTCGGGAGGGAATTCCAGAGCTTGGGCCCGAGGCAGCTGAAGGCTTAACTCAGTGCATTAGAGTGTAACAATGAATGTTGTTTTATATTAGTAGGACAAAGCAGCCCACTTGATCGACTCCCCATCCACCACCTTCAACATTCACTCCCTCCACCACCGGCGCCCCCTGGCTGCAGTGTGCACCATCTACAAGATGCACTGCAGCAACTCGCCAAGGCTTCTTCGGCAGCACCTCCCAAACCCGCGACCTCTACCCCCTAGAAGGACAAGGGCAGCAGGCGCATGGGAACACCACCACCTCCACGTTCCCCTCCCAGTCACACACCATCCTGACTTGGAAATATATCGGCCGTTCCTTCATTGTCACTGGGTCACAATCCTGGAACTCCCTCCCTAACAGCACTGTGAGAGCACCTTCACCACACGGACTGCAGCGGTTCAAGAAGGCAGCTCACCACCACCTTCTCAAGGGGCAATTAGGGATGGGCAATAAATGCTGGCCTTGCCAGCGACGCCCACATCCCAGGAGACGAAAAATAATTTAAAGAACAGATTTTTGTGGGTTTTTGGTTGCTCTCAGCCAAATTATATTTCTCTAAGATTAGTTTTCTTTTCTGTTTTGAAGCAGGCTGGAGCTATTAAAACAGCAGCCGGCACAGCAAACATTCAGACTGGTAGGTAATCGCTTTGTGAAGGAATTATTGGGGCAGCTCAGCTCTCCTTCCTGCTTGTGTTCATACGGATTCTCTTCTTTTTAGCCACAGTTGGAGGCAATGTCATTGTGAACACACCAGCAGGAGTCCAACAGAGTACGTTTCAGCCTATTAACAAACGCCTCACACAGCAAGTTATCCCTGGAACTCTTGCAGTAAGTGCTTGAATGAGTTTAGCTGGTCCAGCGCTATATTATTACATTTACTAAAATACAGGGCAGAAAATTATCTATAAATACCCTGTGTTAAAAATCTTGGGTGTAGTGGCACTTCCTGTAAGTGTCATGCTTGCTTCCTGTCACATTCTGTTGGTAACACCCGTATTATATAATGGTGTATGCCTCAGCTCGCCGTGAGCGAAACCTTGCGAGATATGCTGGTAGCACCGTGCTTTCTGCAAGCGTCGCGATTCCTGTCACGCTTCAGACGTCACACTTTAACACATCCCCTGACTTCATCGTAAGCAATGCGATGGTGATTTCCCCCACCACTGGAGAGAACATAAGAACATAAGAATTAGGAACAGGAGTAGGCCATCTAGCCCCTCGAGCCTGCTCCGCCATTCAATAAGATCATGGCTGATCTGGCCGTGGACTCAGCTCCACTTACCCGCCCGCTCCCCATAACCCTTAATTCCTTTATTGGTTAAAAATCTATCCATCTGTGATTTGAATACATTCAATGAGCTAGCCTCAACTGCTTCCCTGGGCAGAGAATTCCACAGATTTACAACCCTCTGGGAGAAGAAATTCCTTCTCAACTCGGTTTTAAATTGGCTCCCCCGTATTTTGAGGCTGTGCCCCCTAGTTCTAGTCTCCCCAACTAGTGGAAACAACCTCCAGAGGAGGTAAAGAGACAGAAAAGGTTAGGAAGGAATATGAAAAGATGAGAGAGACAAAAGAGGAGGTAACGAGAAGCAGACGAGAATGGAGCAAAAGATGCAGAAGGGAAGTATACCAGTGTATGTCAGCGACAGAAGGAAGATAACACACACACACACAGGAATTGTGAGATGAAGACAGACTGGAGTCCATCGAGTTCGCCTTCTCCCACCCTGGGAGACCAAGGATCCAACGATACTGGAGTTGTTGACCAATCACAGCGATCAATCTCCATCAACGGGTCTACAACAGACCCAGACACGGGGTGAGGAAAACCCCCAGTGGGGGGAGAGCTTTGGGAACCAGAGGCCCAAAGTCCCCTGTTCCTCCCGAGCTCGCCACACTTGCCACAAGGCACGGCTCACATTACTCACATACTGTGTCCCACAATATCATTGTCTGAAAGGAATCTTATCTGATCTGCATTTGAATGAATCCACACTGACTGCTCCCACTGACTCCCCAGCGAGCCTCTTCCACAGACTGACTGCTCGCTCACTGAAATAATATTTCTGCAGATTAGTTTTCTATTTCCCCGCTTTCCAGCACAGGCCGTGTCCTCTGTGTCTGCTGTTCTGGACACGGTGAGGCAGCTCGTCATGGGCGACATCATCCAGACCCTTTAGAAACCTAAAAGCAGCAATCACAGCACCTCAACCTCTTTTCCAGTGAAAACATGCCCAATTTGCACAATCACTCCTCCTAATGCAATCCCCCCGTCCCCTCAATTATATCCTTTTAATTGCTGCAATATCCCTTTCTGTACTGCGGTGACCAGAACTGTATTCGGTGTTCGAAGTGCAGTCGTCCATTGGTTTATAAAGTGTCAGGATTACCTCACTGCTGCTCACTGTTGACCCTTCAACATCTGATCGGCTTCACTCTCTGCAACTGAGCGTCGTTGCGATCACTACAATTTATCATCAGCCGTGACCCCCAGATCTCTCGCATTCTCAATGCACTTTATTCCCTTTCCATTTAAGTAATGGTCTCTTCCTGGTTTTTTTTGTCCTCATGTGGAGCACTTTGCATTTCTTCTGCCGCCTATCTGCCCAATTCCCACGTATATTCAAATCCTCCTGTAGCTTACCCTGTTCAGCTTTGGAGACTCTACCACCTTCATTAATTTTGTATCTCACACACACACTGTATCACAGTGCAAGAGAAATAAGACAGGGACAGTGAGTGTGAGAGAGAGCTGGACAGGGTGCTGGTGTGACCTGTTACGACACACGTGTGTATTTGTCCCACGCACTTCCACTCTACGTGATCCTGGCCCACCTGTAACTGCCGTGCCACCTGAACCCCTTCGCTGCTGTCATCACAGATAACATAAGAAGCAGGAGCAGGCCATACGGCCCCTCGAGCCTGCTCCGCCATTCAATAAGATCAAAGACTGTCATAAGCACAAAAAAAGTCCAAGGGTTTAAGAGCTTCGTCTGAATTCCTCTTTGCTGTTTTAGTGGAGTTGTTAATCTATTTAATTTAATTGGGGCAATTTTAACTTTAGACGCTGGTGTAAATCGTGCGCCAATGGATCAACTGCCCAATATACATCTCTCCTGAATTTCCTTTCCATTGAAGCTAATCAAAATAAAAATCGGAAGAGGTGTTTTAAGGGGCTGAGTGCGATTGCTGCGGGGACAGGACGGCGGGCACTGGGTGTGGGGGGCGGTCGCTCAGTGTGTGTGGGGGGGGGGGGAGGGGCGCTCGGTGTGAGGAGGGGGGAGGGCGCTCTGTGTGGGGGGGGCGGACGCTCTGTGTGTGGGGGGGCGCTCTGTGTGTGGGGGGGGGGCGCTCGGTGTGGGGGACGGGACGGGCGCTCTGTGTGGGGGGGGGGGCGCGCTCGGTGTGGGGGACGGGACGGGCGCTCTGTGTGTGGGGGGGGGGCGCTCGGTGTGGGGGACGGGACGGGCGCTCTGTGTGAGGGGGGGGCGGGCGCTCGGTGTGAGGGGGGGGCGGGCGCTCGGTGTGGGGGGGGGTGCGGGCGCTCGGTGTGGGGGGGGGGGGGCGCTCGGTGTGGGGGACGGGACGGGCGCTCTGTGTGAGGGGGGGGGGGGGGGCGCTCGGTGTGGGGGACGGGACGGGCGCTCGGTGTGGGGGAGGGGGGCGCTCGGTGTGGGGGACGGGACGGGCGCTCGGTGTGGGGGAGGGGGGCGCTCGGTGTGGGGGACGGGACGGGCGCTCTGTGTGGGGGGGGGGGGGGGGCGCTCGGTGTGGGGGACGGGACGGGCGCTCGGTGTGAGGGGGGGGGGGCGCTCGGTGTGGGGGGGGGGACGGGCGCTCGATAGTATTTTACACTAACATCTGTGATTCTATCTTCAGTCTGCAGGGGGCACTACAACCCAGGTCGTACACGCTCAGCAGCGAACTGTAGCCACGTCTGCTGCAACCACAGAAGTCGTAGCCATAACAACCAACCAGGGTGTCCGAACTGCAATGGCCCCAGTGACGGCCACAGCCACAGCAGCAGTGGTGTCCACCAATCTGACTCCAGTGCAGTCCCAGACTCGATCATTGGTCACGCAAGTCACCCCAGGTAGGACAACTACTGCCTTCTGCCATGCCAGGAATTGACAATTGTATCTTTGAATATTTTAATGTCCTCTCTATATCTGTATAATAAATCCTGATCTCTCTGCCAGGTCAGTCTTTCAGTGCTGTTCCCAGTAATACCCAGTGTTAACCCATACGTGTGTTAAAGGTGCATCATATATTGTCTTAAACTTGAGTGGTCATCTAGTCTCTGGAATCCACACCTTAAACCTCTCTGCCTCTCTTTCCACCTTTAAGCCGCTCCTGAAAACCTTTTGACCAAACTTTTGATCATCTGCCCTAATATCTCCTTATGTGGCTCGGTGTCAAATTTTTGATATCACATGTATAAAGCGCCTTGGGATGTTTTATTATGTCAAATGTTTGCTGATGATACAAAGCTCGGTGGGAATGTAAGTTGTGAGGAGGATGCAAAGAGGCTTCAAGGGGATATAAACAGGCTCAGTGAGTGGGCAAGAACATGGCAAATGGAATATAGGGCCCAAGTTTCGGCCTCAGTTGCTCCTGATTTTTTGGAGCAACTGGTGTAGAACGGAGTATCTTAGAAATTCAAATTCTCGGCATTTAGTTTGCTCCAGTTCTAGTCAGTTAGAACAGTTTCACTTTGGAACAGAATTTTTTTTTCAAAAGGGGGCGTGTCCGGCCACTTACGCCTGTTTTCAAAGTTTCGGCAGTGAAAACTTACTCCAAACTAACTTAGAATGGAGTAAGTGAAGATTTTTGTACGCTCGAAAAAACCTTGTCTACACTTCAGAAAATCAGGCATAGGGAATGGGGGGGAGGTTTAAAGGGAAGTTTAAAAACATTAAACACTTCAGTTTTACAAATAAAGAGCCATCATCAATAATAAATGATAAAAACATCAATAAATCAACCAATAAAATCAAAAAAAAATTAATAAGAAATATATATTTTTTTAAATCAATAAATAAAACATTTTCTACTTACCGACTGCAGCACCGAGAGGGGGTGTAGTAGGGGAGAGGGGTGAGAAGGGAGGGGGCGTGAGAGGGGAGGGGGGTAGAGAAGGGAGGGAGGGAAGGGGGGGAGGGGGGGTGAGAAGGGAGGGAGGGAGGGGAGTGGGGGGAAGAGAAGGGAGGGAGGAGGGGTGAGAGAAGGGAGGGAGGAGGGGTGAGAGAAGTAAAGGAGGGAGGGGAGAGAGAGAGAGAGAAGGGAGAGAGCGAGAGAAGGAAGGGAGAGAGCGAGAGAAGGAAGGGAGAGAGAGAGAGAGAAGGGAGAGAGAGAGAGAGAGAGAGAGAAAGAAAGGAGAGGGAGACTGAACGGGCCGGGCCCAAGACTTCGAGCTTAGACTTGCCGGATTGACAGGTAGGTGGCGTCGGGAGCGCGGATCGGGGGTGGAGATCGGTCGGGAGCGGAGGTCGGGCAGGGGTGCGGGGGAAGGTCGGGAGCTGGGGAAGCGGAGGTCGGGTTGTGGGGGTGGGGTGGGGGGTGGGTGGGAGCGGGAGTCAAGTCGGGAGGAAGCAGGAGCTGGCCGTGGGAGGCAGCCTTATGCACGCAGCCCCAGTGAGGCCATTGGGCCAGGGCTAGGGGCTGCGTGCTTCGGGCCCCTCCCACACAGTTTTGGGCGCCTGGAGCTACTGCACATGCGCGCCCACTGTAGCGCGCATGTGCAGAGGTCCCGGCACTGTTTTCAGCGCAGGGACCTGGCTCCGCCCCCTACAGCTCGTGCTGCACCGAGCCGAGGGCCAGAGGACCTGCAGGGAGGTGGAGAATCTGGAAGTTTTTTTTAGGCGCACTTTGTGGCGCGAAAAACGGGCGTCCAGGTCGGGGCTGCGCCGTTCTAGGCACGGCTCGAAACTTGGGCCCATTATGTGGAGAAATGTGAAGTTATCCACTTTGGTAGGAAAAATAGAAGAGTATTTTTTAAACGGTGAGAGATTGGGAAATGTTGGTGTTCAGAGGGACCTGGGTGTCCTTGTACACCAATCACTGAAAGTTAACCTGCAGGTACAGCAAGCGATTGAGAAACCAAATGGTATGTTGGCCTTTATTACAAGAGGATTTGGGTAAGAGTAAAGACGTCTTACTACAATTATACAGGGCCCTGGTGAGACCACATCTGGAGTATTGTGCACAGTGTCGGTCTCCTTACCGAAGGAAGGATATACTTACCATAGAGGGAGTTCAACGAAGGTTCACCAGACTGATTCCTGGGATGGGGGGGGATTGTCCTATGAGGAGAGATTGAGCAGACCAAGCCTATATTCTCTAGAGTTTTGAAGAATCAGAGGTGATCTCATTAAAACATACAAAATTCTTACAGGGCTTGACAAAGTAGATGCAGGGAGGATGTTTCCCCCGGGCTGGAGAGTCTAGAACCAGGGGTCACAGTCTCAGGATAAGGGGTCGGCCATTTAGGACTGAGATGAGGAGAAATGTCTTCACTCAGGGTGGTGAATCTTTGGCATTTTCTGCCCCAGAGGGCTGTGGAGGCTCAGTCTTTGAGTATATTCAAGGCTGAGAGAGAGAGATTTTTGGATAATAAGGGAATCGAGGGATATGGGGACAGTGCAGTTGAGGTCAATAATCAGCCATGATCTCATTGAATAGTGGAGCAGGCTCGAGGGGCCGAATGGCCTATGCCTGCTCCTAATTCTTATGTCCTCCCGAACAAACTGAATTGTGCTGAGTGTGGCGACACTACAGTCCTTTTAAAAACTGCTGTGGGACATTCCCAGTCATGGAAGGTGTGTGTGAGTGAGTATGTCTTTAGTTGGTTGAGATTATATTCAGCATGGGGCAGCTACAGTCTCGCAAAGCTTGCTCGATTCTTTTTTGTTTGCCTTTCTCAGGATAAAGAATTGATAGGGGCTGGGTGGTCTCCCAGATGGGGTGAGCGTTTTGGGCCTGATGGTCATTTACATGGAATTACATCCAAGTCATTCAGCCCAGCAGGTCTAAGCTAGTGTTTATGCTCCTTCTCCCACCCCCTCTCATCTCACCCTATCAGCATTTATTTTCATTCATTCACCGAATGTGGGCATCACTGGGAAAGCCAGCATTTATTGCATATCCCTCAGTACCCTCTCAAGCTGGTGGTGAGCCGCCCCCTTGGCTTGCGAGGGCAGTTAAGATTCAACCACATTGCTGTGGGTCTGGAGTCACATGTAGGCCCAGACCGGGTTTGGGTGACAGATTTCCTTCCCTAAAGGCCACGAGTGAACCAGATGGGTTTTTACAGCAATCTACGTTCCAGATTTATTTAATTAACTGAATTTAAATTCCCCAGCTGCCGTGGTGGGATTTGAACTCACGTCTCCAGGCCTCGGGATTACTGGGCCTGTAACATAACCACTGTGCTGCCATTCCCTTCTAACTTTTCTCAGCCGCCTTTTCGTAGAAGTATTCAGAACATTGGAAGCTTTCTCCCCGTTGTGGGTGATCAGTGGTGCTGTGCACATTAGGATTGCCCACAGATGCTGCCTTACAACACTGACTCATTCTAATGGCTTGCCTTAGCGAAGGAAGAGTAGATTAATGTCCAATCTCTCCATTTTATGATGCTCATGAACGTGTGCCGAGAAATAGCACAGCCATTATTGAAGGGGGTCTGTATTAATAATTTGCCCTGCTTAGATTTACTTCTACCAAACTCCAAGATGGAAATTGGATCTTTTTAATTATTCACAGGTACCATATATTATAGAAATTATTTCACTTTCTTTTGAGAGCAGGAAATATGGTCTAGGTGTTTGCAATGCTGATTAAAGCTTGATTTAGTGTAGGAACTGACACGTGGAAAAACCGTTCGGCTTTACATATTTCCCCTCCCCCCACTCTTAACTTTATTCTAATGACGATAAATAAAACTCTGGCTGCCAGAGTGATCATCATCAGCCAGCCTTGACGGTTTGCATTTGTTTGTGGGTTTTTAATCCTCAGCTACAGGCATTCAGCTGACTACTGGAAAACCCATCTCCCAAGCACAGATTCAGCTCTTCCGACAACCCCAGACAGCTCCAGTTCAGGTCCAACAAATCCAGCCCCAGACTCAAACCTCGACCCAACTGAAGACGGTCGCGAAACTGCCGGTAAGATTAATGTCGCGACTCTTGTCCGGAGCATTGCTTCTCTCCCACCAATGAGAGTTATATGTGCGTGTTTGGCTGTCAAATGAAGTGTTCCAAAGACCAAAGTATGTTGTAGTTGCACACTTGGAAATGTCAACTATTGACACAGAGAGGCAGTTTCCCCTGGCTGGAATGTCCAGAACCAGGGGTCACAGTCTCAGGATAAGGGGTCGGCCATTTAGGACTGTGCTGAGGAGGAATTTCTTCACTCAGAGGATGGTGAATCTTTGGAATTCTCTGCCCCAGAGGGCTGTGGATGCTCAGTCGTTGAGTATATTCAAGGCTGAGATCGATAGAATTGGGAATCGAGGGATATGGGGATAGGGCAGGAATGTGGAATTGGGGGAGAAGATCTTGTTGAATGGTGGCGCAGGCTCGGGGGTGCCGTATGACCTACTACTGATCACAAAACAAAACTTTGGGCTCTGTCTTCCACCATTAAGTTTCATGTTATGTACCATTTTCAATTACATATCTACTTCCAACTACATCTTGGCCTTGAAATAAATGTTGTTGTGAGGTCCCACAATAAAACTACTCAACACAATCATCTGAGACCTCTGTTTTAGCGGAGGTTTCTAAGTCATTTATTTTAAGTGGGTTAACGCCTGTGCTAAAGCAGTAGAGGAAGGAATTGCAGATAAACACGTTGAGCACTTGTACACCGGTATTCAGCCATGGCTCAATGGGTAGTACTGGCGCCTCTGAGTCAGAAGGTTGTGGGTTCAAGTCCCACTCCAGAGACTTGAGCACAAATTCCAGGCCAGCACACCAGTGCAGTACTGAGGGAGTGCTGCATTGTTGGAGGTGCCGCCTTTCAGATGAGACGTTATACCGAGGCCCCGTCTGCCCCCTCAGATGGATATAAAAGATCCCACAGCACTATTTCGAAGAGCAGAGAAGTGCTCCCCAGTGTCCTGGCCAAAATTTCTCCCTCAAACTAATAAATAAAATTGCAGGGCTACAGGGAAAGGGTGGTGGAGTGGGACTAGCTGAGAGTCGGCACGGGCTCGAATGGCCGCCTTCCGTGCTGTAACCATTCTATGATTCTATGAAACAGCATCACTAAAACAGATGATCTGGTCGTTACCACATTGCTGTTTGTGGGAGCTTGCTATGCGCCATTTGGCTTCTGCGTTTCCTACATTACAACAGTGACTACACTTCAAAAAGTAATTCATTGACTGCAAAGCACTCTGAGACTCTGAGCCTATGTGAGTAGTCGGGAGTGAGTGAGCGGGCAGGGAAGTGGAGCTGAGCCCAAGATCAGATCAACCATGATCTTATTGAATGGCGGAGCAGGCTAGAGGGGCCAAATAGCCGACTCCTGCTCCCGTTTCTTATGTTCTTATGAGATATCCTGAGGTTGTGGAAGTTCTTTATTTTCTCTCTCTCTCCCTCTCGCTCTCTGTCTGTACTTTTGCATTTATTTCCAATGCACGTGAAGTTTTGTGTGCATCTTGCATTTTAAGTTACAAATGCCTGTGACAACAAGAAATGTTTTAAGTTCAGAAGCACCCAAGTGAGTTCCACGCCCTGCATCACACCAATTACATGAATTCCTCATTGTTCAGTAGGATGTGTTTACAGAAAATCTCCAGCAATGGCTTCTCTTCCCACTCCTGCATCGTTACCTCTATCCTTGGTCCCCTCTTATTTCTCATCTACATGCTGCCCCTTGGCGATATCATCCGAAAACACAGAGTCAGTTTCCACATGTACTCAGATGACACCCAGCTCTACCCCTCCATCACTTCTGTCGACCCCTGCTTGGTATCTAACTTGTCAGATTGCTTGTCCGACATCCAGTACTGGATGAGCAGAAATTTTCTCCAATTAAATATTGGGAAGACTGAAGCCATTATCTTTGGTCCCCGCCACAAACTGCGTTCCCTAACCACTGACTCCATCCCTCTCCCTAGCATCAATCTGAGGGTGAACAAGACTGTTCGCAACCTAGGTGTCATATTTGACCCTGAAATGAGTTTCCAGCCGCATATCCACGGCATAACTAAAACCGCCTTTTTCCACCTCTGTGACATTGCCCGCCTCCGCCCCTGCCTCAGCTCTTCTACTGCTGAAGCCCTCATTCATGCCTTTGTTGCCTCCAGACCTGACTACTACAACTCACTCCTGGCCAGCCTCCCACATTCCACATTACGTAAACTTGAAGTCATCCAAAACTCAGCAGCCCGTATCCTAACCCGCACCAAGTCACGATGACCCATCACCCCTGTGCTTTCTGACCTACATTGGCTCCCGGTTAAGCAATGCCTCGATATCAAAATTCTCATCCCTGTTTACAAATCACTCCATGGGCTTGCCCCTCACTATCTCTGTAATCTCCTCCAGCCTCACAATCCCACACGATCTCTGCGCTCCTCAAATTCTGGCTTCTTGAACATCCCTCATTATAACTGCTCAACCCTTGGTGGCCGTGCCTTCTGTTGCCTGGGCCCCAAGCTCTGGAACTCCCTGCCTAAACCTCTCCACCTCTCTACCTCTCTTTCCTCCTTTAAGATGCTCGTTAAAACCGACCTCTTTAAACAAGCTTTTGATCATCTGCCTTAGTTTCTTCTGTGGCTCGGTGTCAAATTTATCTGTTTGTCTGCAACACTGTTGTGAAGGGTCTTGGGACGTTTTACTACGTTAAAGGCGCTATATAAATAAAAGTTATTGTTATTAATAAAAAAGTAATTGGAGTTTCTGACTGTGTTGTGTAAGTGGGTAGAATTCAAAAAAGCTCTCTTTTTCTCCGTTAGGAACAGTTAATAAAATTGAAGCAGAAACAGCAACAGCTGTCACAGGTGACGCAGAGGAGTGCCGCCCTCACTGGTGCCGTGCCCAATCTCCCCGTGGCCCGCATTGTAAGTTGTGTCCATATTACAAATTGGCAGACCTGTAGCTTATTGCTCACACAAACCATGGCAGTGCTTATATCATACATCTTCCTGATCAGTCCATTTTCATCAGCGCTTCCACTAACTCAAGTTAAAATGATTTTATATGTCTGTGTGTAAATATGTATGTGATGAGAAATATATCCGGAGTGCATCATCATCATCATAGGCAGTCCCTCGGAATCGAGGAAGACTTGCTTCCACTCTAAAAGCGAGTTCTCAGGTGACTGAACAGTCCAATACGGGAATTGCAGTCTCTGTCATAGGTGGGACAGACAGTGGTTGAAGGAAAGGGAGGGTGGGGAGTCTGGTTTGCCGCACGCTCCTTCCGCTGCCTGCGCTTGGTTTCTGCATGCTCTCGGCAATGAGACTCGAGGTGCTCAGCGCCCTCCCGGATGCTCTTCCTCCACTTAGGGCGGTCTTTGGCCAGGGACCCCCAGGTGTCGGTGGGGATGTCGCATTTTATCAGGGAGGCTTTGAGGGTGTCCTTGAAACGTTTCCTCTGCCCACCTGGGGCTTGCTTGCCGTGTAGGAGTTTCCAGTAGAGCGCTTGCTTTGGGAGTCCGGGCATGCGGACAATGTGGCCCGTCCAACAGAGCTGGTTGAGTGTGGTCAGTGCTCCGATGCTGGGGATGTTGGCCTGATCGAGAACGCTAACGTTGGTGCGTCTGTCCTCCCAGGGGATTTGCAGGATCTTGCGGAGACAGCGTTGGTGGTATTTCTCCAGCGATTTCAGGTGTCTACTGTATATAGTCCAGCGTGCATCACACCTTAAATGTCACATTCGCATTTCACGCTCATTAAAACAGCAACAGGTCGGTAGGTATTGAGGAGGCTGGGAACCTTACCAAGGAGCGAGCAGCAAATGGGGATGATAGTATGAATCGAAAATGGGCAGTCCACAAGCCTGTGAAGTAAATGCCATCCTTTAACCCAGTGCCTTGCTCCCTCTCAGCTGAGGGCTCAGTGCTGGAAATAAGGGCCCGATATTACCAGTGCAGGCTTCTCGGACATCCCCAAACCCTCTACAGTTCAAATGGAAATGGGCGCGCTCACAGCTGGTTGGGATCGGGCTTTGCAAGTTTGCTAATCCTCTCCCGCCCGTAGTGGTGGTGGAGGGGAGGGTGTTAAAATTCCCCCCAAGTTTTAGAATCATAGAAGTTTACAGTACGGAAGGAGGCCATTTCGGCCCATTGTGTCCGTGCTGGCCGACCAAGAGCTCTCCAGACCAATCCCACTTTAAGGCTCTTGGTCCGTAGCCCTGTAGGTTACGGCACTTCAGGTGCACATCCAAGTACTTTTTAAATGTGGTGAGGGTTTTTTCCTCGACCACCCTTTCAGGCAGCGAGTTCCAGACCCCTACTGGGTGAAGAAATTTCCTCTCCAAACCTCCCCCAATTACTTTAAATCTATGTCCTCTAGTTGTTGACCCCTCTGCCAAGGGAAACAGGTCCTTCCTATCCACTCTCTCCAGGCCCCTCATAATTTTATACACCTCAATCGGGTCTCCCCTTAGCCTCCTCTGTTCCAAAGAAAACAGGTCCAGCATCTTCAATCTTTCCTCATAGCCAAAATTCTCTAGTCCAGGCAACATTCTTGTAAATCTCCTCTGCACCCTTTCCAATGCAATCACATCTTTCCTGTAATGTGGTAGCCAGAACTGCATGCAGTACTGCAGCTGTGGCCTAACCAGTGTTTAATACAGTTCAAGCATGACTACTTGCTCTTGTATTCCATGCCTCGACTAATAAAAACAAGTATTCCATATGCCTTCTTAACCACCTTATCTACCTGGCGTGCTACCTTCAGGGATCTGTGGACATGCACTCCCAAAACCCTTTGTTCCTCTACACTTTTTAGTGTCTTACCATTTAATGTGTATTCCCTTGCCTAGTTAGACCTCCCCAGATGCATTACTTCACACTTATACATTTGCCACTGTTCAGCCCACCTGACCAGTACATTGATATCTTCCTGCAGTCCACAGCTTTCTTCTTCAATATCAACCACACAGCCCATTTTAGTTTAATCTGCAAACTTCTTAATCATACTCCTGACATTCAAGTCCAAGTCATTGATATATACCACAAAAACAAGGGACGTAGTACTGAGCCCTGTGGAACCCCAATGGATACAGCCTTCCGTCATAAAAACACCCATCGACCATTACCCTTTGCTTCCTGCCTCTGAGCCAATTTTGGATCGAACTTGCCACTTTGCCCTGGATCCCATGGACTATTACTTTTGTGACCAGTGTGCAATGTGGGACCTTATCAAAAGCTTGCTACAATCCATATACACTACATCATACGCTTTGTCTTCATCGACCCTCCTGGTTACCTCCTCGAAAAATTCAATCAAGTTAGTCAGACACGACCTTCCCTTAACAAATCCGTGCTCACTGTCCTTCCACCTGCCCCTCTTCATTCCCCAAAACCAAGTCCAGAATCGCCCCCTCCCTTGTTGGGCTTGTTACATACTCTGGACTGACTAAAGAAGTTCTCCTGAATGCATTCTAGGAATTCCGCACCCTCTGTACCATTCATTTACACTTTTTTTCCCAGTTAATATTCGGGTAGTTGAAATCCCCCACTATTGCAGCTCTATAATTGTTGCACTTCGCAGCAATTTGCCCACAAATTTATTCTTCTATCTCCCTCTGACTGTTTGGGGGTCTAGAGTACACTCCCAGTAGTGTGATCGACCCATTTTTGTTCTTCAATTCAACACATATGGCCTTGTTTGATGACCCATCTAACATATCATCCCTCCTCACAGCTGTAATTGTTTCTTTAATACCCCCCGTCCTTTTTTACCCCCCCCCCCTCTCTATCCCGTCTGAAAACCCTGTAACCAGGAATGTTGAGCTGCCATACCTGCCCTTATTTCAGCCATGTCTCAGTAATAGCTATAATATCGTACTCCCAAGTGTCTGTCTGTGCTCTCAGCTCATCTGCCTTATTTCCTATACTCCTTGCCTTGAAGTATACACCATTTAGTATTGCCAAACTCCCCTGTTGTCTATTTTCCAGCCCATGTTTCCTCTGTCTTCCAAATTCACTTTCTACTTTCTGCTGCCGACTTCCAGCTTTGCTTCTCTCCCCACTGAACTATTCTCTGGCTCCCATCCCCCTGCCAAGCTAACTTCTAGCCTCTCCAACAGCACCAGCAAACCCTCCTGTGAGGATACTGCTCCCAACTCTTGAGGTGCAACCTGTCCGGCTTGTACAGGTCCCACCTCCCCCAGAAACGGTCCCAATGCCTCAGGAATCTAAAGCCCTCCCACCTGCACCAACTCTCCAGCCATGCATTCATCTTCTCGATCCTTTCTGACATGAAAGTTAACAAGTTTCACAAGAAAGGATTAAATTACCTGCAGAGTGACTGCTGTGGCTCAGTAGGTAGCAGTTTCACCTCAGTCAGAGGTTGTGGGTTCAAGCCCCACTCCAGAGACTTGAGCCCATAATCTAGGCTGACACTCTAATGTAGTACTGAAGGAGTGCTGCACTGTCGGAGATGCCGTCCTTCAGATGAGACGTTAAACCGAGGCCCCGTCTGCTCTCAGGT
Source organism: Pristiophorus japonicus (assembly GCF_044704955.1). Lineage (NCBI taxonomy): Eukaryota > Metazoa > Chordata > Chondrichthyes > Pristiophoridae > Pristiophorus > Pristiophorus japonicus. The sequence continues at coordinate 237,261,086 of NC_091984.1, read as the reverse complement.
GGACGTAAAAGATCCCGCAACATTATTTTGAAGAAGAGCAGGGGAGCTATCCCCGGTGTCCTGGCCAATATTTATCCCTCAATCAAGATAACAAAAACAAATTATCCGGTTATTATCACAATGCTGTTTGTGGGAGCTTGCTGTGTGCTATTGGCTGCCGCATTTCCTACATTACAACAGTGACTGCACTTCAAAAAGTACTTCATTGGCTGTAAAGCCTTTGAGACGTCCAGTGATCGTAAAAGGCGCTATATAAATGCAAGTCTTTTACACGGCTATCTTTTCCACATTAAGGCGACCACCCGTCTGGGTCCAATAACTTTTCAAAATCCTTTCATCCACCACCATTGTCCGGGACTAAGCGTGCGGCTTGCTTTTAACAACACGTTCTACTGATCTAATAAATGTCAAAAATTACATCATTCACAACAAGTTAATGATTTTATGTTTGGTTTGAATCATCGTCTGTGCCCTTTGAGGAATCTGTCCTGCTTTTGTTAAAGTAAACGGTAATGCGTTCGGGGAGCTTGTTATTTTCCTTTTATTATTCTCTCTCGGGTATATGATAACATTTATCAAATATGTGGTAACACGGCCATTGTCAACACAGTCACTAGGGTGTAGGAGAGCATGGGCATTACACTAAACATCCGTAAGACAAAGGTCCTCTACTAACCTAATCCTGCCACACAGCACTGCCCCACGATTAGCAACATCCACGACGTGGCCTTGGACAACGTGGACCATTTTCCATACCTCGGGAGCCTACTGTCAGCAAGAGCAGACATTGACGACGAGGTCCAACACCGCCTTCAGTGCGCCAGCGCAGCCTTCGGTCGCCTGAGGAAGCGAGTGTTTGAAGACCAGGACCTCAAACCCGGCACCAAGCTCATGGTCTACAGAGCAGTGGTGATGCCCGCCCTCCTGTATGGCTCAGAGACATGGACTATATACAACAGATACCTCAAAGCGCTGGAGAAGTACCACCAGCGCTGTTTCCACAAGATCCTGCAAATCCATTGACAGGACAGACGCACTAACGTCCGTGTTCTCGCTCAGGCCAACATCCCCAGCATCAAAGCACTGACCATGCTCGACCAGCTCCGTTGGGCGGGCCACATCGTCTACATGCCTGACACAAGACTCCCAAAACAAGCGCTCTACTCGGAGCTCCAACACTTCAAGCGAGCCCCAGGTAGGTAGAGGAAATGCTTTAAGGACCCCCTCAAAGCCTCCTTGATAAAGTGCAACATCCCCACCGACACCGGGAGTCCCTGGTCCAATACCGCCTAAAGTGGAGGAAGTGCATCCGGGAGGGCACTGAGCACCTCTAGTCCCAAAGCCAAGAACATGCAGAAACCAAGCGCAGGCAGCGGAAGGAGCGTCGGTCAAACCAGACTCCCCACCCACCCTTTCCTTCAACAACTGTCTGCCCTCCATGCGACAGAGACTATAATTCTCGTATAGGACTGTACAGTCACCTGAGAACTCACTTTTAGAGTGGAAGCAAGTCTTCCTCGACTCCAAGGGACTGCCTGTAATGATGATGATGATGGTAACATGGAATATTAGTGATATACCATTCCAAAGCTGAGAGAATCCCCTGGTTAAATCAAGTAAAGTAAATCCCAATATCACTGTCAAAATCAGAGTGTACAATATTATTGCTTGTGAAATCGCACAGGATGCGATTAGGTAGCAAGGATGTAAACTTAAATTTAAAATAATAGGAATATAGAGTGGGTGACAAGAGAAAGAGGGGGAAAAATATAAATTGATGACATTTCAAGTTATTATATAGGTAATTTTGTAATACCGGGTTCATATCGTATTGAGTGTTTATATAAGTTTCATTAATAGGTTCCTCTTACAGTATTAAGCTACTTCGGACTTGTGTTTGATCAGCCATGATCTCATTGACTGGCGGAGCAGGCTCGAAGGGCTGAATTGTCTCCTCTTGCTCCTAGTTCTTATGTTCTTAGTCTTCAGGATCATAGACTGTGAGCTGAAACCTTAAAAAACTAGAACAGCGAGGACAATTTCACAGGAGCCTTATCCACAGGGTTAATGTTACCATTGTGGCTGTATTTGTTTAAAATTATGCTCATTATATGCAGTGTGATGCTATCCATCCCTTGGTGTCAGTGAAGAGTGCTTGGCTTTTATTTGTAAAATGTTTCTATATGTTGTTTTGTTGTTTTCCCAAGGCCAGGGTTTCAACGTCACAGCTTCAAGCCTCGGGGCAGATTCAGACGCAGCCAGCTCAGACTGCCCAAGTTACTCTCACGAAACCACCGGTTGTGTCTGTCCCCACCGCGGTGGTGTCCTCGGGCGTGACGACACTCCCCGTGACTGTCGCTGGAATTAGCGTGGCAATCGGTCAGCCCCAGAAAGGATCAGCAGGTAATTGAGAAACAAATCCCTGTGAATTGAAAGCCATTTCAACTTGTTTCATGAACAGTAGTGTTCGATTGTTTAGATTGTCTCTGGTAGAAATCTGGAATTCTCTTTCCACCAGAAGGCTGTGGATGCTGGGGGATAATTGGAGCTGCCAGGACTGAGATGGAATGGGTTTTGTTGGGTAAGGGAATCGAGGTACATGAAGCCAAGGCAGGTAGATGGGTTTGAGGCACAGATCAGCCATAATCTAATTGAATGGCGGAGCAGACCCGAGGGGCTGAATGGCCTCATCCTGTTCCTATGTTATGCCATAAGAACATAAGAAATAGGAACAGGAGTAGGCCTTTTGTCCTGTCGAGCCTGCTCTGTCATTCAGTGAGATCATGGCTGATCTTTTCCCTCAACTCCACTTTTCTGCACTGTCCCCATATCCCTTAATATCCAAATATCTATCGATCACTGACTTGAATATACTCAAAGACTCAGCCTCCACAGCCCTCTGGGGTAGAGAATTCCAGAGATTCAACACCTTCTGAGTGAATAGTTTCTTCTCATCTCAGTCCTAAATGGCTGACCCCTTATAACATAAGAACATAAGAAATAGGAGCAGGAGTAGGCCATATGGCCCCTCGAGCCTGCTCTGTCATTCAATAAGATCATGGCTGCTGATCCGATCATGGACACAGGTCCACTTCCCCGCCCGCTCCCCATAACCCCTTATTCTCTTATCGGTTAAGAAACTGTCTATTTCTGTCTTAAATGTATTCAGTGTCCCAGCTTCCACAGCTCTCTGAGGCAGCGAATTCCACAGATTTACAACCCTCAGAGAAGAAATTCCTCCTCATCTCAGTTTTAAATGGGCAGCCCCTTATTCTAAGATTATGCTCCCTAGTTCTAGTCTCCCCGATCAGTGGAAACATCCTCTCTGCATCCACCTTGTCAAGCCCCCTCATAATCTTATACATTTCGATAAGATCACCTCTCATTCTTCTGAATTCCAATGAGTAGAGGCCCAACCTCCTCAACCTTTCCTCATAAGTCAACCCCCTCATCTCCGGAATCAGCCTTGTGAACCTTCTCTGAACTGCCTCCAAAGCAAGTATATCCTTTGGTAAATATGGAAACCAAAACTGCACGCAGTATTTCAGGTGTGGCCTCACCAATACCCTGTACAACTGTCGCAAGACTGCCCTGCTTTTATACTCCATCCCCTTTGCAATAAAGGCCAAGATTCCATTGGCCTTCCTGATCACCTGCTGTACCTGCATACTATCCTTTTGTGTTTCATGCACAAGTACCCCCAGGTCCCGCTGTACTGCAGCACTTTGCAATCTTTCTCCATCTAAATAATAACTTGCTCTTTGATTTTTTTTTCTGCCAAAGTGCATGACCTCACACTTTCCAACATTATACTCCATCTGTCAAATTTTTGCCCACTCACTTAGCCTGTCCATGTCGTTTTGCAGGGTTTTTGTGTCCTCCTCACACATTGTTTTCCTCCCATCTTTGTATCGTCAGCAAACTTGGCTACATTACACTCAGTCCCTTCTTCCAAGTCGTTAATATAGATTGTAAATAGTTGGGGTCCCAGCACTGATCCCTGCGGCATCCCACTAGTTACTGGTTGCCAACCAGAGAATGAACCATTTATCCCGACTCTCTGTTCTCTGTTAGTTAACCAATCCTCTATCCATGCTAATATATTACCCCCAACCTCGTGAACTTTTATCTTGTGCAGTAACCTTTTATGAGGCACCTTGTCAAATGCCTTCTGGAAATCCAAATACACCACATCCACTGGTTCCCCTTTATCCACCCTGTTCGTTACATCCTCAAAATTCCAGCAAATTTGTCAAACATGACTTCCCCTTCATAAATCCATGCTGACTCTGCCTGACCAATTCTATGTTTGTGCCAATGAATAGCAAAAAGCATGTGGTGGTCCTCTTGGATCACTTCAGTTGGAATCGAATGAACATTTTACTGGTAGCAATCCCGCTGCCGTGCGGGAAGGTGCAGGGTTTGAACCCTGCTCCTCCTCTTGTAGGTCCCCCCAGGTCACGCATTACTCTCCAATGCTGTGGTTACTCTCTGCTCCCGCGTGGCTCAGTGGTGGCCAGCCCCTACCTCCTAAATAACAGAGACCCCCTAGCACCCCTCACCATGGCTGGCAAACGTCGAACCCACCCTCACTGCTCCGGTGCTGCCAAACCCTCCCCGGTGCCGCAGCTCCCTGCGCACCACCCCCCCCCCCCTCTCCCCCGCCCCCATCACATCGCTGTCACGCTCCAGCCCCTAAACTCCCAACACACTCTTCTGGAGCTGGTAAACCTCAATTCCCACTGCATTCAAACGCCCGTTCTGTTTCCCCCTCCCCGCGCAGTACTGACAGATACCACGTCCGAACCTCCTCCACCCCAGATCTGGGGCAGCTGTGGTTCCAAGCCTCCTTCCTTAGCCGCAGAGGACGGGCATTCTAGGCTTGTGCAATAAATGCTGGCGTTGCCAGCGATGGTCACATCCCGTGAATGCATTGTTTTTTAAACCTTTAGCCGTTCAGACCCCCGCCCCTCAGGAGTATCTCGTACACCCCTCCTAGCCTTAGACTCCAGACCCCACGTACTCTCACCAGCTGTCTATATTTAAGGAATTGTCATTGTGAACAGTTGTTATCGCCACCACCTCCTGCATCACCCTGACTTCTAACCCAGCACTTTTTGCCTTAGTGTGTGTCCTAGGTGTAATGTATTTGCTTCATGGAATCTTCGCCGAAGAATTCATAGCAACACATTGGTATTAAGAACTAGTTAGTTTATTAACAAAGGTTTAACAATCACACTACACGTTACTGATTCATCCACTCCTCTCACAACTGCATACGTCATCGTGGATGACCTCGACCCAACAGACTGGGGTTTTATTGAGTCTTGTCAACATCACGTGACTGCCTAAGCCACTCACAATGCAACAGCTCTACAAACTTGTGAGCATGCTCACAGATGCATACATTATGTGAGAGAAATTGATAGTTGGAGGCAATAACCCGTTATTTTTATGAAAATGAATAAGAACTAAATGATTTTGTGTTGTCAATTGAAGTAAGTGTCATTTCAGGACTGCATATGTCCCTGTATCTAACCCGGTCTCTTGACTCTCTGCAGGAGGGCAAACAGTGGTGAAAACTGCCATACCACCGCACTTCTCTCAAATGCAAGTGCAGCAACTTCTGAAACTCAAGCAGCAGCAGCAGAAAGCAGGCCAGTCCCAGGTGACACAGGGACAAACGGTGCAGGCTGCAGCAATCACTGCGCAGCAGAAGGTATGAATGATCCTCCAGCCTTTAGCACCTTCACTGGATGTTCTTCAATTGTTACTGGGGGTAGGAGAAGGACCTGGATTTACATAGCGACTTTCCCGACCACCGGACGTCTCAAAGCGCTTTACAGCCAATGAAGTACTTTTGGAGTGTAGTCACTGTTGTAATGTGGGAAACGCGGCAGCCAATTTGCGCACAGCAAGCTCCCACACACAGCAATGTGATAATGACCCAGATAATCTTCTTTTTTGTTACTTTGATTGAGGGATAAATATTGGAGATAACTCCCCTTTATTTAAAATAATGCTATGGGATCTTTTATGTCCACCTGAGAGAGCAGACAGAGCCTCGCTTTAACGTCTCATCCGAAAGGCGGCATCTCCGCCAGTGCAGCGCTCACTCAGCACTGCACTGGGAGTGTTGGCCTAGATTTTTTTTTTTTTGAGTTCCTGGAGTGGGACTTGAACTCACAACCTTCTGACTCAGAGTCGTGAGTGCTGCCCACTGAGCCACGGCTGACACGGGAGGACAAGAAGCCCTTACAGCTTCTGGTCATTTACTTTCTTTTCTCTTTTCCTCCATGCATGTCTGCTGGTGACACAAGTAGGAGACCCGATGTTGATAGCTCATCGAGCTTAGCTCTGAGCGGGGATGTCCCACAGCAGAGGGGTCAATAACCAGGGGGCGTAGGTTTCAAGTAGTTGGTAGAAGGAGTAGAGAGGAGTTGTGGATAACCTTTTTCACCACAGAGGGTGGTGGGGGCCTGGAACTCACTGCCTGAAGGGGTGGTAGAGGCAGAAACCTTCACCACATTTAAAAAGTACCTGGATATGCACTTGAAGTGTCGTAGCCCTGCAGGAAAGTGGGATTAGGCTGGGTAGCTCTTGGTCGGCCGGCGCGGACATGATGGGCCGAATGGCCTACTTCCGTGCTGTAAATTTCGATGATTCTACATTCCACCCTTAGTCTTTGCTGAGAGTTAGCTAGTCTCAATAACAACAACTTGTATTTATATAGCGCCTTTAACATAGTGAAACCTCCCAAGGCGCTTCACAGGAGTGTTGAGATGAACAATTTGACACCGAGCCACATAAGTAGAAATTATCGCAGGTGACCAAGAGATTGGTCAAAGAGGTAGGTTTTAAGGAGCGTCTTAAAGGAGGAAAGAGAGGTAGAGAGGCGGAGAGGTTTTAGGGAGGGAGTTCCAGAGCTTGGGGCCCGGGCAACAGAAGGCACGGCCACCGATGGTGGAGCGATTATAATCAGGGATGCTCAGGAGGGCAGAATTAGAGGAGTGTAGACATCTCGGGGGGTGGGGTTGTGGGGCCGGAGGAGATTACAGAGATGGGGAGTGGCGAGGGCCATGGAGGGATTTGAAAATAAGGATGAGAAATGTGAAATCTCAGCTGAAGTGAGTGAGGGAGGTAGGGAGGGAGGAGAGCATCGGCTGGCGCTCCTGGTCCTGAAGGCTATCCAGTGACACCTGTGGGGATGAGGCTGGAGCACCATGTCCTGGGGGTGGCCAGCAGACACTCACTGTTGAGGCGAGTGCACAATAATGGCCACTCGGAGCTAGCGGTGAGGGGGTGGGGGTTGTGTGGCTACCTGAAAAATCAGCGAGGAAAAGAGAGGTCCACTTCACTAAAACACGAGCAAAAATACTGCGGATGCTGGAAAACTGACATCAAAAGAGAAAATGCTGGAAACACTCAGCCAATCAGTGAGCATCTGTGGTGAGAGAAGCAGTGTTAATGTTTTGGGTCGATGATCCTTCTACTCTGAGTCTGTGTCTCTCCACAGATGCTGCCTGGCCTGCTGAGTGTTTGCAGCATTTTCTATTTTTATTCCACTTTACGCTGCTGTAGGTGAAGATTAGAGTATGTCCGGGAGTTTGTGGGGGGGGGGCTTCTTGCAGACGGGTCACTAGACATAATTTCCCCCATTTTGTTTTTGTTGTGGATTGGACTTGTGGAAGACTAGAGCTGTATCTTATTCTGCACCAACCTTTAACTGACGGAATCGGCGGAGCTGAGGCTGGGCCTAGGGCTGCAGAAGGGTGTGTAGAGGTGCGCGGGGCGGGGTAACGATTGCCTTCTGATGCGTGTCTGTGATTTGCATCCCGCTTCAGATAACGCAGCAGGTCACGGTGCAGTCACAACAACAGCAGCAACAGAAAGTCACTTATACCACCACCCAGCTCCAATCGGGAATGAAGCCACAGTTCCTGAGTGCTCAGAAGCAGACAGGAACACAACAGATGCAGGCACAAATTCAGGTAAATAATGCCAATGTTACGGTGGTGTATTGGTTCTGTTACTGGACTAATAATCCAACTTGAGAATTTAAATCATCTGAAAATGTAAAGATGCGAACAGTAAAAATGACTGAAGCGGTTGGATTGTTGTTTAAAAAAAAAAACCTTGGTTTTACCCATTCCCTTTAAAAGAAAGTTTTGAATTTATATAGAGCCTTTCATGACTACTGGATGTCTCAAAGCACTTTAAAGCCAATTAAGTACTTTTGGAGTGTAGTCACTGTTGTAATATAGGAAATGCGGCAGCCAATCTGCGCACAGCAAGCTCCCACAAACAGCAATGTGATAACGACCAGATAATCTGTTTGTGATGTTGATTGAGGGATAAATATTGGCCCCAGGACACCAGGGAGAACTCCCCTGCTCTTCTTCGAAATAGTGCCATGCGATCTCTTACATCCACCTGAGAGAGCAGACGGGGCCTCGGTTTAACGTCACATCTGAAAGACTGCCCCTCCGACAGTGCAGCGCTCCCTCAGTACTGCCCCTCCGACAGTGCAGCACTCCCTCAGTACTGCCCCTCCGACAGTGCAGCGCTCCCTCAGTACTGCCCCTCCGACAGTGCAGCGCTCCCTCAGTACTGCCCCTCCGACAGTGCAGCACTCCCTCAGTACTGCCCCTCCGACAGTGCAGCGCTCCCTCAGTACTGCCCCTCCGACAGTGCAGCGCTCCCTCAGTACTGCCCCTCCGACAGTGCAGCACTCCCTCAGTACTGCCCCTCCGACAGTGCAGCGCTCCGTCAGTACTGCCCCTCCGACAGTGCAGTGCTCCCTCAGTACTGCACTGGGAGTGTCGGCCTACATTTATGTGCTCAAGTCCCTGGAGTGTGACTTGAACCCACAACCTTCTGACTCAGAGGTGAACGTGCTGCCCGCTGAGCAATGGCTGACTTTAGAGAAGGAAACCTGCTGTCCTTACCCGGTCTGGACCTATATGTGACTCCAGTCCCGCACCTGCCCGCTGAAGTGACCTAGTAAGTCGCTCAGTTGTATCAAACTGCTATGGTTCAGTACATAGGCCATTGCCACCTTCTCGGGGCAACTAGGGATGGGCAATAATCGCTAGACATGCCCACATCCCAAGAATGATTTTTTAAAAATGTTTTGATGGCCGTCTCTGGGAGGGTTATAATTCTGTCCCTTTTACCTTTACAAGAAGCAGTTGATTATGATTCAGTGTATTTGAATACCTGAATCTCTGGCAATAGTGCTGAGAGCCTGTAACACGCGCCTGGGGTCCCAGTAGATTGAGCCACATCTTGCTGCTCACTTTATTGCGACCTGTAATGTATGCACAGGCTTGTAGAACAAAATAGTTGTAGAGCTGTTGCACTGTGAGTGGCTTAGCCACTCAAGACTCAATAAAACCCTAGTCAGTTGGGTCTCGGTCATCCACGATGAGCTATGCAGTTGTGAGTCTGATGGATGAACTGGTAATGTGTCGTATGATTGTTAAAGCTTTGTTAATAAACCAACTAGTTCTTAATAGCAATGTGTTGGTACGAATTCTTAAGCAAAGAACCCATGTAGCAAATACATTACATGGTCCACCTTTGTGTTGCAAAAATAAATGAAATACTCTTGAAACATGTGTTCTCGTATTACGAACGGAGGCCAGTACACTAAATTACTGTCCTGACGCTGATTTGTTTTGTGAAAACATGAATATTATCTTAACAGGATTCTTCATCTTCAGCTGATACCTCGGGCGTGTTCATCGCACGGTTGTTAAGTAAACAAAGTGGCTTTAATAGATTAGTAAGTTGAAAATCATTATTAATTTACTCTAAAGTTTGCAAACTTTAGTTTTCAGGTGATTGACGGGACGACTGTGTTCTGTAACCGGAGTTTGCACTTCTCACCTGTACTTCACATTCACAAACGCACACTGAACCTGATAAAGTGATGCTCTCTAGTATCACTGATCGCTTTAACAGCCCATTTACATTACATCGATACAAGGCGGGTTTGTTTCATGCTGATGCTAGCGATTCGTGGTTTTGATCTGGAGTCTTACTTTGCTTCTTTCCAGAGTCCGGTTGGACTCTCGATCTACACAACAATGTTCTGCCCAACTCTTACCATTTCCTCTCTTTCTCGTTGCCCCCTTAAAAGCACAAATGTAATTTGTTAACATTACTCCTGTTTTCTTTTTACAATTTTACACTCCTCTATTGACTGCAGAAGAAATAATTCTTTAACGTACCTGAAATCATGCATGCTTCGAAACCGTAAAGGATGAAAAGGTTGAAATAAACTGCTGTTGTTCAATAGGTTACAAAACTTCCTCAAATGGTTCAACAGCAAGCAACGGTGGGGAGTATCCAGCAGATGGGAGCGACAGCCCAGCAGGTACCCTTCCCCTCCTCCTGCGTATCTACTCGCTCTGCACGGATGAAGCTATCCGATGTTTCATATCTTCTGTCTGCTGCTACATTTCCACGGTGTACAAGAAGTCGTCTGCCGTTGTTCCCTCCATCCGTTTCCCCTCCTGCCTGCATTTGCCTCACGCTTCCCGTTCTGATTACCTGCCACACGCTTCTCCTTCCGCTCCTCTGCTTCCCGCAATGTGCAGACCCTGTTTCGCGACGGGTTGAGGAAGGGAATGTCGAGAAAAGCAGTAAAGGCCCAGACTTGATTCTCGATCATTCAATGATGCAGCTCGGAAGGGAGGCCATTCGGCCCATCGCGTCTGTGCTGGCTCTGTGACAGAGCGATCCAATCAGTCCCGCTCTTTCCCGGATTTTTTCCTTTTCAAATATTTCTCCAATTCCGTTTGAAAGTTACTATTGAATCTGCTCCTACCGCTCCCTCAGGCAGCACGTTCCCGATCACAACAACTCGCTGCGTAAGCACATTCTCCTCATCGCCCTCTCTGGTTCTTTTGCCAATCGCCTTAAATCTGTGTCCTATGGTTACCGTCTCTTCTGCCAGTCTCTCCTCATTTACTCTTGTCAAAACCCTTCATGATTTTGAACACCTTGATCAAATCTCCTCTTGACTTTCTCCACTCTAAAGAGAATGGCCCCAGTCTCCTCTGCACCCTCTCCCAAGATCTTGACATCCTTCCTAACGTGTGGTGCCCAGAATTGGCCACAGTACTCCAGCTGGGATGTGCCTGGGCCCCACTGTTCGACTGGGCTGGCTATGTGGGGATGACGGGTGGCAACCCATGTCTCCTTGTTCTGGATTGTGACCCTCAGCGGAACGTTAGTGGGCAACGTCTCCGTGCATAAACCAAATGTACAGCACAGAAACAAAAGGTCCATTCCACTACCCCATCTCACCCTATCAACATATCCTTCTATTCCTTTCTCCCTCATGTGAAGCGCTTTGAGACCTCCTGGTGTCATGAACGGTGCTATATAATTGCAAGTTCTTTCTTAACGTAACCCTCTATTCCCTTCTCCCTCGTGTGTTTATCCAGCTTCCCCTTAAATGCATCGATACTATTCACCTCAACCCCTCCCTGTGGCAGCGAGTTCCACATTCTCACCGCTCTCTGGGTAAAGAAGTTTCTCCTGAATTCCCCGTTGGATTTATTAGTGACTATCTTATATTTATGGCCGCTAGTTTGGGACTCTTCTCTGTGTCTACCCTATTGAAGCCTTTCATAATTTTAAAGACCTGTATCAGGTTACCCCTCGGCCTTCTCTTTTCTCGAGAAAAGAGGCCCAGCTTATTCAGTCTTTCGTGATGGTTATAACCTCTCAGTTCTGGTATCTTTCTAGTAAATCTTTTTTTGCACTTTCTCCAGTGCCTCTAATATCCTTTTATATAATATGGAGACCAGAACTGTTCACAGTACAGGTACTCCAAGCATGGTCTAACCAAGTCTAACATAACTTGCTGCAATTGTTTGGAAATTTTAATCTTGACCAGCATCTCCTTTTTGTGCTGCGGATCGTTGATTCTCTGGTCATTTGCTGACTTAGATAAAATACCGAACACTGGACACCTAACTCTTCAAATCTATCCAGATTAAACTCTCAGTCTATAAAGAATAAACCAATCTAGAGAAGCACCACTACAAATGCAAAATGCTACGGATGCTGGAAATCTGAAATTCAAAACAGAAAATGCCGGAAAACCTCAACCACAATGTACCCTCTAATTTTTTCCCCCGTTCCTGTAACTGGCTGCGTGGCCCATTCACGTTTCCCCGCACGCGCAGTTTCTTCCATTGGAGAGCTGGTGAGCGGCCTGCACGGGACTTCCAGCTCAGCGGGCCGGGCAGCATCTGTGGAGAGAGAAGCAAAGTTAACGTTTCAGGTCGATGACAAACGGCAGCAGGGCTAATTGTGCAGCTATATTTGCTGCCAGTTAGCCCTTCTCATTCAGTTTTCCTGCTCTGCTTAGGGTGAGGACAGTCTGAAATTTAAATTTGATTTGCAAAAACTTGAATTTATGTAGTTTTGCATAGTATATACAGCACAGAAACAGGCCATTTGGCCCATCGGGTCCATGCCGTTGTTTATGCTCCACACACGCTTGCTGTGCACCAGTATTTTGTGTCTGTCAAATTAGCAGAATTTGATCCAATCAGTTGACAGCTGATCAGTAAACGACCTCCATTTTTTTTTTTGATTGCCAAATCTAAACTGTAATGTTGAGCATCAGTATTACAGTCATTTGCCTCCTTCAGTATCTCGGGTAAATAATTAGTATTATCTCCGCTTGGCTCAGAGGGTAGCACTCTGAGTCAGAAGGCCCAGTATTCAAGCCCCACTCAAGAACTTGAGCATATATTTTAGGCTGACATTTCAGTGCAGTACTGGGGGAGTGCTGCACTGTCAGAGATGCTGTCTTTCAGCTGAAGCGTTCAACCGAGGCCCCGTGTACCTGCTTGGGTGGGCACAAAACGATAAGGGAGTCGAGGGTTATAAGAACATAACATAAGAACATAAGAATTAGGAACAGGAGTAGGCCATCTAGCCCCTCGAGCCTGTTCCGCCATTCAACAAGATCATGGCTGATCTGGCCGTGGACTCAACTCCACTTACCCGCCCGCTCCCCGTAACCCTTAATTCCCTTATTGGTTAAAAACCTATCTATCTGTGACTTGAATACATTCTATGAGCTAGCCTCAACTGCTTCCTTGGGCAGAGAATTCCACAGATTCACAACCCTCTGGGAGAAGAAATTCCTTCTCAACTCGGTTTTAAATTGGCTCCCCCTTATTTTGAGGCTGTGTCCCCTAGTTCTAGTCTCCCCTACCAGTGGAAACAACCTCTCTGCCTCTATCTTGTCTATCCCTTTCATTATTTTAAATGTTTCTATAAGATCACCCCTCATCCTTCTGAACTCCCAACGAGTAAAGACCCAGTCTACTCAATCTATCATCATAAGGACACCCAGGGACCCAGGAAATGGAGTTGAGGCCAAAATCAGATCGGCCATGATTATATTGAATGGTGGAGCAGGCTCGAGGGGCCAGGTGGCCTACTCCTGCTCCGATTTCTTATGCTCTTAAAAGATCGTGTGGCGCTACTGTGCAGGGGAGTTCTCCTCGGTGTCCTGGCCGACACTTACACCTCGCCCAATATCATTAAAATAGAATATCATGTCATTTATCTCATTGTGTTCGTGGGAGCTTGCTGTGCACAAATTGGCTGAGCTTTTGTCTACAATTCAACACTGAGCATACATCGAAGGTAGTTTGTTGGCTGTAAGGTGCTTGTGGAACAGCCCGGGGACGTGAAAGGTGCTACATAAATGGAAGTTATTGTCTAAATGAGCCTCTTTTTAATCTCTCTCTCTCTCTCTCTCTCTCTCTCTCTCTCTTTATTTTTGTAGGTCCAGGCACAGCCACAGACATTGACGCTGTCCCAGGCAGCTGCAGGCCAGCAGGTCCAGGTGATTCCCACCACTGCCACTGCTCAGGTGGTGCAGCAGCAACTGATTCAGCAGCAAGTGGTGACAGCGGTCTCCCCTCAGATCCAGAGCCCAACCCCCCAGAGCCCACCGCAGCCAGCCACGAGCTGTGACACGCAGGGACAGCCAGCGAAAGTGCAGGTGCGAACTGCCCCTACTGTCAGGCTGAAAGCCCCGGCCAAACCCAACTGAGCTTAGCTGAGCGAAGCCAGGAAGCCCACCACGAAAGAATGTGCTTGCAGCATTAGCTGGACTGTGCTAAGAACAAGTTTGTTTTGACTCCGTTGTGTAATAGCCAATGTATAGAAAAAGCTGACGTCACACACTTCACCAATATCATTTAATGTTGAATCTTGGGTGTTAATGTAACATGTTGATGCACAGCAGAAACTCTGTAAATCTTTTTAAAAAGATGATCCTAAGGTTTAACCTCGGTCGTCTTGTACATAGTAATTTCTCCCTGGCACATTTTTAATGTGCCCCTGTATTTGTTAATTTCAGAAAGTGGATGTTCTTGGCATGTGTTCAGTATTTGTAAATCCATAACGTAGTTGGATGAATGTTGAGTACTCAACTGTAGTATTTTTTTTTCATTACGTGAAAGTTGGAAAGAAGCCTACAGCAACGAACTTCAGAATAAGTTGCATTTGACATTCCTTATCTCGAGAAAGACACGGATGTTTATTAACAAACTTTTGATACCAGGTTTTGTATTTTTGTTAATTCTTTTCATTGCGCATTCATGGTCCAGGATTTGTTTTAAAGTGATGTTTATTTTTATTCTGTATGTCTATGCACATTAAAAATGCAATCTATGCTACAAAGTTATTTCCTCTAGTCTTAGTGTACATGTTGTACAGTATTTGTTATGGTTTTGCATAGCACCGTGTTATAATCATCCTTGACCCTATCCTTGAAAGTGATTATATATATCCTACTGTGATCGGCAAAGAAAAACTGATTAAGAATAGAATTGTATATAAACTTTTTGTTGGGTCACTCAGTGGCATTACCTTTAATCTTTTCCTTTGTTGAACCAGATGTAGATTTTTTTTTTTAAAATAGTCGTATTTTTGTTACATGCGGTAAACTTGGTGAAGGGTGACGGAGAAAGTTTCAGTGACGGCCCAACATAACTGAGACCAAAGGGAACGAGTTTTAAGTTTTCAGCAAAGGTGACCGGACTGTTGATTTCCAATAATACTGTTTGAAATTACTGTTACTGTCAAAATATACCATATTGTTAGTTGTATCCATAAACCACTGCTACTACATTGTAATAAATTAACATATTTGTAAATGCATTACACCCGTTCTTGATAACTCATTTGAAGAATATTTTTTGCAATTGTATTTTACTTTTGAGAGTAATATGCTGGATTTCCGAGGTTTGCAGAAAGGTGGCCTTTTCAGATGTCCATAAGACCCCTTCCCATCCTGTAATATTCCTAAATCAACAACAGCAACTTGCATTTATATAGCGCCTTTAACGTGGTAAAACATTCCAAGGCGCTTCACAGGAGTGTTATCAAACGAAGTTTGACATCGACCCACCTGGGACAGGTGGGAGGTAGCTTTCAAGGAGCGTCGTAAAAGGAGGAAAAAGAGGCGGAGAGGTTTAGGGAGGGAGTTCCTGAACTTAGGGCCGAGGTAGCTGGAGGCACGGCCACCAATGGTAGAGCGAAAATAATCTGGGATGCGCAAGAGGCCAGAATTGGAGGAGCGCAGAGATCTCGGAAGGGTAATGGGGCTTTAGGAGATTACAGAAATGGGGAAGGATGAGGCCATGAAGGGAATTGAACACATGGATGAGAATTTTTAAATCGTGGTGTTGCCGGACTGGGAGCCTCTCTTGTCATTGACACAAGTTGTGCGGATGGTGAGAAGCCAAATCTCAAAACAGCTTCTCCTGTGGTCTTTGTGGCTCAAGTGAAATGTGTTCCTGAAAGTGTTGGATCTCGGTACCTGCCAGGTTTCACATTCTCGGTGAAGATGGCCACCGTAGCTTAGCCCAAGCAGTGTCCCCCTCGGTTGTAATGTTGCCTCATTTTAGTTCTACCAGCAGAAACACAGCAGGAATAGCACCAGTCCAATGCCGCAGCTCTTGGTGCGCATCGAGAACCGTGGAGCAGAGTGAGATCGTGTTGCATTGTGGACACCTGGGAGTCCCTGGCCAAAGACCACCCTAAGTGGAGGAAGAACATCCGGGAGGGCACTGAGCACCTCGAGTCTCATCGCCGGGAGCATGCAGAAACCAAGCTCAGGCAGCGGAAGGAGCGTGCGGCAAACCAGACTCCCCACCCACCCTTTCCCTCAACCACTGTCTGTCCCACCTGTGACAGGGACTGTAATTCCCGTATTGGACTGTACAGCCACCTGACTCACTTTTAGAGTGGAAGCAAGACTTCCTCGATTGCGAGGGACTGCCTATGATGATGACTGACCCAGATTTGGGAATGCTCCTGTGTCCTGTTTTTAAGCTTACCGCTCAAACATTGAGTGGAAAAAAATTTGTTGTGTTTCAAAGTGAAACTTTGTGACAAGTTATCCTGCACCATCTGCCAGACCTGAAATGTGGTTTGGTTAGTGTTGTAGCTGCGATCTCTGCTTTCACCTGCCACTGATCCTAAAGA
Organism: Pristiophorus japonicus; assembly: GCF_044704955.1. Classification (NCBI taxonomy): domain Eukaryota; kingdom Metazoa; phylum Chordata; class Chondrichthyes; family Pristiophoridae; genus Pristiophorus; species Pristiophorus japonicus. The sequence continues at coordinate 237,244,550 of NC_091984.1, read as the reverse complement.
TTACACTCTCATCACCTGTGTTATGAATTTGGGCAGAATGGAGCCAGGCTATTGCCACCATTCTCTAATAACACCTTTAGTGCATGCGTGGGATTTCAGTCTTGGGCTGCACGAGATCATGCCACATTCCTTTAAGCACATGACTACCATCGGCTTGAAACTTGCGATCGACAGCTGATCCGTTGGTCCTCGTTCCTGCTGGGAGTCTGAAATCTGAGCGCTTGTAGCTACATTTTTATGTTATATGAATAAAGCAGTCACTTACTCTCCAGCCCACATTCCTACCGCACCATGATGGTGTGGGAATTTAGGGCTAGACTTTGCCGAGAGCCCCTCAACGCCCGATTGCCCACCCAGAAAAAACGCTAACGTTTTGCAAGTAACGCTGGTGAGAATTTACATAATTAAGTTAAAAATAATCGCCTGCCGAGAAAATGGATCTTGCACCAGTATTATCGGCAGTTAAAGGGGAAATTAGATGAAACAGACGGTTCTTAAAATTCATTAAAACATTTACTCTGCGGTTGGGCCTAGGGAGGGGGGTAAACTTTTTAAAAAGTCACTTAAAAAGAAAATAAAAAGTTAAACATTCCCAAGACAGTTTTAAAGCTAATCGCCGTTTTACAATTTTCAAAAAAGTAAATAAAGAACCTTTAACTTGCCTTCCTTTGCAGAGTTCTCACCTACTGCCCTGTTTCAGCAGCTTTCACAGGGCGGTTCCCTCGGCGATCGGGGCGATTTTCTCGGCGGTGCACGTTGGCGGTTTGGTCCCGGCGGGCGTTTTGAGATTTGGACGATACCATTCACAAAGTAAGGGGGAAACTTTCGCTGGGCGGTTTCTCTCCCCAAAACAGCTGTACCGCCAATAAAACCGCCGAATACGAAGGTGAAAGTTTAGCCCTAAAATCTTGTTTTGGAGATGTGCTGTACTGCCTCGCTATCTTAACAATGTAGCCTGTGTTCAACTGTGACTGGAAGTAAGTCTGTCGGCAATAATCTTTATAATTCCACTCAACTGTACCTCTATGACTTATACTTTGACTTAGTCTTTAAGATTATGAAAGGGTTTTGGTAGGGTAGATGTAGAGAAGATGGCCCCACAGGTGGGGAGACTAAAGCTAGGGACCATAAATCGAAGACAGTTAGTAATAAATCCAATCGGGAATTCGGGAGGAAGTGGTTAGAATGTGGAACACGCTACCACATGGAGTGGTTGAGACAAATAGCATAGATGAATTATAAGTACAGGAAGGAGAAGGAAATAGAAGGATATGCGGCTGGGGTGGGAGGCGACTGGTGTGGAGCGTATGGACCAGTGAGGCTGAATTGTCCGTTTGATGTGCTGTAAATTGTATTTAATCTCTAACTATGAACAGCAATACGACTCAATACATCCACCACACCCAACTGATGAGTTGTGATTTTTAACGTGGAAAATGTACATGGCTCAATTTCCATCATACGATCCAGTCGGTCTTTCTGCAGGGCATCCAGGATAGAAACATAGAAAATAGGTGCAGGAGTCGGCCATTCGGCCCTTCGAGCCTGCACCGCCATTCAATAAGATCATGGCTGATCATTCCCTCAGTACCCCTTTCCTGCTTTCTCTCTATACCCCTTTAGCCGTAAGGGCCACATCTAACTCCCTCTTGATGCCAGTTCATTGGATATATTTAACAACTCTGCGGCAGGGAATTCCACAAGTTAACAACTCTCTGAGTGAAGAAGTTTCTCCTCATCTCAGTCCTAAATGGCCTACCCCTTATCCTAAGACTATGTCGCCTGGTTCTGGACTTCCCCAACATCGGGAACATTCTTCCCGCATCTAACCTGTCCAGTCCCGTCAGAATCTTATACGTTTCTATGAGATCCCCTCTCATCCTTCTAAACGCCAGTGAAGAAAGGCCCAGTTGATCCAGTCTCTCCTCATATGACAGTCCAGTCATCCCTGGAATTAGTCTGGTGAACCTTCGCTGCACTCCCTCAATAGCAAGAATGTCCTTCCTCAGATTAGGAGACCAAAACTGAACACAATATTCCAGGTGAGGCCTCACTAAGGCCCTGTACAACTGCAGTAAGACCTTCCTGCTCCGATACTCAAATCTCCTAGCTATGAAGGCCAACATACCATTAGTCTTCTGCACCGCCTGCTGTACCTGCATGCCAACCTTCAATGACTGATGCACCATGACACCCAGGTCTCGTTGCACCTCTAATCTGCCGCCATTCAGATAATATTCTGCCTTCGTGTTTTTGCACCCAAAATGGATAACCTTATATTTATCCACATTATACTGCATCTGCCATGCATTTGCCCACTCACCTAACCTGTCAAAATCACTCTGCAGCCTCTTAGTGTCCCCCTCACAGCTCACACCGCCACCCAGTTTAATGTCATCTGCAAACTTGGAGATAGTACTCTCAATTCCTTCATCCAAATCGTTAATGTATATTGTAAATAGCTGGGGTCCCAGCACTGAGTCCTGCGGCACTCCACTAATCACTGCCTGCCATTCTGAAAAGAACCCGTTTATCCCGATTCTCTGCTTCCTGTCTGCTAACCAGTTCTCTATCCACGTCAGTACATTACCCCCAATACCATGCGCTTTGATTTTGCACACCAATCTCTTGTGTGGGACCTTGTCCAAAGCCTTTTGAAAGTCCAAATACACCACATCCACTGGTTCTCCCTTGTCCACTCTGCTAGTTACATCCTCAAAAAATTCCAGAAGATTCGTCAAGCGTGATTTCCCTTTCATAAATCCATGCTGACTTGGACCGATCCTGTCACTGCTTTCCAAATGCACTGCTATTTCATCCTTAATGATTGTTTCCAACATTTTCCCCACTACTGATGTCAGGCTAACTGGTCTATAATTACCCGTTTTCTCTCTCCCTCCTTTTTTAAAAAGTGGTGTTACATTAGCTACCCTCCAGTCCATAGGAACTGATCCAGAGTGGATGCATTGGAAAATGATCACCAATGCATCCACTATTTCTAGGGCCACTTCCTTAAGTACTCTGGGATGCAGACTATCAGGCCCCAGGGATTTATCAGCCTTCAAACCTATCAATTTCCTTAACACAATTTCCCGCCTAATAAGGATATCCTTCAGTTCCTCCTTCTCACTAGACCCACTGTCCCCTAGTACATTCGGAAGGTTATTTGTGTCTTCCTTTGTGAAGACAGAACCGAAGTATTTGTCTGCCATTTCTTTGTTCCCCATTATAAATTCACCTGAATCCGACTGCAAGGGAACTACATTTGTCTTCACTAATCTTTTTCTCTTCACATATTTATAGCAGCTTTTGCAGTCAGTTTTTATGTTCCCTGCAAGCTTCCTCTCGTACTCTATTTTCCCCCTCTTAATTAAACCCTTAGTCCTCCTCTGTTGAATTCTAAATTTCTCCCAATCCATAGATTTGTTACTTTTTCTAGCCAATTTATATGCCTCTTCCTTGGTTTTAATATTATCCTTAATTTCTCTTGTTAGCCATGGTTGAGCCACCTTCCCCGTTTTATTTTTACTCCAGACAGGGATGTACAATTGCTGAAGTTCATCCATGTGATCTTTAAATGTTTGCCATTGCCTATCCACCGTCAACCCTTTAAGTATCCTTTGCCAGTCTATTCGAGCCAATTTATGCCTCATACCGTCGAAGTTACCTTTCCTTAAGTTCAGGACCCTAGTTTCTGAATTAACTGTGTCACTCTCCATCTTAATAAAGAATTCTACCATATTTTGGTCACTCTTCCTCAAGGGGCCTCGCACAACAAGATCACTAATTAGTCCCTTCTCATTACACATCACCCAGTCTAGGATGGCCAGCTCTCTAGTTGGTTCCTCGACATATTGGTCGAGAAAACCATCCCGAATACACGGCAGGAAATCCTCCTCCACCGCATTACTTCCAGTTTGGTTAGCCCAATCAATATGTAGATTAAAGTCACCCATGATAACTGCTGTACCTTTATTGCACACATCCCTTATTTCTTGTTTGATGCTGTCCCCAGCCTCACTACTACTGTTTGATGGTCTGTACACAACTCCCACTAGCATTTTCTGCCCTTTGGTATTCCGCAGCTCCACCCATACCGATTCCACATCATCCAGGCTAATGTCTCTCCTTACTATTGCATTAATTTCCTCTTTAACCAGCAACGCCACCCCGCCTCCTTTTCCTCTCTGCCTATCCTTCATGTTGAATACCCCTGGGTGTTGAGTTCCCAGCCTTGGTCACTCTGGAGCCATGTCTCCGTGATGCCAATTACATCATATCCGTTAACTGCTGTCTGCGCAGTTAATTCGTCCACCTTATTCTGAATACTCCTCGCATTGAGGCACAGAGCCTTCAGGTTTGTCTCTTTAACACATTTTGCCCCTTTAGAATTTTGCTGTAATGTGGCCCTTTTTGTTTTTTGCCTTTGGTTTCTCTGCCCTCCACTTTTACTATTCTCCTTTCTATCTTTTGCTTCTGCCTCCATTTTATTTCCCTTTGTCTCCCTGCATAGGTTCCCATCCCCCTGCCATGTTAGTTTAACTCCTCCCCAACAGCACTAGCAAACACTCCCCCTAGGACATTGCCCAGGTGCAGACCATCTGGTTTGTACTGGTCCCACCTCCCCCAGAACCAGTTCGAATGTCCCAGGAATTTGAATCCCTCCCTTTTGCACCACTCCTCAAGCCACATATTCATCTGAGCTATCTTGCGATTGACCAAACCCATGTATCACCAAGGTATGATTGACCATGACTTTGAGCTAAGAAGAACTTGAAGACTGGCTGAACAGGACACACCTGTCTTGAGGGAGCTGGTTCTCCAACAAGGCGCTGTTTCTCCATTACAGTGTTGTCTTAATGATGTGCACAATGCTGGATGGTGAAGAGATGTATTCCACTTCCAGCAGGGTAGTACCTTACAAAAGATATATTTTGCAATCTTCTTTCCTTTGAACAAACATTAACTATGAATCTTATTCAATTTGATTTGATTGGCTCTGTAAAACTAAAAACTGAAGATGGTCACATGGTATGCGATACGAAGATCATGTGATTCTGATCCAAAGGTCTCTCAAAGGTTTAGATGTAATTTTTCCGACTGCTGTTGATGGCTTGTTGAATATAACAATTCAAGGAATCCAAAAGTGGAAGTTAATTTAGACTTTGTAAAAGTTATATTTTTGTAAGACCAATGCAAAAGCAAGCAGTAATGTATCACCTGAGATCTTCAACCGATGATTGGAGAAATACGTTTCTTGCATGGCAACATTTGCAATTAAATCATTTGTTTTAGTATTCAGAAAGGACATGTTTGTAATAAGTGAATCAGCTAAATTATAAATTCATGCCTTTGTTCCCTCTAGACTTGACTATTCCAATGCACTCCTGGCTGGCCTCTCGCGTTCTACTTGACATAAACTTGAGGTGATCCAAAACTCGGCTACCTGTGTCCTAACTCGCACCGAGTCCCGCTCACCCATCACCCCTGCGCTCACTGACCTACATTGGCTCCCGGTTAAGCAATGCCTCGATACCAAAATTCTCATCCCTGTTTTCAAATCCCTCTATGGCCCTCGTCCCTCCCTATCTCTGTAATTTCTTCCAGCCCCACAACCCCCCGAGATGTCTGCGCTCTTCTAATTCTGCCCTCTTGCGCATCCCTGATTATAATCGCTCAACCGTCGGTGGCCATGCCTTCTGTTGTCAAGGCCCGAAGCTCTGGAACTCCCTCCTTAAACCCCTCTGTCTCTCTACATCTCTTTCCTCCTTTAAGACACGCCTTAAAACCTACCTCTTTGACCAAGTTTTTGGTCAGCCAAATTTCTTATGTGGCCCAGTGTCAATTTTTTGTCTTTTGATACTCCTGTGAACCACCTTGAGATATTTTACTGTTAAATGTGCTATATAAATACAAGTTGTTGTAAAATTATTTTCCAAAAACCACAATATTCAGACTAATTGTATGTGTACCCTACAGATTGTGGCGCTCAGTGAACCTCTGATTAAGATATTTTTCAGATAATCCTATTTATCTTCCCTCCCCAATAAACTAAAGAACAAAAAATGTATTTCAATTGTTGTTTCATTGATTACTGCAGTTAGGCTGAAAGTATTAACAAAGCCAGTTCCCGTTCTCACGCAAATATTAGGATGGTGCCCATGGACTTTGCATCTGCAAATTATTTTGAATTGTCATTCAAACCTGAGCAGCCGTTTAGTCTGCAGAAAGTGGTGTGATACTCTCAGTTGTCCAAATGGACGGGAGATGTAATGGGTAGCCCTCTGTATTTATTGGGGAAGTCACCTGAGATTGGGCTGCACAAATCTCAGTACAACAGCTTCCAGTTCACAGAAGGCTTGGTGTTCCCTTTAAGTGCCAATCAGTAATCAACAGTCCCAGGTTAGCAGGGACTGCCCCTTTAAGGGCATGAGGCATGAGTTAGCCCTAGGGACTGCGCCTTTAAGGGTGACGCGCGTTGGCCCAGACCCCGCCCTCCGCCCGCTGATTGGTCGGCTGGGCCACACGTGGTTGGCGGGAGCCGGGGGAAAGATGGCGGCGGTCGGCGGGCGAGCGGCGGGAGGCAAGGCCGAGGCTGAGGCCGAAGCCCGGCTGCGGGCGGTGCTGGGCAGCCGGAGGAACGCGAACACGGCGCTGGACATGGTGCAGGGGCTGGAGGTGGGCCCGGGGGCCTGGGGCGGGTCATCCCCTCCCTCACCCCCTCACCCCGGGCCCCCCCCTCACATCCCCCCCCTCACCCCGGGCCTCCCTCATCACACACTCCTCCCCCCCCCCCCCCAGGGCCCTCGTCATAGCCCCCCGCCCCCCTCACACCCCCCCCCCTCGGGCTCACCCCCAGGCCCCCCCCCCTCACCCCGGGCCCCCCCCCTCACATCCCCCCCCTCACCCCGGGCCTCCCTCATCACAC